>NC_139697.1:60294090-60803582 GCF_964188405.1 Protomyctophum parallelum
CCCTCTCCCCCTTCTCCACCTCCCTCTCTCGAGATCAGGGGCAAGCAGCCTGAAGAGAAAAAAGATAATGTGTTATACATGAGTAATTAGACCACTTGAAGCAGAAGAAAGCTACCTCGGTAGATTTTACATACATCTTGGCTGCAAGGCTCTGTTGGGGGCTTAATGGAATTGGATGAAATTACAATTAGGCTGAGTAGGAGGTTGATATCGTGTGTGTGACTGTGTGTGTGTGTGTGTGTGTGTGTGTGTGTGTGTGTGTGTGTGTGTGTGTGCGTGCGTGCGTGTGTGTGAGAGAGAGAGAGAGAGAGAGAGAGAGAGAGAGAGAGAGAGAGAGAGAGATCTATCATCTATCTAGGAGGGCTAAGGGCTTGTATTTGTCATCCTAAGTCTGTGAAAAGTTGGTATGTTGTTATAGAGTAGCAATTACTCTATCCAACTGAACGTAATGACGTTTATCCTAACCCCCCAGTGAGTGTGTCGACTCGATCTACAGTAATAATATGAACGAATAAACACATTAAATAAACATTGTGTGCGTTAATCCCTCCGGTTGGGGAGGCCTATATATGTTATACAGGAAAACTTTATGAAATCATTCTGTCGTCCAGACCAACACTCGTCCACTCGAACATCATCAACCAAATTAAGTCATACGTAGAAACAAAACAAAATGCAATTTCTTTAAAGACTTACCAGTGCCAAAGCAGTGAGGATCGGCTTTCTCCGATAAAAATCGCCCGCCCGTCTCCCGAAATTCTTTTGAGAAGAAGACTGCTGTGTCCACGCCCCACTCCTCTTGTTTGATGTAAGCTACTAGTGAGGGAGAACTTGGCCGTTCTACAGGAGACCAGCGGCCCGACAATACAGTCATCTTAACACGCTCGTCATAGCTTACAACATAAGCATATAACTTCCGGTTGGTGGACTTCAAAACAACAACGAAGTTGACTAGGGTTTCTTGATGAAGAAATTATTATATTAAAAAAACACTGTAGAACTTATTAGTAATGTGTTAAAATAATAATAATAATCCTCATCATCATCATCATCATCATCATCATCAAGTGACTAGAAATCTGCTTGGATCAGTACAAAATGCACAAAAGATCTGTGATTAAAATAATTTCACAAGCCAGCTCTTCTTGGGAAAATACATTCAAAATATATTTTCCCAGAATATTAATCTATAGCAGGGGTCAGCAACCTTTTTGTAATGTTCTTATTTTATTAATAGGCTAGTCCGTTTGCCATATCATACATCATTACATTTAAAGGTATATTCAGTGATTTCACTCAAAAAACCTTAGGTTTCGTTTTTGGCTGTGGGACCCAGCCTTTCGTCCAATCAGGATAGAGAGTCAAAAACGAAACCTAAGGTTTTTTGACCCCCAGGGGTTAACTGGGGACAGGGAGGAACTCCTTATATGGCCAGCACACTCTATAGTAGGGAGGATTATCACAACAAAACAAAAAAATAAGTGATATTTGAATTAAGTGAAATCACTGAATATACCGTTAATTTCCCAAATATTTTAATGTTCAGTCACAATAACCCAGACTCCTTCCCCAGTCAGAGTTCAGAGTCTGAATGAATGTAGAATTATACTGTATGTGAAGGAGCTCAGGTAATCTGCAATTCTGCATACAGATATGAGGGGAATTCATTTCATTGACTATATTGAATTAATTAATACATTTTAAAATTAAAATTATTGTATTAAAAAATCCTCTCCCTCACACATATCAAATTATCAATGCCAGTGATTACCCTCCCCAGGCTGTGCCAATGTTGGCACCCGTGATTTGTAGTGAATTAATTAATTAATTCATCCATCCATCCATTCATTCATTCATTCAAGTTTAATTTATTCTAGAAATTACACTGAGTAATTATTCAGTCATTTTCAATCATTTTCAGTGTCGTCGAGAGATACAATATCATATAGAGTAAACTCACAAGTACATTACATCAGAAGATCAGGAAAAGAAAAACAAAAGGTATAGGCCTACATGTGAATTACATAGGTTTACAAATAAAAAGCTAAGACAAATCTAAAAACAGTTACATATTGTGGGGGTCTGTATGCTCATTGCTCACCAAGGTTTTAAAACGACTCAAGGGTACCAATGTGGTCAATTTTAATGTTGTTTGCAGCCAGGTCATTCCATGTATTAGGGCCACAGATGCCAAAAGCAGATCTACCAAGTTCAGAGTTAACTTTTGGTACCTTGAATTTGGGGAGCCTATATTTGCGTTCAAATAAGCTGTGAAAAACATGTCTAAACTGCACTTGACTTGACAGGCACCCCTTTACAGTTACAATAAATAATATGAAAGTCACTATAACCTAACTAATTTCTATCTCAGTACCAGGCAATGTAAATGGACACTGTAAAGCATATACGGTAAGCAAGCATTTGGCAGTGGCACATAACTGACAGTGGCTCATAGGGGCAGTTTGCTGGTGTTATAATTAATATATAAACACACACAAAACACATTTCTCTGAACTTCGTTGACCTTTCACAAATAGCCTACCTGCAGTAGCCATGGCCTACTAGATCATTTCCCATTTTTCTTTTCAAACCATGTGAGAAGGTCAAATTAACATTTACTTGTTTTTTACTGTGCCAAATGTGAGAAATCTCACTCCACAATCACGACATTGTTAAATGACCACTTTATGATTAGTCTATATATTTTTTTTAAATGTTTATGTTGTAGTAAACCTAAAATCTTATTTTGAAGTCCATCGTCAACCATGCAGGTACGACTTGACGAGCGTGTTTTAACTATAGTCTTCCTATAGCCTGGATGGTCGGTCTCGCTGTGATTGGGCAACCACTGACGCCCAAATAACTGTACAGTAAACATTCATGATGACAGCATCGGAAACAGCCAAAGATAATGACGGTGACGGACTCGGAGATAAATACTCACATAAACATTTCAAAGTATACTATGACTATGAAGCCTACTGAACATAGAATAGATAGAACAGTAAAACACGTACACCGAGATCATGTTTAAAAGGAGACAAATTAAAATAACCTCGAGTTGCATTTCTATGTATGAAAAGTGCTGTAAAAAAGTCTGATATCGCATATCAATAATAATGTAGCCTATGTATAATATAGCCATTGAACAATAGTTATATTATTGAATTTAATCAATGATTGACCCTGTATGATGATGCACTGCACTGATTGGGCCCATGTAAGGTACCTTCTTCCTCATTCGGATATCGGATTGCATCTGGAAGATATGTATTTTAACTAAAACAAAATGAACTATTATTGCCAACTGTTGCTTAACAACCACAACGAGCCAATTACAGCCCGACGATCTCTGGCATATGGGATCTAGATTTAGACTGCTGAAATGTATAGAAGATGCAATACTGTCACCTGCTGGACATAATAGCTGCTGACAATTAAAACCTCCACAAAGTAGGTCATACTGAGATAATCTCCATAAAACATCATGTATGAATCATTCCAGTCAGATGACCATGAACGTCTTATGTGAATTGCCTTTGTATGACGTGCTATACAAACACTCGCCTTGCCTTCTTGCATATAATTAGTTGTAATCATATCATATTGTAATCTTGTGCCATCAAGACACTTGAGCAAGCACACTGAACCCCTAATTGCTCCCGATAAGCAGGTTGGTGCCTTGCATGGTTTCCTCCGCCATTAGTGTATGAATGTGTGAGAGTGGGCGAATGTATGCACAATCATTGTAAAGCACTTTGGATAAACGCACTATATAAATGTATCATTTACCATCAAAGACATCTTTGCTAAGTTTCAACACCTGCACAGGAATCTTTGTTGGTGATACTGCTCCGGACCTGATGTATGCAGTAATTGCAGTAACACTGCAGTTTATATCCACACTCAATTCACAGACAACAGGATGATAGGATCACACATTTTGAGCAGTGAGATTAAATTACACATGTATTATATGCATATGCATAATATACATTTTGGTTCAGTCCTGTCAATCAGTCGTTTTTCGAATTTAAGCTGTGCACGTTATCCTCTCTGACAGGGATTGTGTTGACGACGTATACGGTCTAATTCAGCAGCCACAAGACTGCCAAACACATCGTTTAATGATACTGGAACACAATATTCTAAATACACCTCCCACACTCCTCAAGGATTATAGTTTCAGTGTATTCTATCTTAAAGGAGCAGAAATGTTTTGAGCCATGACATGTGATCTCTTTCACCATGCAAACAAGGTTGCCTAAAATACCAACTTCATACAAGCATTGGTGCGTGATCGTCTCTAAATGTGGCAACAAATATGCATTGTGCCATTGGCAAAACGTTGACTTGCTCCCTGGGCAATATTGTGGGAATACTGTAGGATTTACAGTATGGCCAAACACATTCTGCATTCAACACTAAGAACAAAATTGACCACTTGGACCTTGCACAATGATAATTTTGTACTAAGATTACAATATGCAGTAATGAAGAGCGAATTGTTGTAAACATATCACAACATATTTTTGAAGTCAGGCCTTCATGTCATTTCAATCCATTTATTCTTGTTATGCATTATTTATATTTTTAAGCAACGTTGAGTTAATGTCTTAGATAGCATCACTGTAGAATAGATGGTGTCACGAGTCTGACAGTGTATATTCTCGTCTCTCTGGCTGATCTGTCCATCCATATACCGGTAGTCTGCAAACAGACTGGCTTTGGCAGGTGTAGGTGAATTGATTGGTGCAGCACCAATCATGTGAAGGAAAACGAGACTAGTTGTGATTGACCGTGGATGAGGCTGATGCTCCAGCTCTTCTGCCTCGGAGAGGGGCAGGGCAGGCAGAGGGACAGGATATAAAGCACTGACCTAAAGGCCTCACACATTTCTAATATTAAATGTTGGCTCCTGGTGGCCTTGACGATCCAGGGGGCTCTATTCATTGTATTTAAGTGCAGACATCTTGTTGGCAAATTACTGTAATCATCAATCTATGAGCTGTGGCATTACACCATGTTGTAGAGGAAAAATACAGCCAGGGACCTGCCTGCTTCATACATAGTACAGCAGCAGTATCCCAGCCTTTTCTGGATCAGGGCCCACTCGAAAATCTCAAAAATCAGCATGGTCAGATGGGTGGGCAGCTTGCATTTTTAGAGGAAGAATGCCATGAAAATGTTGTTAAATAGATATTTTAATATATTATATTGCCATTCAAAATGTCCAATTATTTGGAGGCCCACTTGCAATATCCTCAGTCCACAGGCTGGGAACTACTACCGTATACTACAGTGATGATCGCTACTTGTCTGCTGCTGGTGGAACCTCTTGGGGTCTCTCTGTGACCGTTACGCTCTCTGTGGCGTTAGACATTACAGGAACCGCTATTGTTGACACAGGTGATGCAACAGGTGTTGGCAGCGTAAGCGTAGGCTGAACAGATGCTGGGGGAACAAAAGTAGGCAGCTTGGTGACATTTGGAGGTGTTTCTAAAGGAAGGAATGCTACTGGTCCAGTCACATTTTCTCTAGTAAGTGCTGAATGATTAACTGTGTCCATTACAGGTGTCAGCAGCGTGGCCGCAGCCATTTTGCTCTCTGTAACCGGTTGCACTGCAGTGGTGGATGCAGAACCAACAGGACCCAGCTCAATGGAAACATCCAATGGTGTCGATGTTAAAAGTGGACCAGCCACCTCTGGAATCACAGTGGCTTCACCTAAAACAAAGGAACTTGGAGGAGACACTTCAGGCATATGAGCTAGTTGTCCGGTTACATCGGCTAATTGAACCAGCCCCACGTCAGTCACAGATGGAGAGGTTAATGCAGGCGTTTCTGAGGACGGAGATGGTGTGATGATCGGGATTTGAGGTGCTGGTGAGCTTTCAGCGGCAGGGGGCACGCTAGCCGCAGCACCACCACCCAACTCCTCCCCCAATGAAGCTCCAGCTGCTGCCGCCTCTGCCGCCTTGGCGTTCTCCGCAACCTTGGCCTCCATCTCGTCCATCCGTCGCTGAACCATCTTGGGCATCAGCTGCACGTAGGTCCCCATCAGGCGGTGGTTGGATCGGATCAGCTTCCCAGCACAGCTATCCACACATCGCTCCTGGGAAAAGATTATGTTGATATCAATCGTTTTAGATTGAGCTACCATACTGACTGTAGAGTAACATTTCAATCATTCATTATATCCATCTATAACTCAGAATCAGAAAGATATGTAACCAAAATGGTTACATTATTACATTCGATTACATTATGTACACTGTTATATTAACAATGAGGATTTGAATGCATTATTGATATGTTGTAATCATCAATTGTATGTAATAGTACCCACCTCGTCCAAGGTGAGGCTTCTGTAGTTAAAGTTGCTGGAGCATCGCCCAAAGCAAATTTCTGTCATGCGGTTGTAAACCATCAGGAAATCCCGTAACTACCAAAGAAGACCATTGCAGCAGTGAAATTGAATGCATCAACAACTCGACCATAATTCAGTACAGTTTGCTGCTGCAGAGGATACTGCACGACTAGATATTCACACAGATTACTTACGTTTCTCAGCTGTCCAACTTCGTTGAGTTCGGTCTCCATTAGGGCTACTTCAAACGTTATCGACTGGTGAGCTTAAATGTTAAGTCAATTTACTAACGTAAGACAGCAATTGTCTCCAGTATATAATAAACCTACCGTCTTTTATCGAAATGTAACGAAGAAAGTACAGCCGACGCTACAAAATGTAACTTACAGGACAACTAATATAATGTAATGTAAAGGTATTCTTGTGGTAGATTGGTATAACATGACTTTCACATGGACGCCGCCATCTTTCTTCGAAACAGTTGAGCAGTCGGACACGCCTCCAGCTTCCGCGTGACGTGTATGTTTAAGCCACGCCTAAACTGAAGCTTGGTCATACATCGTCGCACGACGGTGTCGCGCGTCGAAAATAACAGACGTGCCACAGGCTTCATCCGATTTATTTTTTCTAAACCTTCCTTCGATGTGAAATGACTTGAGTCACATAATTGTCTCCACCAGGCCGAAGGCATGTGGGGAGAGTATGTTTTGCACTCCGTCCGTCCGCGTGTCCGTCCGTCCGTCCGTCCGTCCGTCCGTCCGTGTGTGTGTCCGTCCGTGTGTCCGTGAACAGCTAATCTCGGCCACCGTTAACCCGGTCGATGCCATATTTTGCACACACACTCCCTGGATGCCAACCATGAACCTCTGCCCCAAACTTTCCAGAACGGCCTGTTATAGCGCCACCAGGAGGCCGCTTTGTGCAAAACAAGTTTTTGCACAGTACACCTACAGATTTTGTCCAAACATCACGCAAATTGGTACACAGTCTCTCTAGAGCCATTCAACGAAACGGGTCTTTCAGATTTATCAGACTCCATCCTGATTGGTTAAGATTGGCTTCCAAAGTTCACAGGAGTGCTCAGTTTCAAACAAAATGCTGCAAATCATGAACACATCGCGTGATTTCCGTGAAATTGTGCACCCACATTCCCACTAGGCCGAGGACGAAATGCCACATGAACAATTTCAACTCAGCCTCAAGGTGGCGCTATAACTGGCCGAAAAGTGTTTTTACCTCTAACTGCACGGATCTGTGGATAACCTGGTGGAGACCTGTGCCCGGAAGGGCACTTTTTCTAGTTATAATTATGTTCCCTTTGTATGTAGTCAATACAAATACTGATTTTCTTTAGATATATTCTACTATAGACCGATGCTTGGTTTGACCACCAGTGGGCCTTGAGGGGGTTCCAGGTGGTCCCCAGCTTAATTATGGAGTACATTATTGTGAAACATCTGCATTACTGCAATTAGATAATTGTTATTTTGATCAACGTTTGCATGGTGCGCATGGTGGTCCATGGATCAAATGCCGAATAATGGGCCTGGGGATGAAAAAGGTTGAAAACCACTGGTCTATATGATCCTAGATGACTTGCTTAATGCGTAGCCTACTGTAAATTGCTCTGGAGAGCGTCTGCCAAATGCCTAAATTGTAACAAATAAATACATAATAATAATAATTAATAATAGGCCTAATAATAATAATAAAGACAAAAAACTTTTTAAACCAATTTTAGTAGGCTATAGGTTTGAATATACCAGAATAACTATACAAACAGCATGTCCCATAACAACAACAACAACAACAACAACCTGAAACAACCTTCTCAATTACATCTCTTGTGTAACATCTCTTATTTACCCTGCCCTGGTACATGAATTCACTTTATTCACAATTATAAAGACATAGATTTATTGAGCCCCATGGGGAAATCCAGGAGCAACAGTAGTAGCATAAAAAATCTGGATAGTTACATGTCAGAGTAGAGACATATGAGATCAAAATAGGATATAAATCTTTACATTTATCTAAATTTATCTAATAAAAAAGTGGCCTCTCAAGGCGTGGCGCAGTCGCCCACAGCCATGCAACATAACCTATGACATGTCAGGTTGTAAACCAGGCACACCTAAACAGCAGAAGTTCCCATATACTTCTGGGGTGAGTAATGGGATGTATACCCACAAGCAGGCACTTAAACCCCAGTAGCCTATTCATATTGGGGTAAAAGCTTTAGATGAAAATAGCAGATTGACAAGCTCATAACCTGTCACACTATGTTCTCGCGTCGTGTTGTGAGCTTGTCCATCGGCTATTTTCAGCGATGTATTTGTAAGGGTAGTTTAAAGGCACCATACTTTTTTACTCTGTTTGTTAGTGAATTTATTCCTTTACATCCAAATGTAAGTGTGTAAAACGAAGTAAATGGTTTATCTGGGATGGTGTGAGAGCCCTGTATGTTTTGTCTATGTTACTGTTGATTGTTGTGTGTTTGTCACTTTCATTGTTTGTGTGTTGTGCCTGACGACCCCCTCGAAAACAAGATGATGCTTCTCAAGGGATTTATCCTCCAATCAAAAATTTAAATTAAATTATTTGGCTACGTTTAGCTTACTTACTAAATGTACATTCTGATTCTTGCATTCTCTCAGAGAGGCTTCAAGTAGATTAAAAATACTTTCTATTGAACAAGCTCAAATAATTAAATATTTTAGACAGATCAATTTCATTATGATTATTGAAAACATGGAAATACTATTACTTGAGTACAGTGTTGGCTACTCTACCCACCCACTGGGTCATGATGCAGGCAAAATCAAGCAAAATCGGATGGTGTAGTTGAAAAAATAAATGTAATGTACACCAACTGTCACAGTCTGTCAGCATGTCTGATTTATACTTTGTCATACAATGGTGTTGCACGCCAAACATTGCAGATCTACAACCTTGTGGCACGTTGTGAGCTTGTAGATCGCCTTATGTTTGGCATGCGACACCGCCGTGTAACAGAGTTTAAATGAAGCATTAATCTAGCAGTCATCATGGGTCATCATCTCCACCTCCACTATCTGTGTCTCTCCTTCCGCAACATGACTGCCAATGGAGCAGCCCATCCCTCCCTCGTGCTCCATTCTGTCCCATTCTCCCATCCCGTCCCAACCCCTCGGTTCCATCGCTACCCTCTCTCGAGCCCTCTCCTCCGTGGCCTCCAGGGCCAGCTGTTGGCTGTTGAGGTAGATGCTGTTACTCGAAGCCACCGGGCTGCTGTTTCTGACCAGGAGGGAGTCCCCCTCCTCTGTTTCTACCTCCAGGAACGTGGCCATCACAGGGGTCGTGGTATTGACTAGCGGCTGGCAGAGCTGGGCCTGCAGCGGGCCCTGGGTCCAGGTCTGAGTCTGGGTCTGGGTCTGGCCTTGCTGGGAGCAGTGCTTGTGCTTCCTGCGTTTCTGAGCCATGTTCAGATTGATTGAGGCGTAGTTGATATCAGGCTCCACAGGCTGGCATAGGTTGGTGGTAGAGATGGAGAAAGGCTTAATCAGTGAGAGTCGTTTCCATGTGAAAAGTGACACTGTTTTTGTATACAGTATGTTACAATTTTCAATTCTCAATTTAGGCATCTTAATCCAGAGCAATTTACAGTAATCAAGAACAAAACATGGTAATGTTGTGTTCTATTGAATCTATTCTATATAATTTTGCACTGTGTTTTCTTTTCATTTCTCACTGCATGTTATATATTTTGTAAATGTTGGTGTTTTATTCTGTTTTCTTTTTTACTTTTTTAAAGTGCCTTATATTATTATTTATATTGACTTACTTTGTGCATGAAAATACTAAGAGAATTCACAGATTGCAGACATGCTGTTAAAAAATAAAAAATATAGCAATGGCAACGTAAACATCCTGCAGCATAACCCTGATGTTGCAACAATAGCAGGGTTCCTTTTCAGTAGCTCATAGCATCCTGTGGCGTGTAGACTCTCATGCATTTCAGAATGGGGGGAGTTTATTTTTAGACTCACTCAAACATATTGATGGTGTCATATTGACCACAGTCTGTAGCTTGTACATCTGCTATTTCAGCTTAACATTTACACCAGAATAGGGATGCTAGATTTCATGTGGTTAGGTGTTTCATCAGACTTACAACACACATCACAGGGAACCTAAATATTACATAACATGCTTTTAGATCTTAGTTGTACTGTATGTGGTAGCTGCCATGCACAGCAAAATCCTGTGTTCATTCAATGCTGTGTGTAAAAAAACAAAAAATGGAACTAAGTTAATTAAACTGAGGATAGGCTTCTTCGCAATGTGCAGGTCTTAACTAACCTTTGTGATGTTGTTTTGTCTCTTGGTCGTCATCTCATGGCGCACATCATCAAAATCTGAACAAAGTAAACACACAATGTTTGTGATGTCATTCAGTTGTGTACAAGATGAATTGGATTTCATCAATTAGTCACACATAAATTCACTATTGTGGTATTAAAAACCTCACTAGGAAATAATATTGAATAGCTTAGCCTATAATACATTCTAAATGTACTGTGGCATTTGAAACGATTAACCCTTCTGACATCCACAAAGGTAGTCAGACTATTACTAGTACTACTATACACAGAAAAGGATGGGCTCACTTCCTATACATTTTATGATATTACCATGAATTTATCAGTAGTTTTCATAGCAGAAATAGCCGATCTACAAGCTCTGCTAGTTTAGCTATTTTAGAATTTTGAATGCAATACATTTATATCTACTGATAGCAAGTGAAATACATGATTCATAACCTGTTGTATAGTTAGTTACAGTACATATAGCCATAATGATGTGTGGTTATTGTCACAAAATCAAAAGGCACATCTGGACTTGTACGGTTGTACCACGTCACACCGTTTAGGAATTACCGAATTGTATTGAATGAATGTGCTCACCTCCACGCTCATGCTTATCTTACCATAAATACAGTACATTAGTATGTTAAATGAATGAAGGTATGTGGGCTCACCTCCTACGTTTTTGCTGATATATACATTAGTATGTGTTGAATGAATAAAGGCATGTGCTCGCTCGCCTGCTACGTTTATGACGTTGGTGCTGACCAATGTATTACCATAAATACATTGGCATGGTAAATGAACGAAGGTATGGGCTTACCTCCTGCATTTGTGTTGATATTTCCATAAATAGGATTTTCCTGCTCAACGTGGTGATTATCATGATGATGAAAATGATCAGAAAGTTCCTCAGCCTCAGCCAAGATGGTACTAGAAATAGTTGATTTATACAGGTATTGTTAATATAACAAATGTAATGTTTTCAATTATGTCTGAATGAATAATGGTCTGACTTTATAAAAATTCAGTACAGTTTCATGTACAGTGTCACTTGTGTGGTGGTTGTGCTCTATGAAATCTTTACCTTTGTCTTTGATGTGCCTGCACATGTAAACGCTCATTAGTCACTGTAAAAAAATAAATAAATGTGAAATTAGCTAGAAACTGTGGTCGACTGGTGGTCAGAATTAATTAGGTAATAAGTCAAGTCATTTAATAATGTCAATAATAACTTCTCCTTTGTAAAAATTATACTTTGTTGTACACCCTGTTGTACACCCTTATTTTTGGGAAACGTGATATGATGAAGTATACATTAGGCTTAAGAAATACTGGAAATCACTCAATGGTCATAAAATAAATCAGTCAGGAGATCAGCTCAGAGGAAAGTGTGTGTAATTTGTTATACCTTTGCGTGTGGCATTCCTGCGTCTTAGGAAGCAGAGGAAGACATTGAGAAATGTAGACAGGAGTAGGGTCAGAGCAGTCAGGGCCAGGCCCAGCCAGACACCTGTGCATTGTTCTGTATGGAACAATAAACTGTAAAGTAAGATGCTCTGAACAAGTGATTCTCAACCTGTTTAATTTCAAGGACGCCCATGTTGATATGCATTAGGCCACGGACTACATTAGAGGGTGTACGTGCGCATGCATAAAGTGAATGGCAAATCGAGTGGCAAAGCGACAGGCAAAGTGAGTTTAACATTGTTTAAAGTCATTTAATGCAATTAGATAGGACTTTTTCTGTTTGAATGCATGGGCTGTCAAGGCCAGAAAGTAGTTTATTGCCACTCAGTAGGCATTCCTGCATAACTTCCAGGTTTGATGATGATGTCACGCGCATACCCTCTATTAGGCAAATTATGTATTATCTCTACACCGTATAATCAGTTTTTATATATTTGACAAATGGAACCAAATGGACCTTCAAACATCCATTTGGACTAGCTATCAGAGTTACAAAACCATAACGGTCCATTTGGACACCTGGTGGTCCTCAGACCTAGGGTTGAGTTGCTCTAAACAGCACTGATGTTATTACATACCGGCATTCATGAGTTAAGTGTTCTTAAGTGTAAGAACACTTGTAATGCAGAGCCAAATAGGGCTTTAGTGAATCCTCGTATTGCCAAATAACATCGTTCTGGAGGGATTTGTACAGTGCATACCCTTTTCAACAGCAGAACAAGCTTTGCTTACAAATACAATCAACCAACATCCAATCCAAAAGCTGCTGAGCCCAAGAATGTTAATCCCTATCTGAGTGGATCTTGGGTGTTATTATTTGATTATTCAAACTTATTGGACAGATTGGATATAAAAGTGATACAATGGCTTTTTACTACCCAACATCCCGGATTAATTTGGAATTGGGATTAAAGGTATTGCATTTTGGGAATGATTTGACAATGGGAGACAAGAGTTTAACCAAAATGGTTTTGTTTCTACAGATATCTGTCTCTGTTAAGACAGTGGCTTATAGTGTGAGTTGGGCTCACTCTAACCAGAGGGTTTGAATTCCTTCCAAGAGAGAATCAGAACAACCAACATACATTACTTTTTCTAGCAGGGTCAGACAACAATATATTTACATTTTAACTGACACTCTTATCCAGAGTGACCTACAACAAACACAACCACAGGAGCAAACCTTACCTACATAACAAGCAACCCAAATCAACAACCTATGTTTTACTCATTAATATAAAAAATATAAAAATAGCATTCAGAAAACAAACAAAATGGCAACAATAATACAGAACCACCTGGGATTCTTCTAGCTGAAAAAAGAAGAGAAGAAACCTGTCAAATAAAATTTGAGTCATTGCGGCTGACTTAGAAGGATTTTAAACTGTACGGTATATCAATCACTGTGAATTAATTTACCGGTAATTCAAATTTAGTCTCTAGGCCTACTACACCCTCAGAGTATAACTTTTTTTTTAAAGATTTATTTATTGATAATGCAGATATCATTTACAACAATGAATTACAGAATCATGATTGTAGAATCATCTATTTTTTTAGACAAGACAAACTCAAAAAGGAAAAGACAAAAAACAGTAAAAACAAAAGTAGCAGGCCTTCTTCTTACATTGTACAGTATCTTTTCAGGGGTACAGTATGATGAAAGCTCATTCAGCCAGTGTCTCTGTGAAGACCTCAGAGTATAACTTGCGGGGAGAAATTATTTTCTCAGTAGTCCCAGTAGCCAAAGATTCACAACAAATTTGCAACCAATTTGTAACCAATTCTCGAAAGGTTGGCTCATGGGATTAGCTCTATTCAACTCAGTATGTACAGTACATCGCAGGTGTCTATAGTTATACTTTTAATATGTTCTTTTTACTTATATAGCAATATTAACTCAACTGTAAGAAAATTATAATTACATCCTGAACGTACCCATCTTAGTCATATTCCAGTCTTGCTGAGTATTACAGGGTATTATCTGTCTGACTCTGTTCTCTCAGGCATCAGTGTTGAATGTTATTATACTGTATGTGTGTGTGTGTGTGTGTGTGTGTGTGTGTGTGTGAGCGGCTGCGCACGCGCGCGTGTGTGTGTGCACGCATGCGTGTGTGTGTGTGTGTGTGTGCGTGCGTGCTCCTTTTCAGTTACAAACAGGAAATAAAGTAACCTTGTTCTGATGCAAGGGATGATAACCATCTAAAAATAAGTTTTTTAAGGTGTTTGTTATATTTTTTCCAGTTTATAATTTTGTGTTTCTAATTTCTATGTTAAATATAAAAGATATCTCATAAATGCATCTTTTCCATTCCATCCAAGGACAAACAATATCACCCATGATGTAAGACTACATTTGCCGTTATAGTATAGTTGTGGTGTGCGCATTTTCATTCTCAAAGCAAATAAACAGTAAACACTAACATAAATTATGGAACATGTCCGATGATAGTATATACTTCTTACATACAGAAATAGAGGAGTACAAGTACATTGCATGTCAAAACCATTCAGTTACTGTAGGATAACCTTTTTCGTGTTTTTCCATTTCCGACCACAACAGCGAAAGCAGGATGTCTTGGTGCATGAACAGGTCATATTTTTGTTTCAGATTGAGATATTGAAGCGTATGCAAAAGACAAAATGTGCTTGAAATATAGGGGAAATAAACCTGGTTGCAGTAAGGTAAGACAAACACTAGAATAAAATATAGAAAGAAAGAAAGAAAGAAAGAAAGAAAGATAAAAGAGCAAAAGGTACGTACGTCTTCCCGTGTGGCTTGTGGTTCCTGCCCAGTGTGATGTTATACTGTGGTAAAGGTATGTAAACTGTAAGTCTTTGCTCTGCTTTGAGATTAGGCCACAGCCGTGACATTTGTCACTCACGACAGAAATGACAGAGTTACCGTGTGGGGGTCCCAGGGGGTCCCTCTACTGTACTGTACTGTCACTGTACTGTCACACCCGAAATCACGTAATGGCTGCTAAAAACTCAGCTTCCCATCATGCACCTGTGCACAGTGTGAAGCTCAACAGCGCCACTTTGTCACCTGTTGGTACACTAAACAGACAGACATATAGGGACCCTAAGCAAGCAGACAGACAGACAGACAGACAGACAGACAGACAGACAGACAGACAGACAGACAGACAGACAGACAGACAGACACGCATATAGGGAAACCAAGTAACCAACCATAATTATAATCAAAGATTTTGATTATACACTGCATGGAATCAATGCCTAATGAAGCAATCACTGCTTGTGATTAATCAGCAGCCATTGCCCATGTAGGATAATACAAACTTGTGTTAATTAATTGGCTCTCAGGGTCGGCATCCGGCGTCACACTGTTGTAGTGATAACATCAGTCACTGCCACTCACTGGAATCTCCTGAGGTATTAAAGATGTGTGATAAGATCCAAAATGGAAGCACGCACATCTCAGAAAAAGTTGAACAAAAAATATAAATACAGAAAGAAGGTAGTGATAGATAAATTGTTTACAAACTAATGTCCAGTGGTCAATATCCCATATTCTCCACGTTGTCTACCACCAGCCCCTAACTTGCATTAGGAGAGGGCCTGTTGCCTGCATATGACCTTGCTCTAGTGTCTGGGAATTTTATCAGCTCGTTGCCCTAGCAACCTGCCAGCCGCCTCTGAGCTTTCCCGGCCAGTGACTTGATTTAGGAACTACAGGTCATTCCAAACTACATATCCCATTACATTGATTAGGATGCTCCTCGATCTGCCACGTCTATTTTGTACCCTGTTCTCCATTTTGATTGAAACCATATAAATACCCCGTGCCATTTTGGAACGGCATGGAGAGACCACATTGGACATGCCCTGCGGGGTCTGTCGAATCTGATTGTAAATTATTATGCTGAATATGTGGATCCTGTTCTGTCTCTCTGAATCAATATAAAATATGACTAAAAACCTCATTGCTCTGAGTGGACCTCTCCTCTTTGGTGGACACAGCTAAACATTTTGGTATTTAAAAGGAAATTCTCCTAAAGTAACATTTTTTATATTGGCTATTTATTTAAAGTATCCTGGTTAAAGCTAAGCTGAGTATATATTGTAATTCGATGACTTCTAAAAGTATTTCTAGAGTTCCGGTGTTTCGGAGCTCTCAGCTCCCAGTATCATAGCTCTCGCTGTCGAAGCTAAGTAGAATCTATTTTTATACAGTCCTTGTTTTAATAGTCTATTTAAAGTATATGGTAGAAAAATACCCATCAGGTAGGATGTCCGCACACCGTCCCAGTAGTTTTATTAATAAGGATAGCCTATCCTTAGCCTATAGCCTATATCCTATTCTTAATAATAAAACTACTGGGAACTTAAGACCGGTGTGTGGACATCATACCTTCTTTCTGTATTAAAGATGTGTACCTTGTTGGAGGGGGAGGGGGCTTGAATGGAAGTGGTTGGTAGGGAATAGAACACAATATAAAACAATAAAATAATGACTCACCCAAACACGCGGAAAGTAATTTATTTTTCCGGGTATGATGATGATGTCACGTGATGTGCATACCCTCTATTTAGTCTATTAGATTAAATGGATTAGTTTTTATGAATGTGGCACTCCATAACTTCCTGCTGTTGTCCACTGTAAACCTACTCAGCGTGTATATGAATGAATGAATTGAATGAATGAATGAATGAATGAATGAATGAATGAATGAATGAATGAATGAATGCCTCCTAGTGGCCCATTCCTCTGTGGCCCTGCTGTATCTATCTAACACATCGATAACAACAGAGCGAAGCAAAACAAAACAAAACATACAGTACGGTACATATCCCCTACTGGCTTTTTTTCACCTAATCATAGCAACAAGAATTAGACTTTACTTTATTAGATTAATTGAAGTTACACGTAAAACATACCTGTATGTATTAAGTTTGAGTCGTATTGTCAGGTAAAAATAATAATATGATATCTTGGGTGAGTAAAAGGTACTGTGATCGGTGCAATGCGATCGGGGTTGTTTGGGTATGTACTATATGTAGCCTATGTATGTCAGGGTAAAAATAAAAAGATGATGAGAGTTCCCCTCACTTCACACGGGTGTGATTTTTAAGTCTATATATTCCTAGGCCCAAGTATTTCTGAACTTAGCCCAGCCACACAAAAAAAATAAAAAAATAAAAAAAATATATGATGACAGTATCGTCATTACATAACATAATGTGAATGCAATCACTGCATGTATTATTATTCATCTTTTCCTATTTGGATCCGAAGCCACTGGCACTGCCTAGTGCCTAGTTTGTCCATCTGTAGCCTACCTGCGTAGATTGATTGGTCATGCCTGCCTGATCCCTGTCAGTTTCTTTCTTCACACCAGAAACTTGCGTCTTTGTTTATGATTAAATATAAATGAGAAGCCTCTCTGAGAGTATCCTAAATGTTAGCCTCACAATGTCAAACGTCTATTGCAAAGTTTTTGGAAAGAAAGGAAGTCAGCACAGCAGTCCCTATAGAGCTAACCTATAGGCTTCTGTACAGAACTCCTGACTTCAGCTTTACTGGGCAACTCCACAACAGCGTCCGCCCTTGATTATGGATTACTACATGATTGAAGACATCAAAGGTACGTCATAATTGAATTTGAATTGTAATTTTTGCTGAATGGATTTCCATTGATTGTGCCCATGTTGTCTGCTGCTATGCTATGGGGTGCTGTCTTGCTAATTTGTAATTTGAAAGAAACAAGCTGTTGTTACACTCTGCAGTCTTTAATACTCAACACTACTACTTCAATACCAGTAGTCTGCCTGGGAGAGTGTGCATGTTGTTGTTTTATACTAGTATAGGCTGCCTGGGAGAGTGTGCATGTTGTTGTTTTATACTAGTAGGCTGCCTGGGAGAGTGCATGTTGTTGTTTTATACTAGTAGGATGCCTGGGAGAGTGCATGTTGTTGTTTTATACTAGTAGGCTGCCTGGGAGAGTGCATGTTGTTGTTTTATACTAGTAGGCTGCCTGGGAGAGTGCATGTTGTTGTTTTTTGGTTGTTGAGGAGCGCTGCTATGTCCAGCTGAGGGTTTGTTGTGTAAACTAAACACAAACATTGTGTAAACACAAACATGGAATGCCATTGACAATGGATGGCCAGCTTTGAATGTTTGTGTAAACACAAACATTGAAGACGAAGGTGTAATTTTAGTTACATTTGGGAATGTGATGGGATGAAGTGTCTTGTAGCAGCCTGTGAATCTCTAAGACACCTGACTTAATATTTTTAAGAAATTGCAAGACAGAAGGCAAAAATGAGTATTAATTAATTAAAAATTAGTATTAATTAATTAATGCCATTTAATTATTTTTTGGGGGGTTTTTTCTTCACATGCAAGGTTCCCACCTACAGCGATGTTACTATAAGGTGTCAGGAAGTGGTTAGACATGCAAGCAATGTCTGGTGGCTTGTTTCTCAGTAATGATCTAAATGTGTCAACAGCATCCTGCATATGGTGCTGAAAAGTAGTGAGTTAAGAAGTTACAGGGTACAAAGAAGCAACAGTGTTAATTTAACTGTGTGAACATTTACACATATGGATCCGTTAATTATTTCCCCCCATATGTTTATTGGTAGAAAGTTTCAACAAGTTAAAACAGTTTGAACATACAATTTGTTTTCCCATTTTCTCCTTTTCTTTAAGATAATTATATATAAAAAAAATAGGGTACAGACACACACACACAAAGAAATAACAATTATTTTGTTATGTTAGTAAAAATGGAGTTGAATCACCCCCTATATATGATGTACTCTATAGACAATTCTAGCATTATGATAAATCATGAGGAAGCAAAAACAAACACATTGTATTGACTCAATTAGTCTGTTGGAAGTACTCTCAGATTCTCAAAATAGGTAATAAATGGTTGCCAGCTAGAAAATAACCTTTCTCTTGAATTGTAAACTTTATTTAAAAAAATAGCTATCTGGGGTGACGGCTCCAAACGAACCTCACATATTTTAGTCCAATAGTGTACCAGCTTGGAGCAAGACCAGAACATGTGTGTGTGACTAGCTGGTGAGAGAGCACACCTATCACATTTATCATCAAGTTTAGATTTGCAGTAATGAAGTCTATGAAAGACTTTGAATTGAATAAGGCCTAGTCTAGCACATGATGTTGATGTGTTGACTCGATCAATAGCCCCATCCCACCATTCATCAAGAACGGTTTCTCCCACTTATTCCTATTCTTGTCCATAGGGAGAAATGTTTAATCTCATAAGAGATTGATAAATCACTGAAATATGGCCCCTTTGCCCAGGATGCAGTATTAGAAGGTTGTCCCATATAAAAATCAATATCCCTCCTACCCTGAGAAACCAGCGAATAAACATTCGCTGGTTTCTCAGGGTAGGAGGGATATTGATTTTTAACAGTCTCTAATTTGAAAGTATCGGAAAAGATTATTATGGGGTAAATCACATTTGGTACGAATCTTTTCAAAACTACTGAATATATTCTTCTCATAGAGAAGACCTTTCTCTTTCCACTGTTTGAAAGCTGAGTCTGACATAGAGGGAGGGACTAGGTGATTGCCAAGTATGGGACAATATATAGAGCCATCTTTAAATGTAAAGTGGGAGCGTAACTGTGACCAAATCGTAATGGTGGCAATCACTACTGGGTGGACCCGTTAAATTAACACCAATCTTTGTGTTTTCTTTACTCTTACTTTTCTTACTTGCCACTTTGTATGATGATATTGAATGGGCCACCAATTGTTTGCTTTTTTTCATTTTTCCAGTCTTAATTTGTAACTAAAGCTTTCTTTGAAAGAGTTCTTTCACGTATTTGTTTAATTTAACAAACCTAATTTTATTTGAAACATTTTAGAAAGTTGTCAATCTTCCAGCTTATAAGATTCAGCCTCTCTTTGGAATTTTTGGCTTTTTGCAGTGAGACAGGCAAATGACAGTATGGTAATGTTGAACACTGTATAAAAGAGGTAATTTCCTGTTTGGACAGTCAGTGTGTAACTCCCTGCCTCTGCATCACCAACCCTCCACAGCTGTAAAGAGTTTTCTGACACCCACTGAATGGAAATTACTCTTTACCTTTAGCAAAGAGAGTGATACTCAGCAGTAGGGACATGCCTACTATGGATGCCATGATGATTTGTGCACCAAATTAAATGAAAGGTTGAGAGAGAACAGGATGAGGTGGCAAGAGAAGGAGAAAGCAGGGGGAGAGAGATGGGTAATGTCAAAGAAAGAAAGCGAGAGAAAAGGGGTGGGAAGAGAGATCGGAAAAGACGAAGATATAGAGATCACGTGTGCAGAATGTCATTTGATCCAAATGATTAAATTAACATTGAGTACAACTCTGTAGATAAGCCTCCGTACTGTCGTATATGGCCTCAATAATTCGTCATGCTATAACCAAATGGCACATAATTATTCTACTACACTCTGTGCTAAGTCTGCAGTCACTCTGGTCTATGCAAGGCCTGCCTTTGTCATTCAAAAGCAGGGTCTAGCCATCCTGCATAGTAAGTAGCTGGCTCGGCCATAGGTATGATAGGAATCAGCATTCAATTGTTTAAACCAACAGGTCACTTGATTAAGCCTCAAGACAGCATTTCTATGCATCTCAATGTCATTTTGTATGTAAAGGTTTTAGACCCCTCCCTGGAACACCTCTCTTTGAAGTAGACCACATATAAGGTCTGTGTTTGCGATGTTAAAGTTAGTCTTGTGGGGGCAGCTTGACCGTACGGTCAGGTGTGCCCTGGGCTCCGCGGCTCAACTCAAGGGCCGCGGGAAGCCCTCTGTCTTTGTCTCGGTACTAATTGAAATAAATACATCGATGGATCTTCAGTTCACCTCTCTCTGCTTGTTTCCTTTCATCCGACCGCCTGAGACTTTGATGCAGACTCTTCGTCCTTATTTGTCTATTTTAGTCAAGTTAGATAGTGTACTTGAAGTAGGAATATTTACTTCAGTTGGAGCCTGAAACAAACTGCTTTTGGGATGGTTTTCCATTCCAGGTAAAACGAACAATGGACCAGTGGACAATTTTTGACAAATTGGCGTTGAGTTGAATTTTATTTTTTCGGCGAACGGCGGTCGGCGGAACAAAGGGAAGCGGCGACGGGAGTTGGACCAACAGCACGTGCGGTGCTCTCCGACATGGACGGCTCTCCAGACACGCCATGCAGCAGCGGGAGGAAGCGCCTCTACAGCGCAACGACGGGCGACCTGCGGATCTCCACAAATCGGCGGGAAGCGGCGGCGATCCGACCGGGGAAGGCGACACTACAAGCGGCGAGCGGATGCGTCTCTTCACGGCAGGCAAGCAGCGGCCAGGAGGGAGGCGTTCTACAAGGCCTTCAACGAGTGAGTCTTCACCAAGGGGGGTCTCCGAGTCCGACAATGCGGCGACCGAGAGCTTTCATCACGGCGTGCGGCGACAGGACGGCACGGCGCGATTCATCTCATCAGCGGTCGAGAGCGGCGACCACGTTTTTCATTCATTCTTCATTCTTCAAACAGAGCAGATCTGCAAGCTCACGTGTTGCGTTTTGATCGATCCGTAGCTGCACGAGCGTACATATTTTTCTTTCCAGTCATTATGTGATATTTTATATTCATAGTGTCTGGAAGGGGGGAGTGAATATGTGTGTTGGACGGACACGAAAGGACAATGGACACGTGAGTGGCAGTGCGCGGACAAAACATTGCAATTGTCTTCATGATGCAGTTCTCAGTTTGACCACAAAAGGTACGTCACAAGTCACATGTTTAGAGGGGAATTATATTTGAGAAAGATTTAAAATACAGTATGAATAAGTACTGTGTCGAATTGTGGGCTAAAGTAACCAGAGCGAAAATGGTGGTCAGAATAGTTAAATCTATTAACCTTACTCGGTCTGTAGGCCTAGTATGGGGCTAAAAGTAACTGTGGTGAAAAAGTAGCAGGATATTGGGTTATCGCTTCATCTTGGAGCAGTGACTGTGTTTTTACGGTAGATTGACTTTTTCTCAAACGAATAATAGATATTAAACAAGTTAAGAGACAATGTTTTGCGACACTAAAATAGTTCATTTATAACAGATGGAAGAGTTTCAACAATCTATCTGTATTCAAAACGTTTGTGTAATGTAAGTTTATTCAACATATATGTAGGCATGTGTTGATATGTGTTTTGTCGAAGTTTAAATTAGTTAAAAAAGTTGATTAAAGAGCCTATGGGTCTTGGAAATGATTAAATAATGTTTAGCTCGATTGAAACAATTGTATGTGGCTGTAGTCAGTCGGACGATAGTGGCCCTATCAATACGCGTCAGTACGTAATTCGTCTTGGTATTAATAGAGCTAATTATTGTTTTCTCGTATGAAATTTAGTGTGCGAATAATAGTCAACTAGAAAAAGGCAGTTAGGTGCCGCGATGTGCGAGATTTTGTTGTTAATATCGAGAAAACTATGGCCTTTTAATGTGGTGATTTAAATGTCAGGGGGCATGCTAAATTTGGGTGGACTGTGGGCGAGAGTTTGAGTGGTCTTTGATGCGTATGTCAGATCGCAAAGACAGCCGCAAGTGTACTGCAGCACTGGTATCAGGTCGAAACCTTAAAATTTATAGTTTCAAAGTATAAATGGATTATTAAGCGTGTCTGTAAAAACTTGTGTGTTTAAAAATGGAAACACAGGGTAAGACAAAGATGTGGTGTGTTTAAATGTCAGTTAATTGTACTAAATCATGTTCCATTTTTGCATTGTTTGAAAGATTACCTAGTTGTCAGGAAAGTGGTTTAAATTGGAGTAAATAATTAGGTAAATTGAGTCATAAATATAGCCTATTATGAATCAAAGAGGTTTTCCTCAAGACGTGAAGAGAGTTTTCGTTATTATAATTTAGACTCTGGCCTGTTATGGTAAGCAACCATGCCTTAGTAGAGTAGAATTTAAAGCAATATAAACGTATATGTATGACGTCCTAAATATCAAGAAAGCGGTAATATTCAACTATCAGGGATAAATAAGGCTAAAGAGAAATCATTTATGACAAGCTGTATATCCTAAAAAATGTAAATGCAAATGTCAAATTTCATATATGCATGAATATGCCTGGAATTATTTTGGGAACCTTTAAAGTGTAACGTTCTGTTGTTTCTTTCCTAATGTTTAGTATAGTACATGTGATTGGGTCAAGGGGGGTATAATGGAATTATTGTTCCATATTCTTATGTGACCATCTAGTGATGGTCAAGGGGGGAATTATGTCGTATATGGCCTCAATAATTCGTCATGCTATAACCAAATGGCACATAATTATTCTACTACACTCTGTGCTAAGTCTGCAGTCACTCTGGTCTATGCAAGGCCTGCCTTTGTCATTCAAAAGCAGGGTCTAGCCATCCTGCATAGTAAGTAGCTGGCTCGGCCATAGGTATGATAGGAATCAGCATTCAATTGTTTAAACCAACAGGTCACTTGATTAAGCCTCAAGACAGCATTTCTATGCATCTCAATGTCATTTTGTATGTAAAGGTTTTAGACCCCTCCCTGGAACACCTCTCTTTGAAGTAGACCACATATAAGGTCTGTGTTTGCGATGTTAAAGTTAGTCTTGTGGGGGCAGCTTGACCGTACGGTCAGGTGTGCCCTGGGCTCCGCGGCTCAACTCAAGGGCCGCGGGAAGCCCTCTGTCTTTGTCTCGGTACTAATTGAAATAAATACATCGATGGATCTTCAGTTCACCTCTCTCTGCTTGTTTCCTTTCATCCGACCGCCTGAGACTTTGATGCAGACTCTTCGTCCTTATTTGTCTATTTTAGTCAAGTTAGATAGTGTACTTGAAGTAGGAATATTTACTTCAGTACCTTAGTCCAATTGTAGCGAGCATTGAAGGTATAGTGTCCACTGAATCCACACACATTTTTTGTATGATATTTTTTTGGCCTTTATTGGATAGTGTTGTACACTACAATATGGTGACAGGAAATGGGGAGAGAGATGGGTGGTCGTCGGGATCGGGAGTCGAACCCGCAACGCGCCATCATGTGCCCGGACCGCTACACTAGCCACCCAGGCCGTCACACTCAATTTTAACACCTAATTGAAACAAATGTGAGAGAGCGATAATGTTTAATTTAAACGGACTGCGGGGTAATCTGCTTTAAGATTGTTATATAAGGTTAATTACATTTGTTTGAAGAAAGGGGGTTCTACAGCACAGGTCTGGTGCATCACAGGAGCAGGACAATGGCAACAGATGTAGCAACTCAGATTAATTTACTGCCCTTTTTTATTCATGTGCAAAGTACAATGAAATGGGGCTAGCACTAGCCGGTCCCATTTCACACTTTAATTTAAAAAAAGGCAGTAAGTTAAAGCGGCATTATATACTTTTTAATGATTCAAAGGTAATTTTGTCCAATCATGACGTTATCCCCTGAGCAAACAGGCATTAGCTCAATGGTACTTTTTGAACTTTTAATCACCAGACAAATCCCATTTATTTGAACAGAAATATCCATTTAACGATAGTGGAGCCAGATCATAAAAATGTTGACATTAGTAAAATCTCTACAAAAATACAATTTACAATTTAGGCATTTAGCAGACACTCTTGATCCAGAGCGACTTACATTATAGTGTAAATAATATTTACACTACAGATATTCTACAGATATTCTATTCAACAAAATGCTCATACGTTTCTCTACACTCTAATCCACTAATCAAATCCCAATAATGAACTGCACGTACGTACACATTTTCCAAATCATTTTCTAGGCATGGTGTACTCAAAACGTATCTTTAATATTTTATCATACCCATGCAGGACCTGAATGGAAACTAGATTTCTTCTTGATATCTTTTTGGACTAAGTGTTTGACTGTACTCTGTACTGTTTACATTTCTGCCAATAAAGTATTCAATCAATCAAGCATAGCAATTAACCCCTGTTTTATCTTAAGTAATTGTAAGAGCCATTTCTTCTCTATTCATTTTATTTCTATGTGTTCTGAACACCTGGCTCATCAACGCCGCTCACCCGGCGTTCAGCGTATGCAGCATGGTAGGCTAAAGGCTTTAGCAGCGCAACGCCGACATTAAAACAATGGCCATTGTATAGGAAAGGTGTGGACACAAATAAGTGAAATAACAAACCCAATGGTAAAAGGAGCGCCACTTTGAGCGCGGCTTATTATTGTTTGAAGTTGAACAACAAGTACTTTATTACACGGAACAGTGTCTAAGGAACTTGACATTTGTTTATTTGTTTTTTATTATGGATCAAAAGGAGGCGCCAGCTGGCGCTGGTGACAATGTGGTTGAACCTGAGTCTGTGGTTGAACTAGAGTCTGGTGGGGAAGGGGCTTTGGGAAAATGTGTGGTCAAATTGACACCCAAAGCGTTGGATGAAAAAATCGACAGTTTGCAGAAAGAGAGAAAGGTTAAACTGAGCAAACTGTTAAAACTGAAGGAAGTGGTTTCTGCCTTGGTGAATGATGAGACACGTGCAAATGAAGCAGAATGTGCATTTCACAATTTCAAGGGTTTATATGATGAAACAAAAAAGGTTCACAATACTTTGTTGGGTCTTGTGCCGGCTGATGAAGCCAAAAAACATGAAACATGGTACAATGCAAAAATGGTTTTGATTGGTTTATTGATTAAATGAAAAGGTGGAGTTATGTTCAAAGTTGTTCTGAGGATGATGATGAAGTGATTTTTGAAATTAAGGGTTCTGTTGCCGCTGATGACAATAATGAGGATGTCGAGCCTCATGACAGCATTTCCTATGTTCCATCCCATGTGTCAATTGCTCATTCAAACCATAATAAAAGCACTGCTTCAAAGACAAGCAAAAGGTCCTCTACTTCTTCAGCACGCATTAAAGCAGTGGCGGATAAGGCCGCACTTGTGGCTCGTGCTGCAGCACTAAAAAAGATACATGCTTTGGAGGAACAGGCTGAGGCTATAAGGAGGAAAAAAGAGCAAGTGGAGTTGGATGGTCAAATAGCAGCATCTACTGCTAAAATATCTGTCCTACAAGAGGCCGGCAGCAGTGTCACTGGCAGAAGAGCTGATGGCATGGAGTCCTATTTTAGGCAAGGCACTAGACTAGACCTAAAATCCAGCCTCTTGGCTTACAGCAGTTCTCCTCTCAACAGCATCAGTCAATGCAAAACCCAGTCACGTCTGAGCATCACCAATCCAAAGACACAACTCACCGGAATCATTTCAACCCTCAGCAAGGCAAGCAAAATAAACAACCAGTTCACACTTCAACTTTAGATTCTGCTAAAATGCAAACAAGGCAAAAATTACCCCAACCAGCTCTATCATCTCAACCCAATAACCAACCATCAGATCTGTACAATATACTACAAAGGCAAAATGAAATAACAGCACTCCTTGTTGTTACGACTCACCGAGTCTAGGACGGTTAAGAAGGCAAGGTGGTAAAATGCCCAAAGTTCTTTATTACTCTTTTGTGGCATACAAGTGGTGGAAAACAATAAACATAAGTATTCAATATGAATTACGTTATCATTGACAAACAGATGACACACGGAGCAACGAAAAGGAAATAATCAAAAGCATACTAAAACTAACCTCTTGAGTTTTAGACACTAACCTAACAAACGAAATAAAGAGACAACAGTGCCCTACTATTGCCTACTCTACTCTAATCTAACAAAGTGTACAAAAAGCAGGCTTCCGTGGCCCGGTGCTCAGAACGTAGGAATACTACACAATAAACGGTTCACACACATAGCAACTCTTGCGATAGTGGGGTTTCCATAATATTACTCCGTGCATTCTCTCGCTGCACGGAGGGCGTGCTGCCTCTAGTCTGCTCCACTCTGGAGTGACTGTTTGGACAGCGGCCGTGAGTGAAGGCTGCAGGACGGCTTTATGCCGTCAGGTGGGCGCAGGTGCAGAAGCCGGTTGGAGGAGCGAGGTGCGGAGCGGGCGACCAACAGCTGAGAGACGGTAATGCTCCCCACCAATGGCTGCGCTGACGGATCTACAGGGAGGGGTTAGGCAAAGGTGGCGCGCACTGTGCGCACCACGCACGCAAAGACATACCTAAAGGCCTGCGGCCGTAACATTGTACAAACACAAACCTCTCAGTTTCTACCTCACAGAGAGATTCCACATTTTGAAGGTGACCCATTACAGTTTCAATCATTCATAAAGGCATTTCAGCATTGTGTGGAGGCAAAAACAAATGATTTTGGTGATTGTTTATATTACCTTGAGCAGTTTACTAGGGGACAGCCAAGGGACCTGGTACGCAGTTGCCTCCATATGCCTCCTGAGAGGGGTTATGCTGCTGCTAAAGATCTGCTCAAGGAACACTTTGGGCATCCATTGAGAATAACTGCAGCCTACATGGACAAAATCATGGCTTGGCCGAATGTAAAGTCAGAGGATGTGAAAGGTCTCAAGGCATTTGCACTTTACTTGCGGGAATGTTCAAATGCCATGGAGGAGCTGCAGTATTTGGAAGAGCTAAACACACCAGCAAACATGAAAGCTCTTATTCTGAAACTCCCATACAAGCTCAGAGACCAGTGGAGAGAGAAGGCATGTGACATCCTTGACAGACAGGACCGAAGAGCTTGTTTCCCAGACATTGTGACATTTATTGAACAGCAGGTCAGAATTGCCTCCGACCCTGTTTTTGGTGACATCCAGGACACTCCTCTGGGTAAACCAATTAGCAAACCCAAACCTCAACCTCAAACCAAATCACTGTATAGAAACAGTTTTGCAACTCATGTTGAACTTTCTGATGAATCTGAAACAGACCCTTGGGCCCATCCTGTCTTTATTGTGAACGTGATCATGCTTTGGAGCAGTGTCTGCAACTGAAGAAGAAGGCACATCAAGAAAGGCTTGACTTTCTAAGGGAGAAAGGCCTGTGTTTTGGATGCCTGCGCTCAGGGCACTTGAACAAGACTTGTGGCAGCCGAATGTATTGCTCCCACTGCAACAAGAGACATCCCAGTGTTCTACATATGGAGAGACATGAAATGGGGAGCAGCAAACAATAAAATCGGAGAATTGCATTATAACTTGTGGCCATACAGGGGCTGGCAACAGTAACGGCATTCTTCCCATCTTGCCTGTACAAGTGAGATGCTCAGCGGGCAGCAAGGTCATCCAGACCTATGCTTTCCTGGATCCAGGAAGCACAGGTACTTTCTGTTCAGAACACCTGGTGAACAAACTGAACACAGAAGGCCAAAGAACCAAAGTCCATTTGCGCACCATGGGTCACAGTAAGACGGTACCCAGCTGCATAGTAAATGGCCTGGAAGTATCTGAATTTACTGGCATGGTATTTTTCGAACTTCCTGATGTGTTCACCCAAAAAGAAATGCCTGTGTCTACTGCTAACCTGATCAGTAAAGAGGAGCTGGATAAGTGGCATTACCTCCACGATATCCAGATCCTATCCAGACTCTACTATCACCAAAAAGAAGAAGAAAAGGAAACGGAAGGCAGTGACTCTTAGTGAGGTCAAGGATCAAAGTGATGGAGATGAGGCACCACCTGTCGAGGTGCTCTATTCCTCTGTGGAAAAAGGCCAGAGGAAGAAGGAAAGGAAGAGCCCAGTGGTGATCAAATTTGAGTCCGAGATGCAGGCAAGGCAGCAGGATACTGCAGAAGTGGCTGTCGCTAAATGGCTGCACAGAATGGTAAAGGAGCCAGATGGAGAAAATGACGAGAGAGACAGGAGAGAGCTGCCTCTAAAAAAAGAAAGATGGAAGACCTCAAGAAAGAGGAAGAAAGGAAAATGGCTGAGAAAGAAAAGGATCAAAGGCCAAACAAAAGGAAAATGAAGTCTAATTCGGAAAAGGATTCCAATCTAAAGAGACTGAAAAGAAGAAATAATAGTGGGTTGAAGAGGAGGGCCCTTTAACTAAAATCTGCCTTATGCGAGGGTACAGATTAAAAATTGAGTTTTGTTATGGCAATAATGAATATGGAATATTGCCCTGGTATTGGATACTTAAAGGTTTTTTATTTTGGGTTGATTTATGGCTCTTTTTATATATTTTTTGTTTTGGAATTGCTCTGTTTTGTCCCACCAGTAGCAATTAGGGGCTGGTGTGTAAGAGCCATTTCTTCTCTATTCATTTTATTTCGATGTGTTCTGATGACCTGTATCCTGTGTGCGTCGACGGTTTATTTATGTTTATTTGTATGCAAGAGTATAGGACTTTGAGCAGAATAAATATCATCTAATATAAACTCAGTGAACGTTTGGATATCAGTTTCTGGAGCACATGTCTGAACTTCCTCGGCAACCAGTCCAGTATCACCCAAGTATAGGGACTTGGGCGTTACAGTAGTGTTATATCTTTAAAACCAGGGAAGCATCTGTCATTTTACATGTATACAGGATTTTTCTTTTCTTTTTTGTTAGGATGTAGAATGCATTTTTTAAATCGTCCTCAGGTCTAGGTGGGTCAATGATGGCACAAAGAAAGCTGCTTTTACCATGTTTTCACTACTTGACATCATTTATTTTCATCTGAGAGAATGTGCCAAAATCAAGGCATGTCAAAAATCAACATTTGATCTTAAAACCACATCCTCACCTTTCCGTACAGTACTAAGGGAGCCATGAGGGAAAATGGAGATGTCACACAGCTCTGCTGTCATGTTCCATGTTCCTCTCTCACACTCTGCTAGGGACACTGACATTTAATTGGCATTTGGTCATCATTCACTAACTGGAAACTGACATTGAGCCAGTGCAGGTGGGCTCCCAGTGCAGTACTGTACAGTGTACACAAGTATCTATCTACATAAGTGTCTCGCGATTCTGACCCACAGTGGCATTTACTGTATGGGAGACCTCCTCCACACTGGTGTGGAGCCCTGCCAAAGCAATCACAGAGAGAAAGCAGAGTGAAAAAGACAAAATAATAATTAAGTAATTAAGTAATCGCAATATCAATCATGCCCCAGACCAGCTCATCTCCTCATAACCCAATGTTCACATCAATGCTGTTGAGTGAAAATGTAATCTTTGCTTGTACTTGAACTTTCAACCTTTATTACCTTGCTTGATACCCTGCGGCACATAAAACCTAAAAACAGAGAGGAGAGAGAGAGAGAGAGAGAGAGAGAGAGAGAGAGGCCTAGCTAGCCTCACAGGAAGCCACAGAGAGCTGGTGTGAGAGACAGCAGCAGTGTTAATATTCAGTTAGTTAATTCAGTGTAATATCAAGTGAACTGATCGATAGTCCAAGTTCATTGAGATTTGGAAACGAGCACAAATTCAAAATCCATTGATTTATGGACTGTCGAACGCGAATGAGATGTAATGAAATGCAGAAAATTAAATGGTCTGACTTCAGAAAAGGATTCTATTCATTATGCAATGAAAACAAAATGGGAAAACAATCAATTCGAGCACACACCCACATAATCTGTGCCACTATTTTAGATTGTGATAATAATACTACTATTAACCACTTTAAATAGCACTTTCCAGAACATACAGTGCTGACCATCAGAATGCTTTATGTAGAAGGGAGTTCCAACCGTGTCTCTAGCCTATGGCAGGCCAGTCTGGTGCATCTCAGAGGCAGGACAGTACAGGTTACAGGAGGAAAGGAGGCACTGGAGCAACTCAGACAGTTTAAGCCCTTATTTTATTATGAGGGTGCAAGCGACAACGTTTCGATGTTTCAGTTACATCTTCGTCAGGTCAATGCTTTATGTGTAAGAGCAACAAGTAATTTGGTCTAAAGATGAGATAAAACCTGCCTGTCTTATTAACAGCACCATCTGCTGGTTAAGGTGTACAGTACCTTTCTTTCTGAGCTCAGTCCTGAAATAAAGGTTTAATGGGCTTACTGACACTAAACTCACTCAACTCATTAAATTCATTATTTCGAATCATAATCTACCTTTGCAGTGATCAGAATAGAAGCAGGTTTGCATAGTATTATTTATGCTGCTATTAGGCTGCTGCATTATACTTGGCTATAGCCAGCACGTGGTGGACTTCAGTAGGCCAACTTCAGTAGGCCTACTTCAGTAGGCCTACTTCAGTAGGCCTACTGTATATTTCTGAGTATCTGTACTTTACATACGAGTATTAGTATTTTGGGGGAAAAAAAGTAGGGATGCCTGTATCGGCCACATATCGGTATCGGCCGATATTTGATATCGGCAAATAAAACTATAGCTCTGGGCCGGGCCATAGCCATAGAGAAGTCCTTCTAACACTATGGACCAGAGCTACACTGGCTATAGGGAAGCACTTTGAATACATTTGCTTCATGTTGTGTAGGTATAGTGGTCAGTAAGTAATACCTCATAGTACGGTAGGTACAGTAAGAGCACTGCATGGCCACCATGTGTATATGGTCAATACATGTTCAAATTTAGTATGTAATATAGTTAAAGTTTTTGGGAAGAAAATGATTTCACACTATAGTAACCTACATGTTAACTTTGTGTACATACACTGTAGGTTAAAAGATATAGGGGAGTTAAGAATTCAGAATCTCAATAATATATAATATGACAAGAAAGACATACTGAAGTCTATATATGTTTTTTCTCGGCTTGACTACTGCAATGCACTCTTTTCAGGCCTAAGAAAACGACTGACAGAATACAACTTGTCCAAAATGCAGCAGCTAGAGTTTTAACTAGAACTAAGATGAGAGAACATATTACTCCAGTTTTGGCATCTGGCACTGGCTTCCGGTTGTTTTTAGGATTGATTTTAAAATTATTTTACTTGTCTATAAAGCTCTCAATGGTCTCGCACCTCCGTACCTCCGTGACGGTGACTGCCTACCTGGATATGTCCCTAACCGCCCCCTCAGGTCCTCCAATGCCGGCCTACTTGAAGTGCCTAAAAGAATGTGCACAAAGAAATATGGTGAGGCAGCTTTTTGCTTCTACGGCCCAACAGCCTGGAATAAACTTCCATTCGAGCTCAGACACGCACCCTCTGTAGACATTTTTAAATCTCAACTCAAGACTCACCTCTTCACTTTGCTTTTAGTTGAGTTTTACTATGCACGTTCCTACCCTGCCCTGACTGATTGCTGCATGCAGGGCTCGACAGTGCGACTAGGTACTCGCATTTGCGACTAAAAATATCGCCGTGCGAGTTGTAAAATTAAATTTGTAGCACAGGTGCGACTACAGGATTTGACCATTCAATCGTGATAAAGACAAGTCTCTGTCTACAGCAAGTGCACATTCTATAGTCGCGGTTCTATACCTAAATTTATATTTCTGAACGGCGGTGTCGTTCGCCGAAAAGAGCAGAGCTACAAGCTAACAACGTGTCGAGGCTCAATGCGGTGTTCATTTGAAGATCTGTCCCTTTGCTCCCACCGCCCCGCCCCTCCCTGTGTTGCTGCTCAGTTCTCTTCTCTGTCAGCACTCGGCAGCGGAGCGAACGCAGCAGGATAGCATGTATTGGTAGCACAGAAGACAGAAGGAGTTGCTAGGACCCCGACACGTTGAATACTAAAGTTATTTAGAAAGTTTGTAATGTTAAAACATCACTTGATATAACTTTTAACCAAACGTGGGTGAAACAGCGTGCAGCCGCGCACGTAAAGAGTGCACGTGCGCACGCACATGGAGTGGACGGATTGATTGATATACCAAAACAACCCTTGCTTAGCACCTCGCTAAAAGCGTGTGCGCAGCACAATACGAATGACCGACCTGGCTGGATATATTAGTCAGTGGCTAGCTCAGGTCCATAACTCTAAATGCAACGCATTAGACTAGAGCTATGGACCAGAGCTAGTCAGTGGCCTCACTGGCCTGCATAACGAGCAACGTAAAAAAGGCAAAGATCATCACCACCATCTCCTTCCACCACGCCGAGGTGTAGCCTTATGTCCGATGTTCTGTCTGAACTGAAGGCAAGCAGTCAAAGCCAAGGAGAATGTTACATTACTAATTCACCATCGAGTAGCCTCTGCAGTGCACTAAATGTCACACTCACATGATAGAAAAACATGAAGGAAAAAAAAATAACGTGCACTCTCCCACAGTAATAAGGACAAATAACCGTGCACTCTCCCACAGTAATAAGGAAAAATAACGTGCACTCTCCCACAGTAATAAGGAAAAATAACGTGCACTCTCCCACAGTAATAAGGACAAATAACGTGCACTCTCCCACAGTAATAAGGAAAAATAACTGTGCACTCTCCCACAGTAATAAGGAAAAATAACCGTGCACTCTCCCACAGTAATAAGGAAAAATAACGTGCACTCTCCCACAGTAATAAGGAAAAATAACCGTGCACTCTCCCACAGTAATAAGGAAAAATAACGTGCACTCTCCCACAGTAATAAGGACAAATAACGTGCACTCTCCCACAGTAATAAGGAAAAATAACTGTGCACTCTCCCACAGTAATAAGGAAAAATAACCGTGCACTCTCCCACAGTAATAAGGAAAAATAACGTGCACTCTCCCACAGTAATAAGGAAAAATAACCGTGCACTCTCCCACAGTAATAAGGAAAAATAACGTGCACTCTCCCACAGTAATAAGGACAAATAACGTGCACTCTCCCACAGTAATAAGGAAAAATAACCGTGCACTCTCCCACGGTAATAAGGAAAAATAACCGTGCACTCTCCCACAGTAATAACGGAAAATAACCGTGCACTCTCCCACAGTAATAAGGAAAAATAACCGTGCACTCTCCCACAGTAATAAGGAAAAATAACGTGCACTCTCCCACGGTAATAACGGAAAATAACCGTGCACTCTCCCACAGTAATAAGGAAAAATAAGCGACCAAAGTAAAGTTAACAAACCTTTTGTGCCGAGTTTATATACAGTAGCGACATTATGTTATTTTGAGGGCTGCTAGCCCTCCTATATACAGCTTTTGTCCGCAACACAAACATTAAATACCATTGACAAAGGGAAAATGTACGTCATCTTGTCTCCACACGTCTCATATTTGCCATGGACAATGAAAGGAGAAATTAGGTCAAATGTCCACCGAATATGACGTAAAATATGATTGGCCAGTATGAGATGATGCATGATGATGTACAGTACGATGATAAGAGCCTGAGATGAACTGTTCAGAGATGTGGATCACCATGTGGATCTCTGCCGTCATTGGTGTTGATGTCATATCGGTGATGTCGTAGTATAGGAGCGTCACTCGCAAATAAACAGCCTGCGCAAATCTGAATTTCTACGCTCGCACGGCAACAGTTTATGTTGTGTAACGCTGTCAGGACCTGAGCTCCCGGTCAGCATAAATATCGTGCGAATTGTCTTTAGACTTTCACTCATCCCGGTGTGTAGCATAGAGCTTTATCCCGAGGGAGTTTCTTCGGGTACGCGGCGTGAGCGAGTGAAGAGAGAAACGTAGAAGAGGGATATATAGTACAAAAAGACTATTGTCCAACACCAACAAGAGGAACCTAGAACTCTCACCCACGTCACAGTCCATTTGACGATGGAAGCGAGGAGTGAGCCGCAATCGTTCCAGATTCGGGTCTCCCGTTCTCAGCGTCCACATGCCTGTGCCTCCACCCATCTCCATGAACCCATGAAGAGGAGCCACATCGACCTCTACGGCCAAACGCAGAGGAACGAGCAGGTCCATTCACCAGCCCTGTCAGCGAATAAACTGCTCTGTATAGCCAGCCAGAACCAAAGAGAGACGGATGAGCATGGATCCAACGGTCTTCAACAGTTTACCGAGAATGTAGCTCTGGCGGGAGAAGTGAAGGCAAATCGACCGAGTTACACAGGAAAGAAGACCCACATGTGTAAACGGTGTGATAAGAGTTTCAATCGGCCAAAGGATCTGAAGACACACCAGCGTGTCCACACTGGAGAAAAGCCATACGACTGTCAACAATGTGACAAGAGTTTCAGTGTGTCAGGTGACTTGAAGACACACCAGCGTATCCATACTGGAGAAAGACCATACCACTGTAAAGAGTGTGACAAGAGTTTCAGTCAGTTAGGTCATCTAGAGGTACACCAGCGTAGCCACACTGGAGAAAGACCATACCACTGTAAAGAGTGTGACAAGAGTTTCAGTGTGTCAGGTCACTTGAAGACCCACCAGCGTATCCATACTGGATTAAGACCATACCACTGTAAAGAGTGTGACAAGAGTTTCAGTGTGTCAGGTGGCTTGAAGACACACCAGCGTCTCCACACTGGGGAAAGACCATACCACTGTAAAGAGTGTGACAAGAGTTTCAGTGTGTCAGGTCACTTGAAGACACACCAGCGTATCCATACTGGAGAAAGACCATTCCACTGTAAAGAGTGTGACAAGAGTTTCAGTGTGTCAGGTGACTTGAAGAGACATCAGCGTCTCCACACTGGGGAAAGACCATACCACTGTAAAGAGTGTGACAAGAGTTTCAGTGTGTCAGGTGACTTGAAGAGACATCAGCGTCTCCACACTGGGGAAAGACCATACCACTGTAAAGAGTGTGACAAGAGTTTCAGTGCGTCAGGTGACTGGAAGACACACCAGCGTATCCATACTGGAGAAAGACCATACCACTGTAAAGAGTGTGACAAGAGTTTCACTGTGTCAGGTCACTTGAGGACACACCAGCGTATCCATACTGGAGAAAGACCATTCCACTGTAAAGAGTGTGACAAGAGTTTCAGTCAGTTAGGTAATCTAGAGGTACACCTGCGTAGCCACACTGGAGAAAAACCATACCACTGTAAACAGTGTGACAAGAGTTTTAGTCAGTTACGTAGTCTTAAGACACACCAGCGTATCCATACTGGAGAAAGACCATACCACTGTAAAGAGTGTGACAAGAGTTTCAGTGTGTCAGGTCACTTGAAGACACACCAGCGTATCCATACTGGAGAAAGACCATACCACTGTAAAGAGTGTGACAAGAGGTTCAGTCAGTTAGGTCATCTAGAGGTACACCAGCGTATCCACACTGGAGAAAAACCATACCACTGTAAAGAGTGTGACAAGAGGTTCAGTCAGTTAGGTCATCTAGAGGTACACCTGCGTCTCCACACTGGAGAAAAACCATACCACTGTAAACAGTGTGACAAGAGTTTTAGTCAGTTACGTAGTCTTAAGACACACCTGCGTATGCACACTAGAGAAAGAAAAAAACATACAACTGTAAACAATGTGACAAACATTTCAAGTTAACTGACTCGAAGAGACACCAGTGTATCCAGTCTTTGTAACTGTTGAGGGGCGCTAGCCCCTCCCATGTACTGTGTGTGTGTGTGTGTGTGTGTGTGTGTGTGTGTGTGTGTGTGTGTGTGTGTGTGTGTGTGCACGTGCGCGTGCGCGCGCATGCACAGGCCTAAAAATGACATTGGCAATGAATGGACCGTTTTGCGTGTTTGTATAAACACAAACATTGAAGATGAAGGTGAGGACGCAAATTCTCATTGGCCGGACGAGATGATGTATGATAAGAGCACCCCTCACTTCACACGGGTGTGATGAGGATTTAGAACGGTGGTGCTCTAAAATAGCAGATCTACAAGCATGTGAGTTAGGGATGTCAGTAACGGATAGTTTCCCAACCGGTTACCCGTTAGGATTAACCGGTTCATTAACGGATAGTGGTTGATTTTTTTCTTTTTTTAATAGGCTACCCCAAATGTAATATGCATGTATAGCAGGCTACATAATTAAAGTTTGTAGACGAATGGCATACATTTATTTATGCTCCTTTTATAAAAGACAAACAAAAAAGCAACATTTAACAATATAAATAAATTGTTGTAGGCTTCTGGCTTAATCATCAATAAACAACGCATCGCATCTGCATGATGCATGCATCTGCGCGTCTACAGTACAGAGGTCCGCCGGTTCTAGTCCAACAAAACATAAATAAATCCAGTCCAGATCCGAGCAACCTATACCTATAAAGCCACTGGACGCATGGGCTAAGCCTTTTTTTATTATTAAGGAAGATCAGCATGCATGTCACCGTGTTCCGTTTGTTGACTTTTCGCTGACGAGAAAACCCTCAAACATCGATAGCACATGGCTAACTTTTGATAGCCGTAAGCCGTGCCAGTGTGGAGACGGATAGGAGGAGAAGGAGGAGGAAGCGGCAGCGGCGGCTGTAAACGTTCTCCCTCCAGGCCAAATGGCCAATAATGGATTTAATAATGTATCTCTCTGCATTGATACGGTCGACATGTGTTCATCTCGTCTCGCTGTCACTCGCTTACATTTTGACTACCGCAAAGCTACCGTTGTAACTTGTAGCCAACTAGCCATTGAAGTACAACAGAGAACGGGGACATTGAGGGGGCAGAAAACAGAGCCCGAGCGGTGTTCATGCAGCCTGGAGTGCGACAAGCTGGGCGGCGCAAATAGCAATTTTAGGCATGTGTGCAACATGACAACTGTTTTAAAGTATTGTACAGTGACAACTACAGTCTCTGTAATGTTTATGTTGTACTATTACTAAAAACGATCTAAAATAAAGGGATTTAAGATCAGAACACGCATTTATTATTATGCAAATTAACCGTTAAAGCTGATAAAAATATCCGGATGTTTCTTAACGGTCGGCTAACCGGTTAACCGGTTAACCCCTGACATCCCTAATGTGAGTAATAAGGAAAAATAAGCGAGCAAAGTAAAGTTTCCAAACCTTTTGTGCCGAGTTTATATACAGTAGCGACATTATGTTATTTTGAGGGCTGCTAGCCCTCCTATATACAGCTTTTGTCCGCAACACAAACATTAAATACCATTGACAAAGGGAAAATGTACGTAATCTTGTCTCCACACGTCTCATATTTGCCATGGACAATGAAAGCAGAAATTAGGTCAAATGTCCGCCAAATATGACGTCAAATATGATTGGCCAGTATGAGAGGATGCATGATGATGTACAGTACGATGATAAGAGCCTGAGATGAACTGTTCAGAGATGTGGATCACCGTGTGGATCTCTGCCGTCATTGGTGGTGATGTCATATCGGTGATGTCATAGCGGTGATGTCGTAGTATAGGAGCGTCGCTCGCAAATGGACAGCCTGCGCAAATCTGAATGTCTACGCTTGCGCGGCAACAGTTTGTGTTGTGTGCTCTCCGTCAGGACCCGAGCTCCTGGTCAGCATAAATATCGTGCGAATTGTCTTTAGACTTTCACTCATCTCGGTGTGTAGCATAGAGCTTTATCCCGAGGGAGTTTCTTCGGGACACGGCGTGAGTGAGTGAAGAGAGAAACGTAGAAGAGGGATATATAGTACAAAAACACTATTGTCCAACACAAACAAGAGGAACCTAGAACTCTCACTCGAGTCACAGTCCATTTGACGATGGAAGCGAGGAGTGAGCCGCAATCGTTCCAGATTCGGGTCTCCCGTTCTCAGCGTCCACATGCCCGTGCCTCCACCCATCTCCATGAACCCATGAAGAGGAGCCACATCGACCTCTACGGCCAAACGCAGAGGAACGAGCAGGTCCATTCACCAGCCCCGTCAGCGAATAAACTGCTCTGTATAGCCAACCAGAACCAAAGAGAGACGGATGAGCATGAATCCAACGGTCGTCAACAGTTTACCGAGAATGTTGCTCTGGCGGGAGAAGTGAAGGCAAATCGACCGAGTTACACAGGAAAGAAGACCCACATGTGCAAACGGTGTGATAAGAGTTTCAATCGGCCAAAGGATCTGAAGACACACCAGCGTGTCCACACTGGAGAAAAGCCATACGACTGTCAACAATGTGACAAGAGTTTCAGTGTGTCAGGTGACTTGAAGACACACCAGCGTATCCATACAGGAGAAAGACCATACCACTGTAAAGAGTGTGACAAGAGTTTCAGTAAGTCAGGTAACTTGAAGACACACCAGCGTATCCATACTGGAGAAAGACCATACCACTGTAAAGAGTGTGACAAGAGTTTCAGTCAGTTAGGTCATCTAGAGGTACACCAGCGTAGCCACACTGGAGAAAGACCATACCACTGTAAAGAGTGTGACAAGAGTTTCAGTGTGTCAGGTGACTTGAAGAGACATCAGCGTCTCCACACTGGGGAAAGACCATACCACTGTAAAGAGTGTGACAAGAGTTTCAGTGTGTCAGGTGACTTGAAGAGACATCAGCGTCTCCACACTGGGGAAAGACCATACCACTGTAAAGAGTGTGACAAGAGTTTCAGTGCGTCAGGTGACTGGAAGACACACCAGCGTATCCATACTGGAGAAAGACCATACCACTGTAAAGAGTGTGACAAGAGTTTCACTGTGTCAGGTAACTTGAAGACACACCAGCGTATCCATACTGGAGAAAGACCATACCACTGTAAAGAGTGTGACAAGAGTTTCAGTCAGTTAGGTCATCTAGAGGTACACCAGCGTAGCCACACTGGAGAAAGACCATACCACTGTAAAGAGTGTGACAAGAGTTTCAGTGTGTCAGGTGACTTGAAGAGACACCAGCGTATCCATACTGGAGAAAGACCATACCACTGTAAAGAGTGTGACAAGAGTTTCAGTAAGTCAGGTAACTTGAAGACACACCAGCGTATCCATACTGGAGAAAGACCATACCACTGTAAAGAGTGTGACAAGAGTTTCAGTCAGTTAGGTCATCTAGAGGTACACCAGCGTAGCCACACTGGAGAAAGACCATACCACTGTAAAGAGTGTGACAAGAGTTTCAGTGTGTCAGGTGACTTGAAGAGACATCAGCGTCTCCACACTGGGGAAAGACCATACCACTGTAAAGAGTGTGACAAGAGTTTCAGTGTGTCAGGTGACTTGAAGAGACATCAGCGTCTCCACACTGGGGAAAGACCATACCACTGTAAAGAGTGTGACAAGAGTTTCAGTGCGTCAGGTGACTGGAAGACACACCAGCGTATCCATACTGGAGAAAGACCATACCACTGTAAAGAGTGTGACAAGAGTTTCACTGTGTCAGGTCACTTGAGGACACACCAGCGTATCCATACTGGAGAAAGACCATTCCACTGTAAAGAGTGTGACAAGAGTTTCAGTCAGTTAGGTAATCTAGAGGTACACCTGCGTAGCCACACTGGAGAAAAACCATACCACTTTAAACAGTGTGACAAGAGTTTTAGTCAGTTACGTAGTCTTAAGACACACCTGCGTAGCCACACTAGAGAAAAAAACATACAACTGTAAACAATGTGACAAACGTTTCAAGTTAACTGACTCGAAGAGACACCAGTGTATCCAGTCTATGTAATTGTTGAGGGGCGCTAGCCCCTCCCATGTACTGTGTGTGTGTGTGTGTGTGTGTGTGTGTGTGTGTGTGTGTGTGTGTGTGTGTGTGCGCATGCACAGGCTTTAAAATGACATTGGCAATGAATGGACCGTTTTGCGTGTTTGTGTAAACACAAACATTGAAGATGAAGGTGAGGACGCAAATTCTCATTGGCCGCACGAGATGATGTATGATAAGAGCGCCCCTCACTTCACACGGGTGTGATTTTTCTTTTTTAAACCTCTGAGGATTTAGAACGGTGGTGCTCTAAAATAGCAGATCTACAAGCTCACAGCGTGGCACGAACATTGTACATCCATTTTTTTATATTTTTGTATTTCTAAACTCAAAATGTTGTTGGCTTCCGTTCAAAATGACGTGCAGGCATCATTGTCATGTTGTCGCTTCCAGGGCTCGACAGTGCGACTAGGTGCTCACATTTGCGACTAAAAATATCACCGTGCGAGTTGTAAAATTCAATTTGTAGCACAGGTGCGACTACAGGATTTGACCATTCAATCGTGATAAAGACAAGTCTCTGTCTACAGCAAGTGCACATTCTATAGTCGCGGTTCTATAACTAAATTTATATTTCTGAACGGCGGTGTCGTTCGCCAAAAAGAGCAGAGCTACAAGCTAACAACGTGTCGAGGCTCAATGCGGTGTTCATTTGAAGATCTGTCCCTTTGCTCCCACCGCCCCGCCCCTCCATGTGTTGCTGCTCAGTTCTCTTCCCTGTCAGCAGCGGACCGAACGCAGCAGGATAGCATGTATTGGTAGCACAGAAGACAGAAGGAGTTGCTAGGACCCCGACACGTTGAATACTAAAGTTATTTAGAAAGTTTGTAATGTTAAAACATCACTTGATATAACTTTTAACCAAACGTGGGTGAAACAGTGTGCAGCCGCGCACGTAAAGAGTGCACGTGCGCACACACATGGATTGGACGGATTGATTGATATACCAAAACAACCCTTGCTTAGCACCTCGCTAAAAGCGTGTGTGCAGCGCAATACGAATGACTGACCTGGCTGGATATATTAGTCAGTGGCTAGCTCAGGTCCATAACTCTAAATGCAACGCATTAGACTAGAGCAGGGTACCCCAATAGGCGGCCCGCGGGCCATTTGCGGCCCACAGAGTGCCCCCTTGTGGCCCATGAAAGAAAAAAAAAAAAAAAAAATGTCCCAGATATAAATGCCATTACATGGGGGTCAGTAGCCTATGCATGTCAAACTGGGCATCCTTTTCAAATGGGGTCTTGCCCTGAAAATGAATTTTCAGGGCAAGACCTCGACCTCGCGCGTGCAGACTCGGCCCCCAGCCTGGTACGCGAGTCAAAATATGGCCCTTGAGGAAAATTAATTGGGGAACCCTGGACTAGAGCTATGGACCAGAGCTAGTCAGTGGCCTCACTGGCCTGCATAACGAGCAACGTAAAAAAGGCAAAGATCATCACCACCATCTCCTTCCACCACGCCGAGGTGTAGCCTTATGTCCGATGTTCTGTCTGAACTGAAGGCAAGCAGTCAAAGCCAAGGAGAATGTTACATTACTAATTCACCATCGAGTAGCCTCTGCACTAAATGTCACACTCACATGATAGAACAGCAAGATAAAAACGGATAGTCTGTCTGTCCATCCATTCACAAAATGAATTGACTATATCTATCTGCATACCAAACTAATAGTCTATCAGTATAAAAACAAATTGATTATATAGATTATATAAAAAATATATGATATCCAGATGAATATCAATATTGTGATCATTTCTGAAAAGATATTGTGATATAATATTTTGTCATATTGCCTGCCCCTACCTCATATCACTTTATTAAAGAAAAATCACACTTGTGTGAAGTGAGGGGCACTCTTATCATCATACATCATGATTTAATTTACGTCATATTTAGCGGAATTTTGACCTAATTTCTCCGTTCATTGTAAATGGCAAATATTGAGACGTGTGGGGACTAAAGCTGTATATAGGAGGGGCTAGCGCCCCTCAAAAACACATTATTTGATAACTTTTCATTGTGCTCCTAAAATAATTTGTGTGCTACTAGACTTTTCAACTTAGGCGCACACGTGCTACTTGGAAAAATGCTAAGCGTCGAGCCCTGGCTGCATGTGGTGTTTTTATTTGTTTTTATTTATTTTATGTTCTTATATTCAATTTTGTTCTTTGCCATTGTTCTATCATTTTAACTACTTGTGTTTTATTGTATTATATTTTTGTATCCTGCCCTGTGAAGCACTTTGAGCTGCATTTATGTATGAAAGGTGCTATACAAATAAAGTTTATTATTATTATTATATATTGACAAGAAAGAGACAGAGGAGAAAGTGGTACAATCAGCTGGGGTATTAAGGCCACTGTGGCCTCATGTTTATTTACTGGAATAAGTCATTTTACAGTAGCATTATAGCATATAACTTTTATTTTTATTTAATTTTTATTTTTTTTATAACTTTGTTAATTTGGTTTTTTTCATAGAAGCATTATTGAAATACTGAGTTTGAAAAATAATAATTAACATTAACAGCTTCTCTTAAATAAACCCCACAAGTATGACATAAAAGAGTAAACACATTGAATTTTCACCCCAAAGAAAAAGGACAACAGAAAACAAGACAAACAAACCTTAAATACAAGATCAGTAAAAGTTGAAAAATAAAAGGCGGACAAAAACAGACAAAACAACAGTACACAACATCCTATATAATATATATATATATATATATATATATATATATATATATATATATATATATATATATATAAAAGAAATGATGATGCTGATGATTTGGCTACTGCCTGTGAAATCAACAGCATGCCCACATTTCACTTCTACAAGAACAAGGCAAAGCTGGGGAAGTTCTCTGGGTCTAATGCAGGGAAGCTTCAAGAGATGTTTAATGGCTTCAAATGAAGATGCACCCTTGAATTGGTCACCTGTGCGGCCTTCCAACAATCTTTGTTTCTTCGCATCGCCAACACTATTCCCCCCTCCTCTGTATGAGTTATTATCACATCAAATGCATGATTGCCATTGGGCAACAGTATGTCTTCCATTGTTTTCTACTTGCTTCCCTTCCCTTCATGAAAATGGAAAACAATCTTCTTGTCGATCCATGCAGTATAGCTGCACCAAAAGACATATTAGTCCTCTGGTCCAATTAATCAAAGCTTTGGAATCATATAGTAACAACCACTTAGTAATATCTGCAGAATTGTAAACTGTAACATGGAGGTTTACACAGAATCGGTGTAACGTGTAATTCCATGTGCAAATTTAGCTAGTGAATACAGTGATCATTTGAGCTCTTTCTTTGGTTCTTTTTAGACTTGAGTTGAGGCACGTATACGTATGACTAGCTCTGAATGATGACGTAAGACATATGGTCATTTATGTAACCTGGTCCCAGCAAACCAGGCACGGATTTGATGTTTTTTTTGCATACACATCAAATGGCGGGTTGGCTGTCACGGTGAACGAAGACCGGGCGAATGTATTACTTGCGCGCTCTGCTTGCGCAAATAATGATGCCTCTGCCAGTGCTTTGCTTTGTGGTAAAATGAAAGCCTTTTGCATATTTGTTACACAGTGACAGTATCCCATCCTCTTTGGGGGATGTTACACACAGGTACTGTAGGCCTATATGTGCTCCCTTTCTGCCATCAAACACATATAGGCTACTGCCTGTACCTCTATCTCTTTTTTCTTTTGTTAAGTTATATTTTGGGGGTTTTATCTGAGCCTTAATGACAGACACAGTGTAGGTGGTCAATAAAACACACGTACAGAATAACAATTAATTATATTAGTATCGCCCCCAGGGGGGGACCACTCTCCCCACTGAGTCCCCACACAAGAGGCAACTCGCCTCTTGAGGCTCAGTCCAACTGTTCCGAGGTCGCTGGATTTGACTGGGTCGATTTGGTGGCCAGAAATACGTGGGTCCAAACATCCTGAGGTCCCGGATTCAACCCGGGTGGATGTGTTTCAGGGCGAGTGTTCTTGTATTCATAGGGACTAGATCGTCTGAATATAAAAATTCATACAAAATATTTATTTTGACAGTTGCTGATTTACTAGAAGGCAACTAGATTAACCAACCAAGGAGAATTCCATGCTAGAAGGCTTTCTTACCTTTATTTGTAGTTGTTACGTCCCCAACAAAGAGGTCCAGGTGTTATTTTGTGTAAAAGTGCATTATTGGCTATTTCCCTTAATATAAGCCCTCAATTGGGGTTGGGTTTTTGTGCTAATTCGCTTATTTTCATCTAAATAAGTTGTAAAGTGTGCTGCTTGGGATACTATTTACATTATAAAGAGAGGATATATACAAAAAATATTGATTTTTGAGCGATGGAAATAAGCGAATTAGCTCAACACCCCATTCAATTCAATGTAATTCACCCCATTCAATTCAATGTAATTCAATGCAATTCATTGAGGGCTTATGGTAGGAGAAATAGCCAATAATGCGCTTTTGCACAAAATAACACCTGGACCTCTTTGGTGGGGACATAACAACTACAAAGAAAGGTAAGAAAGCCTTCTAGCATGAAATTCTCCTTTAAAGTTGAAGTTGGTTCTAGTTGCCTTCTAGAAATCAGGGACAGGGTCAAATTCTTCTGCCCTTTTGTTGTCCCGGAAAACGTTGCTGAAGGGCATTCTCTGTGTGCGTCCATTGATCCATCCAAAACATGTTTACAGCGACAGTAACCTTTCTTTCAACCTTCCCTTGTTCTATTTGTTGTTCTATTCAATGACGTATGTCCTGGAAAATGGCACCTTGAGTACATTTATGAGCGTCTGGGCACAAATGCTTTTGGCTGAACACAACAATGAAGCAATAGAAAACGCTTTGCAATATCAAACTTCTCCAACATTTCAAACTTGTGGGAGAAACAGGAGAGATGAACTGAGGATGGATGGTTGTAGGCCTATGGATGAAATGAAAAGATAATCATAATTGGCTTCAGCTTCACAAAAAGGTTAAAATTAACTGAATAACAAAAACTAGTTGAAAAATGTGTTTTAGTTAGCTTAGCTGAAATAAAACAAGGCTTTACAATGTTAAACACAGAAATGGTATTGTGTGCTAACAAAATAAAATCCCAGAAGATGTCTTTGTCAAATTATTCTACATAATAGCCTAGCATTTTGTGCCAGTTTTAACTGTGAATACATTTTATAAATGGTGTTATTATTATTACACAGTACCTTTTCTGACCTTTTTGAATCTCGTCCCTGGCAAATACCTCATATTATATAAAACAAAAAAGGATAAAAAAAACTAAAACTAAAACAAATAATTTTCACAAAATAAAAACTAAACTATAGCAAACCCGCTAAAACTAATTGAAATGGATAAAGATACGATCAAAAGGAAATAAAAATGAATGAAAATTATAAAACCTTCATAACCCAACCACATTGTTCATAAGTGACATGATGGGTTACACATGGTTAAGGTAAAGGTAGCTGATGGGTTAACTCCTGCGTATACCAAACGTTTCTCCAAATGAAACTTCGACTTAGTATTGAACCGCAGAATTATGAAAAGTACTGCTAGTAATTTTCCCTAGAAACTAATGCTCTGAATGGCCTGTTCGTGCGTGTGTCATTTTGTTTACACATTTTTGGATTTATGTTGCACTAATTAAATGCAATTACATCAAGTAAAACAGAAATGAATGTTTCAGACTGTTGTGGTAAACCTACTTTTTACAAAGCTATTAAAACAGGAAGCATGTAGCTATCTTTCCCAATTGTGGAAACAATAGGTGGTTCGAAATAATAGAGGTTGTGAAACAAATCATGAAGTCATAGTTCAATCAGTTAAAGTTAATGTCTTTAGTCATATGGGGGGAATTATTGAGTGGGGAGTGATTTGATTTTTGGTTCTTGGTTGCAGCTATTTTCATGGTTGTACTTTTTCCATTCCTACAAATGTGTATTGGAGTGCAAAGTCAGTAAATATTTTGAGTATAGATCCTCAAAACATTTACTTACGTAATACGTACGGTACAGTGCTCAAGTGCATGTAGCAGATGTGACTTAACTTTATTACTGTTCACCACCGGTGATGACCTACGTAGGTGGCCTTTTGTCCATTGTTGTTGACCCAGCTTCTTCTATCACACAACTTGACCTTTGACCATTCAATAATTATGACAGTGTGCGGCCTCACTTCTTATTCTGTGTCACAAACGTGGGCTTGACCTTATGGCAGTGAATGTACAGTATACCAGGAGGTTCCTCAGGTGCTCCAGGTTCAAATTAAGATCATTATCCTTTGCTCCTCATCTTCTGCTATTATTGTACAAAAGCATTATTCAACCTGTTCTGTTGTAGCCTACTGTTCTGCATGTTTCTACACCATATTGTCCATGCCTAACAGGAACAAACGTTTCAGTATTACCCGTATTGCTTCCAAGATCATCAGACTTCCTACAGCCACATCTGATATGAACAATAAGGCCACCACACGGCTAGCACTTTCGATATCAATTGACACTGATCATCCTCTGTATCGCTTCTTTAACCTCATGCCATCTGGACAAAGATACAGAACCTTGCCATGGAAAAAGGTCAGTTTTAGTAGGAGCTTTGTCCCCTCAGCCATCGCGGCATTAAACAAACTGCCCCGCCGATAGGATGGTTCTGTACACAGTGGGGACCTCATGTTTTTTTTGTATTGTCTTGGTGTAATGTGCTCTGTGTTGTTTTTGACGTGGGTGTTGAACAGATTGTGAAGACAAATATCCTTCGTGACAATAAAGATTATTATTATTATACTAACTAGCCAGTTAAAGCAACAGATCCAAAACGAAGCAGTTAAACTTCCTGAAAATACTTTCTATACTTACATTAATTAAATATTAAGATTTATGTTGCACTAATTAAATGCAATTACATCAAGTAAAACAGAAATGAATGTTTCAGACTGTTGTGGTAAACCTACTTTTTACAAAGCTATTAAAACAGGAAGCATGTAGCTATCTTTCCCAATTGTGGAAACAATAGGTGGTTCGAAATAATAGAGGTTGTGAAACAAATCATGAAGTCATAGTTCAATCAGTTAAAGTTAATGTCTTTAGTCATATGGGGGGAATTATTGAGTGGGGAGTGATTTGAGGAGTAGAAATGTGATTTGTAGAGACGTTAGACTTTATTGTCCCACAAGGGTAAATTAATTTCCAGTAGCACTATTACAACAACACGCATGACAGCAGCAATACAATAGCAATAACAATGGAAAAAGACAGACAGCAGAAGGCCTATACACATTCACCTTTAAGCAAATAAGCTTAAAGCTCAAATTAAAGCTCAAATAAGCAAAAGACAGAAAGAACAAAATAATAGTAGAACTGATCATCTCATCGGCTCTGGGTCCGAGGTCGTTATGGTAACAGGTCATATAACTGAAGACTGTATTCTGTTTTAACCAAATGAACCCTAGCGTGCCTGACAGAACAGGGGCTCCCTATTCTGGATCAAACATACAGCAAAAAAGGCAAATCTTCAAGCCCATAATGTGGCGGATTGCAGTGCATTCTAGAGGGGGGAATTAAAGGCCTACAAGTTGTAAATGAGCTGCGTGAAAAGAGGAGTTAATGGGCAATTATGGGCACTATGGGCTCCATTTTTGTCTCATCTTTCTAAAGCCACTATTTGGGGATTTAGGGGTGGGGAAAGGGTGTTCCCCACTAAAGTTGGTATTTTGGTTACCTGTCTAAATCCCTTAAACACCTCCGTTACCCGTTATATTATGCATAGGTGTGGTTTGGGCGTTGCAATAATTAAACCAAATTTAACCAATCACCAGTCCACGTGCCATTGCCTTTAATAGATCCCTTATCCGTTGCCCGTTAGTGTTATATTGCTTCATAGCCGCTGCCCTGAAGTCTCACTGCACCCCCCTCCTTGTGCCGTTCTTTTTTTCTCTCCACACGCATAGAGCCAAGAACGCTTGTCTTTTCATTGAAAGGTGTTTGTTAAATTAAATTAATATGAAATTAATGTTAAAATGGATTGAACTGGGTCAAGATGTAAATACCAACTCTGATTAACAACGTAACATAGTATTGCAGCAAATATGTTCGGTGCTGACCATGTGGGCTGTGACCATGGAGATCTGAAACTAAAGTGGAAGTGAATATGCTGCAGCATGAAATGAGTACTATGTGGTAAACAGAAAACAGGTGAGCCTATAAAAGGTAAAGTTGGAAAGGCAGTCTGTCTTTACCAAATAAGTGTATATAGGGTTTAAGTAGTTAATTCATCAATTCTTTAATGTGTCAACTTTTACAAAAAATGGATAGCCTGCTAAGTTAAACTTGCCTGCAATAAAAAATTGAAAAGTATAATTTCATCTCTCTGGCGGCTGTGGACGAACTTTGTGAAAGGAAATGTTTAGGTCTTGGCATGCTGAAGAATCTGAAACGTTTGCTCTAACCACTTAAATGAACATTTCCTCTGAGTAAAACTAGACTAAATACTAAATATATTACCTAATGGGAACCTAAACTGATGTGATCTTCACTTCAGGTCACAGTGGGGTGCATTTTGGTGGAAGAAGGGAAAGCATCAGGAAGTAAGTGATTAAAAGTCAAGCAGCTCCACTCACATCAGCTTTAAATAAATGTTTTAGCAGTGTGATGTATGCTCTATAACTAAGGGCTGGGCTCTTGCATTGGGCTATCCTGTGAGACACGTGTTACCCTGTTATGGCACGTCTGTGAAATGGGGCCATTCATCTTACAAACAAGCTCTTGCGCTCAGTGACCCAGATTCTGAGTTATAATTTAGTGAGGTGCCTTATAAATACTCAAATGACTTAGACATGCTGGAGTTACCTAACCTTTCCTTTCATATGAAATAGCTCTGTAGTATCAGAGCCATTCAATCTTTTGTTCCAAGGCTTGTGCTGTAAATGCAGGCCCGCTGGGATTCTTTGCCACATCACTAATCCAATATAGAGGCTCGGTTTTACACTGCTTTACATGAATCAATCCAGTATAAACTGTGTACTCAGGTGTGTACTCTAGTCTTTTCCATTTGCCTTCCATTTGTCTAATAATAAAACAGATCCGACTCCTCGCCTCAAAACTCATCATCATAAAATCCTTTTCCTTTATTTCTATAGTATATTTCTGTACCAAATTAGAATATCTTTCTTTTTATGTATTTTGTGTAGATCATCTCAGATACAGGTGATGGTATTCCTGCTGGGCATTGCTGCCTGACGCACCTCCTCCAGTGCCGTTTGAACAGGTGTGCTGTGAGACCTCACTGAACACCTCTGTGGGCCTAAACGGGTCATCAGCTGGGGACCACCATTCATCAACGTTTCGCTCCTTTAACCCCAGTACGTCTCATGGTGGCGGAGCGATGGCAGGGATCTCTCCCTCCACCAGCTCTTTCATGGCTTTCCGATGGCCTGCTCCTGTGCATGTAGAGAGCAAAGAAGAATCAACATCCTTCTAGTGGCAAATGCACTCCACCCCCCCCCCCCCCCCAAATTGATCTAGCTGCTGTTCTTTTGCTTCCCTGTGAACCTGTTTACTTTGGAAATCTTTACATTGATCTTCATCTTCTTAGAATCCATCTTGTAAATGACATTGTCTGTAGAAACAAGGCTCTCTGCGGGTGTCAGTATGGATTCTACTGATGAGAACATACACATACATACACGCACGCACGCACACATGCACACACATGCCAAGTTACATATGAGTGCTAGTGTTCAGTACGTGATATGCGATGATTTAGATGAGTTAGTTAACCTATAATTTTGCTTGCATAAGTTTGCAGAATAATCTCAGCATGACATGTTCATATACACCATCGGAATGGAAAGGGTCAAATGAAATGAGAGTTGTACCATTTCCAGAGTGCAGCTGTCCTGCCATACACACAGGGTGGTAATTTCATGGAGGTCATGAAGGCCATGGCTATTGCTCCCCCCTCAGTTTTGCCTTATATCCTTCAAAATATGATATTCCCTGAGTAATGGCAAGGTTTCCGTGAGCCACATGTTGCCTGGCCAATAATATTTAATGTATAATTTAAACATCACATTTGTGTGTAGGAGATGTATGTGAGATGATGAGGTAAAGTAGTGTAAATGTGCATCAAGCTGATCTTCACACTGCAAGATGGAAGGAGAAAAAAAAGAAAGAATATTGAAAAAGGAAATCAAGGAGGGCTTCCAGCTTCAATGGCAAGTTATGCAAGTATGCTACAGCTGAGCTTCCTTTTCAGGGAGGGATGAATAGAAGAGATTAAAATGGGAATAAGAGAATGAAAGATATCTTCCCCCTCTTCAGCGCAAATTGTTCAATGTTAAATGGGGAGTGAGGGAATTTTAATGACTCACATTAAGACCATCAGCAGTAGGCTACTCGATCAGTCCAACTGTGTCTAATTTCACGTTCACTAACTCGACTTATTAACACTTCTCTTGGCTTAGGCACGCGCATACTAAAATGACAGCACCTTGAACACAGCAAGCAGGTGGTCATGCTCATTATTTCTTTAATCACTCTCTAAGGGGGCAGAAATGACGGTCAACACTTCCAGCTGATGCCATTAGTTTTGACATTTTCACATTGAATTTGTCAAATGCAAGTTTGGAGGTTTAGCCAGTTCATTAATTGCCTTTGGATTTACAGTTCCGTATTGTGTATGCATGCCTGCATGATTCCATCAACATCCTGCAAGAGAAACCCTTATATTTTCACTTGCATGATTTACCTCCCAAAATGTATTCACATCAAAAGCTACCACTAATGGATCTACACATACCGTAAATCCCTAGCCAAAACACAGTACAAGAATACTGACGTAGACTACTGATGTATCATGCCGGATTAACCCATTCTGACCTGAGATCAGATTCATACGAGGTTTCCGCCGGACACACACTGGTCTGATGAACCCATTCTGACCTGAGATCAGATTCTAAAAATGTCAGTCGCTCTTCGATTTTTTAAAAATAGCAGACCTACAAGCTCGTATCGCGTCACTCGGTGGCGCGATATGAGCTTGTAGATCTGCTATTTTTAAATGGCTAAAGCATAACATGATGCTGACACCAAAATGGGTGCCCGGTCAGAATGGTTTAAGAGTTGAACTTGAACATCAAACAGAATTTAAACAATGCATATAAATAGTGGAGCAACAAACATTTTATGTGACTACTAGCCTGCTTATAAGAGATATCTCAAATTAAAACAGCCAATACAAAACAAGTTGAATGTACTTTTTGTAAAATAAAAAAATATCAGAGATTCAGAGAACTGTACTGCAGCTCACAGGTAGAGAGCCACAGAGTCACCTACAGTAGCAGCCTAAGGAATACAGCCTGTAATTACTTTTTTAAAACACGTACAGACGTAATGGAAATACATCCCTATGATGTTATTCACTATCAAGGACCACACCACCAATGAGGACATTTTTTATTTATTTATTATTTTTTTAATCTGTTTATTCATTTTTTGTTTTTTTTTACAAATAGAATTCAGAAATAAAAACAGAGTGACAAATACAAAAATAAACTAAAACACACACAATAACAAAACACAAACTCCAAATCAAGACAACCAAAGAACATTCAAAGCACAACAAAACAATAAAAACAATATATAAAAATACTCCAATATAGTCAATATACATAGATCATGGTCACAAACATCATCCAGACAAAACAGGTTGGGCTGTCAGGCGACAGTTATACAGGTTCAATCGGGGGCACAAGTGTAAGGCGGTCAACATGAGATAGAAAAGGCACTCCAATTTAGTCAATATAAAAAAGCAGTTAATCAGGTTCAATCGGGGGCACCAATGAGGACATTTAACAGACTTTATTAACGAAAGATGTATGACACGATGAAGGAACGAACGATGAACAGAACGAAGATGACCCGCGACGGGTCGTCTGGCCATCCAGCTGGACGTCGGGTAATTTAAGCCGAGGTGGGGAGGCTTCGGGGATCCGCCGTGCTCCCGGGCACAACGAACCCCCCCATAGGGACCTGTTAGGAGATGTTAGAGGGAGTACGATGAGAATTAGGGTGGGGGAGGGATGACGAAAGCGAGAACGGAGGGAGAACCGTGGGATGGATGGGCTTTATATACATGTGGAGGTGACCCGATTGGAGGTGGCTTTGATAGAAGGTGGAGGTAGCTGCGTTGGAGGTGTGGTCCTGGTCCTGAACTTCAGCTATGGGCTCCATTTAGTGTGGTTGCCAGAGGAAAGCAGACTATAGTAATTGTCCGACTTTATTCCGTATGAACTTTTTAGGGTCCCTGTGATGTCATGTGGGTCAATACATCATCATCATTATACTGTTTAGCGAGCTAAGTGTGGTCGGTGGCTTTAAGAGTAGTCTGAAAGCAGCAAGAAGGCCAGGAAGCAACGTTAACTACTGTAGCTATTCCTCTGCTTGCAAAACAGCAAGACATGCTTTCCAAGGTTTAACACTGTGTGTGTGTGTGTGTGTGTGTGTGTGTGTGTGTGTGTGTGTGTGTGTGTGTGTGTGTGTGTGTGTGTGTGTGTGTGTGTGTGTGTGTGTGTGTGTGTGTGTGTGTGTCCCTTCTGGCTCCAAAACTGTGGAATGCACTTCCCATTGCAGTCAGAACTGCAGCATCACTCCCAATCTTCCGCCGTAGCCTGAAAACCCACCTTTTCAGACTCCATCATGGCCCATAGCACTTATCCTACCCCCTTAGATAGCATTTCGGTAGACTTAGATAGCATTTGATAGACTTATAGCATGTTATGTAGACAGCACTATAATTGCATTGTATATAGTCATAGCACGCCATAGTACATTCGTGTATAGCATAGTAGTATAGATATATAGTTTATATGTATAGTCTCATAATATAGATATTCCACTGTTACTTTCTTAGCTTACGCATGTTTCATGATAAATGCTTTTTTGTGATGTATTCCCATGCTTTTTGTTCTTGCTTAATGTAAATCGCTCTGGATTAAGAGCGTCTGCTAAATGCCTAAATTGTAAATTGTGTGTGTGTGTGTGTGTGTGTGTGTGTGTGTGTGTGTGTGTGTGTGTGTGTCCGTGTGAACAGCCAATCTCCAGCACTGTTGGCGAAAAAATCATAAGGCCGAGAAAGCCACTATCTATTCCATCCTGATTGGCTTCATGTTCAAACGATAATTAGGCCTGGGTACACAACAGTGTGCACTTATACCATTGTGTTTTGCTTTTTATCTTATCATAGAAAGCAATGACATGAAACAGGAGTGAAGATGCACACGCATACCATGGGTGCTCACAGGAGAAATTGAAAACTCACCAGTTAAACAGCAGCGTTTTGTTTGTTTTGTTTTATCTTTCGAAAGCCGCCAGAGACAGCAAATTGGGATATCAAAGGAGATTACATATTGCAGTTTTACGATGTCACACTACCACCCACATCAATCCGCAACAATTGCTGTCCTTTGTCAGGCAGGAGGCCAGACAATTATTATAGAGCAGTGTTTTTCAAAGAGAGGTTCGGGGACCCTTAGGTCCCCATTTAAAGCTCAAATCCGTATGATGCATAGAGACAAATTTCTACCTCTCATGCAAAACAAAAGCACTACTACCATCTCCAACCACTGTGCTGTTAGTTATCTTGAATTAGCATGCTATACCTAACTTTGTATTCATTAAATAAGGCTTGCAACTTACATTAACACAGAGGACCGTGTAGACTAGTAAAGAACGTACTGTCCGTACAGTACAGTTTATATAATTATTGGCTGGCTGGTGACCTTGGGTCCAAGGCCCAGACCCAAGTCATGCATGTGTAACAGCTAGGGAGAGAAATAAGCAACAAGTTCTATGAAAACAATCCCAAAATAACCTACTAGGCCAGTAGGCCTTTTGAAAATAGTAGATGTACAAGCTCATAACGACAAATATATATTAATTTGGGGGTTAGGAAACAAGCCCAAAAAACCGCAACCCACAACTAAAATTATAAATATTTACAAGCAACTTAACAGACAAAGAAGCCCAAAGTAGCTTATAAAAAGCGGACATGGCAACACTGGTGCCAGGTTACAGGCACGTAAGCTAAAATAATGACAAATATACAAGTATATTTGTATTGTATATACTTGTATATACAAGTATATACAAATATACAAGTATAGTCCCTGCTGGCCCAGGCCGTAGCGTAACGGTCTGGGCACCGGACTGGTGATCCAGTCGCGGTGTGCCGCGGGTTCGACTCCCGAACCCGACACGGCCTTTACCGCATGTCATCCCCCCATCTCTCTCCCGTTTCCTGTCAGCCTACTATCTGTCCCTTAAAAAATCAATAAAAGGCGTAAGCCGCAAAAAAAAAAAAAAAAAAAAAAAAAAAAAAAGTATAGTCCCTGCTGTACTAAATATTATTATTATTAGTAATAATAATAATCAAATAATAATAATAATAATAGGACACTATTAATGAGTTTATACAATAACAGCATAAGAATAAAAACTAAAACAAGGCAAATTTTTATTTATACATATGATGCACATCTATGTCTGAGAGAGAGAGTCTGCAGGTACATATTATTATTATTAATAATAACAATAATAATAATAATAAATATAGCTGCAAGAAGAAGAAGTATAAAGAATCCACTTAATTATATTCAATAATAGTTAAAAAATAATTGATTTATACATATAAATGCACATCCTTGTCTGGAGAGAGAGAGAGAGAGAGAGAGAGAGAGAGAGACTCTCTCTCTCTCAGAGAGAGAGAGAGTCGGGCGGGGGAGGCAAGCCTTACGTCAGCGTGAGGAGGGGCTGTACATCGCTGTAAATTCACGAGGCATCAAAATGTAAATGAGCGCGATCGTTTGACGTGAAGACAGCGGGGCGAAGTCTAAGCCAGCCCGGGCGTGCTACGCTGTGAAATAGACAGCGGGAGGCGGTAGCTAGCGGAGAAATGTTAGCTGGGTACCCACACGCAGAGAGGATGGAGAGAAACAGGCACGTTTGTTTGAATCGCAAGTCACTCTTTTTTTGTCTCCACCAGGCCGAAGGCATGGGGAGAGAGTATGTTTGCACTCTCTCTGTGTGTGTGTGTGTGTGTGTGTGTGTGTGTGTGTGTGTGTGTGTGTGTGTGTGTGTGCATGTATGTGTGTGTGCGTGTGTGCGGGCCATGAGGCCAATTTTTGCTAAATACATTTCATTGCATTACTTGTACACATTTTATCCATGCATCACGCAAATCGATATACACTATCGCTATAGTCATGTGATCAACACGGATCTGTCCCATTTCCCATATTCCATCCCGATTGGCTAGTATTACCTTCCAAAGCTTGCAGGATTGGTCCGTTTCAAACAAAATGCCACAAATCATATCGGGAGTCCGGGGCATTTTGCACACACCTTCCCACTAGGCCGAGGACGAAATGCCACATACAATTTTTCAAATCACCCTCACGGTGGCCAATTCCTGTGTTTACCTATAACTGCACCTATTTGTGTACAACTTTGTATGCATACTCCCTGGAGGCCAAGGAAAAACCTTTGCCCTGCATTTTTTACATCTGCCTGTCATAGCGCCACTATGAGGCCGATTCTTTCAAAACACATTTCTTAATATTACTTGCACAGATTTTATCCATACATCACACAAATCAGTATACACTATCTCTATAGTCAAGAAATGTTTTATTAATTATAATAAATATAAATGAATCAATTCACATAGTAATTATGATTTCCCTCACTATCTATTTTTGTCTGCTATAGTGTCTGCTAAATGCCTACATTGTAAATTGATTCCCAATGGGAATTAACCCAAGGGTGAAGAAGACTTTTCAATCAACCATTCACACAATGCTTCACCGGCTTACTGAAATGAAAACTAAGAGAAAGTGCTGCGACACTCTCAATGCAGGGGTCAGGGAGGGCAGTGGTGCTTGAAATAGACCCTTATGAAAGCCATTGCAAAACGTGATCAAGTTGTTGTATTACCTATCTATGGCAGATGAAATAAAAACACCTGGGTTTCCTATAGGCTACTATGGCAGTGTTGGTCAACACAAATGCCCTCAATCTATTTTTCACTGATGAAGGGAGGAAAGGTGGATGTGGAGTGGTTGATACTGATTTTTGTGGGCATGCAGTGAATGCATGCGTCTAGAGGAGATACACTTTTGTGCAAACTGACACTGGTACACACACACACACACACACACACACACACACACACACACACACTTTACACTTAGCGTATCACTTTAATCATTTTATAGTTTAAAGTCATCATGCGCAAAGTGTAAAGTTTGTACAAAAATGTACAAACTGATGCTTACTTTGTACTTTTTTGTTTTATCTTTCGAAAGCCGCCAGAGACAGCAAATTGGGATATCAAAGGAGATTACATATTGCAGTTTTACGATGTCACACTACCACCCACATCAAGCCGCAACAATTGCTGTCCTTTGTCAGGCAGGAGGCCAGACAATTATTATAGAGCAGTGTTTTTCAAAGAGAGGTTCGGGGACCCTTAGGTCCCCATTTAAAGCTCAAATCCGTATGATGCATAGAGACAAATTTCTACCTCTCATGCAAAACAGAAGCACTACTACCATGCTGCGACTCTCTCAATGCAGGGGTCAGGGAGGGCAGTGGTGCTTGAAATAGACCCTTATGAAAGCCATTGCAAAACGTGATCAAGTTGTTGTATTACATATCTATGGCAGATGAAATAAAAACACCTGGGTTTCCTATAGGCTACTATGGCAGTGTTGGTCAACACAAATGCCCTCAATCTATTTTTCACTGATGAAGGGAGGAAAGGTGGATGTGGAGTGGTTGATACTGATTTTTGTGGGCATGCAGTGAATGCATGCGTCTAGAGGAGATACACTTTTGTGCAAACTGACACTGGTACACACACACACACACACACACTTTACACTTAGCGTATCACTTTAATCATTTTATAGTTTAAAGTCATCATGCGCAAAGTGTAAAGTTTGTACAAAAATGTACAAACTGATGCTTACTTTGTACTTGTTTCACTTCAAACTATCATTATATCTTTATCGTTTTCCACAGTGTGGTTTTAGGTACGTCAACATTTCACTCGCATACTGTGTGTTGTGCACAATATTGTACTGTTTATTCTTTTATATTTATTTCAAATTAATTACACTTTTTTTAAAAGCTCAACCAAGATGTGTGCAACTACACACAACCATGCCTCATTTCATTTGCCAATGAAAAAATACACAATCCCTGATTGGCCGAGCGACGCTACTTGCGTGCTCTGCTCGCGCAAGTAATAACCAGTAGTATCGGTACCACAACCAAACTCACTCCAAATGGTGTGCGCCTGAGTGTATACACTGTATATGCTGTACTGTATAGTATGTTATGGTTACTCTGGCTTGGGTTGCAAGTTGTTCTTTTTGGGTTGGAAAAAGTTTTCAACGATGGCCTCAACCAAGTCATCCAGCTCCTGCTGCAACTGTGCCACATCACTGTCTCCAGGGCCAGCACAAAGCTCTGTGTAGTATTTGATCTTTGGCTCGGTGCCACTGGTTCTCATGGTGGCCACACCCCCGTTGGAGAAGGAAAATGTGATCATCTGACTGGAACTTGTATTGGCCAGATAAGAAGTCATCTCTCCTGCTATGGCTGCAGCACTCACTCCATCTTTGTCCAGTACAGAGGTACTGCACATATATCCTATGGCCTCCTCAAAAGCAAACAGCACAGTCTTTCCCTGGTCCAGCAGGTCTTTGGTTCTGTTTCCCAGCCACTTGAACCCTGTCATTGTTTCGTCAAAGTGGAAGCCCTCCTTCAGAGCCATGGCTCGTATTATCTTGACATTTTTAACAGAAGCAGAATCTGGGTTTTGTTGTTTCCAACAGTGGAAGTGGAACAGCCACCAGCCCATCAAGGCTCCCAACTCATTACCACTGAACACACGCCACTGTCCACTACTCTTCTCAGCGATGGCTAGACGGTCAGCGTCTGGGTCATTAGCAAGCACCACGGTGGCCCCTTTCCGCTCTGCCAGAGAAAAGGATAGAGCCAAAACACCCTCTCCTTCCTCAGGGTTGGGGTATTTGACCATTGGGAACTCTGGGTCAGGGTCCTTCTGCTCCTCTACAGCATATGGAGGATGAAGGTTGAATGCATTGAATGCCGACTGTACAAATGAATGCCCCCCCCCCCCCCCGTGCACAGACGTGTGCACAATCTTCGCCTTGTTAATCTCCCTGTGGTGACAGTGTTTCTGGATGTCCTGTTAAGGGTCACGGACCAGGGGGCTCTTCAGGGCCCTCTCTGCATTCCAGGATTCAGGCCACGGCTCCAGGTTCTTCTCTATGGCATCTCCACATGTTTTCCCAGTACACTTTCTTTATACCCGTTGTCCTGTTTGGGGTTGTGTGATGCAGTAACCATGATTCCAGCACAGAGACCCAGGCGGGACACTGCGAAAGGCACAAAGGGCGTAGGTATACAACGTCGGAGAAGACGTGGACACTAGGCACCCCTTGATCGATGAAGACGACTGCTGCCATGGTTAGCAAAAAGCTTGCTGCTGCCCCCGCTCTCAGGGTGGGCCCGGGCATCATAGCCGATCGCCACCCCTCGTTCCTTCAGGTTGTCAAAGCACTGCTCTAGGTAACGACAAAAGCCCTGTGTGGTCTGGATTATGGTGAGGTTGTTCATACGGGATATGCCAGGGCCCATGGCTGCCCTCAGACCTGCTGTGCCAAACTCCATCCTGGAAGAGAAACATTTGGGCCACACGGAAAGAATATATTGATGTGTACAACCCACCGAGTCAGAAAGATCAGTATATACAGTAGACAAAAATATCACCAGTCTTTCCACCTCGGAGGACATGACGTAACACCGGATCATAAGCCTGAGGAACGCTGCCCAGGCTAGGTTGGTGCTAGCCTGGTAAACCCATCCCTCTTGAAACATTTCATTCACCCCTCCCTCCCATTCAGAATGATTCTTTTTCAAGGGGGAAGGTTTTACCAGGCTAGGTTGGTGCCACAATATAGGGGCCATGGTATACACAGTATAGGTAACATAATGGAAATGAACAAGGTAATCCTTTGTATCTGATACCAGAATGTTCGCCTCAAAACACAGTCGCCCTGGGCTCAATTCCGGCGAACTCTGAACGATCTCTCTTTCTACCTGCATGGTATTCCTATAAACGTAACCTCAGTAAACTAAAAACCTTATTCTTAACCTTAACCTCAGTAAAACGTGTTTGTGTGTGTGTGTGTGTGTGTGTGTGTGTGTGTGTGTGTGTGTGTGTGTGTGTGTGTGTGTGTGCGCGCGCGTGCGTGCGATTAGTCTTTGTCTGAAAAGAAAATTCACCAATTAATCACATTATTCTTTGTCTGTGCTTTGTTCATAAACGCCTGACAAACATGATGATCAAATGAACAAAAGCCTATGATTAGATCCCATGTAATTAGATTCCGAGATTCCACGCATCTAGAGTACAACCACTTGGCGCATGGTGTTATGTAAGAGATATTATGGAAATCTTTGTAAAGTTATTGGGAGTCGGATAGACAGTTCGTCTAGCAAAATAATATATGCTGGCAGATCACAAAGGCGGAGGATCAGCTCCTAACATCCCAGTATTATGATAATTTGACATTGATCATACTGTAGAGTGTAGAATGAAAATGGGATACCCCTTTTAACATTTTTAGGCAATTGAAAATCACTGGTTTTGAAAAGATTGCAATAATGATCTACCACCATCCAATTGATTTCCATCCCCTGTACTCGTGGCAAGGTTTTGCCCCCGGCCGGGGATCAAACCCCAACCTCCCAGTCTCAGGGCGGACACTAACCACAAGGCCATTGAGCTGGCCATAGTGATCCTAATGTCGAAGGCATAAATAACCTCTTGTCTTCACACTAGAGAACATATTGTACAAAATGTGTATTAGGGTAGTATTTGTGAGTTTCACCAGGAGGGTGAACACTCTATCCTTCCCACTGTCCCAGTTCCGCACCTTATTAACAGGTGCCCCGACCAACCTGTAGGAGTCACTAATGCATTATGCAGTAGCCTGCTTCAGCCTGTGTGATTGCTTTTGTAGAGGGGCGTGTTGCCGACTTAAACAGTTACAAATATATAGGAACCATACTGTATACCATATACTGTATGATCTTATGAACCAAGGTCTATCTGCCTGTGGTAACCCTAAATGTTTTAAACAGTACACTCAGCTCCTTATATTTAGTAGCATCATGATTGAATATGATTTGTATGCGTCCATATTCAAACAAGCTGTAGTTTGTCTTGACTTGCTGCCCTCGTAATCTGGCCTTCACGCTGTATTTGTTTATCGGTACGTAAAAACGGGCGACTGTGGCTGAGGTGGTAGAGCAGGTTGTCCAATGATTCATGGGTTGGCGGTTCGAATCCCGGCTCCTCCTGTCTACATGTCGAAGTGTCCTTGGGCAAGACACTGAACCCCAAATTTCTCCCGATGTGCTGGTTGGTAGTGGTACCTTGCATGTCTTCCGCTGCAATCGGTGTATGAATGGGTGAATGTAATGCACAATCTATGTAAAGCGCCTTGGATAAAGGCGCTATATAAATGCACCATTTACCTTCCCCCACTCAATCAACACCAATAGTATACTGCAGGAGAGACAGGTGTGAAACATTCATACTAAACACAATTCACAATCAACAGAAATGCTGTTAAAACCCAGGCACCATCTGTGTGTCCTTTTATAATTAATTGTCGGTACAAATGATAAAATAAGAATAACATGCAACACTAATGACCTCCAAGCTGGCTTGCTGTAAAATGGAAGCAGCTGGGTAGTGTATATGTCTGTTTGTTCCTCTTTAGTCTATACGGCACGGACTACCCCGTGACAGTCATTAGTAGATGAAATCAACATGAAAGTGTACTCTTTGGAGCGCAGATCTCCACCAGGCCAAAAAGCCTACCCAAGGCCAAGGCTGTGTCAGTCATGGGGTGCACATGACTCACACGTGCCACAAACTGTTTGCGTTTGCCCCATGAGCAGAAGTGAAACTGGTTTTGTAAATGTGCTCTCTAGAGGCCTATCAAATATCAACATGCCATTCCAATTTTGGTATTATTGCGTTGTGTTGTTTGCGTTGGGTTGTTGCATTGCATTCATGATATATGTTTTTTATAAGAAATAGGCCCCGCACACAATTTTGTAAATGTATTTGAAAATGGTATTGTATCAAAACCCTGTTTGACGGTCATTGTCACTTGATGCATGAGACGTTTGTGTCTAAATTGGTGAGAATAAGTCACATTTCTGAAAATGAAAGGTGCAAAACCTGCACCTCCTGCAAATTTGGAAGCCAATCGTAGCCAATCAGAAATAAACAAATCAGCCCTGCAATTTTACTCATATGGATATGAAGCATAAACTGATGGTGGAAAAAGTAGCCTATTCATTTATCCAAAGAGTAATACATAAATCTTCTCCAAACACATGCAGGCATTATCAAATGTAACTCAATATCCTATACACAGAGTCACATACCTTACAGAATGGCAGACTGATTTGTTTATTTTTGGAACACAGTTCTTATATGACGCAATCTCAGATTTCCCTTTGGTATTAATATTCTATACTTCGGTGACCCAGGGATAGCGTGGGATAGAGTGACATCAGGACGATTCAAGAAAATCTTGTCAGGCAGAAATGGGTGTGACCTACTGTATATTGGGAGTTTTGTCATGTTCCAAAGATTGTATGACAGGAGTCAGGACGGTTCAAACTTTAAGAGTTAATGGCCACATTTTGAAGAGGCTTGTTATTGCGTCACCATGAAGCTGATTTTAAACATTTGGGGTGGAGGTTACAGATGCAAAAACATAATCCTCGTCCCCGGCCGTTCTGGCCTGGCTGAGATAATAATTTCAATAAAAGTACAGAAGTTAAATTTGGCTGAAGAATAACACAATAACTTTTATTATTCACAGTTTCAGAGGAAAACACATACAACACAGTACATTTTTTAATTGTCAAAACAAGCCAACTCAGGGTTGAAATGTCAAATTTAGTTACATTCCACCTTGAACGATACATGGCATGATACAAGAGTGACAAAATACTTCGGTCCAGTGGTTTGTTCTCAATAAACACAACACTGGTCATAAATAACAACAAATATGACAGCATGCACATTCATCACTCACTGTTTGCACAGGTATTACAATAGACATTTACCTGGCCACCACAACCATAAAGCTAAATGTATAAAGGTCCACTTTTGGTCCACATTGCCCAGTGTAATGCACCAGAATAATAACAGAAATGCCCCCCCCCCCCCCCCTCCACACACACACACACACACACACACACACACAGTCACACACACACACAACAATCTATGACACAAAAATCACACCCGTGTGAAGTGAGGGGCGTTCTTATCATCATACATCATCATGACGTAAAAGAGACACTAAGCCGATTTGCTCTGACACTATGACGTAAAATTCTCCATGCATTGTCAATGGAAATTTGCATTGTGTAGGACGAAATTCTACACTAATAGCTGAATACAGGAAGGGCTAGCGCCCCTCAAAAAAAGAAACTGGAAAAGTGAGAAGTGATATACAGTTACAAATACTGCAACACAATGTTCGGTTTCAAATGAAACAAGGAAAATTAAATACTAAGTAAGTTAAAAATGTAGCACTTCCTGGTGGCCTGTTAGTATCTAAGGCAGTATTTCCGTATGAAATAAGACTATAACGCATCATGTCAATAGTAGGCCTATAATGTTTGTCACATCTCCAAAGACCAGTAATAACTCACTCCAACAATAATTCATCCAATGCTTTACCAGCAAATTAAACTTCTGTAATGTACATTTAAAAGAGTCCTCAGGAGACCTGCATTATTTTGTTCAGACAATGTGACTTCCTTCTTTCTGCATGTCAGTGTGTGGGCATGGGTTTTCCTTTTGCTGCTCTCTGCAGTATCTTATCTATTGACAGGTCCCACCCGTCACCAGATTGTACTGTCCGTGGCTCTGCCTGGCCAGCCACCGTGAGCCACGCACGTTTGATGTTTCTGCTGTTAATGCCTGTGATTGTTAGACTGCATTGTGTATTTTGGTATAGTCTTTTGAGACTTTATTGTGTTTCTTTTGTTCCTATATCAAACACTTGTGGATTGCTTTTCAATATATCTGTCCTTTACTAGTGTACAATCTATGCTGTGAAGTTGTGCCCTTTGAGAAAACATGACTTGAAGCTGCGTCAGTTCAGTTTTTAACTCAAGGGCACCCTGTTTCTTCCATTTAATACAGTATAAATAAAAACGACATACAGAATCAAAAATCTATGGTATTTTCAATGATGCAAATTGAATACACACATATATATACCCAGATAGGTTTCAGGGGAGTTTTAGCTGCAACCTTTTGGTGTTAAGAGGTATTGTTACAGTAGGAAACAGCAAACTAACACATTCCATTAAGGTCACGTACCAGCACTTGTCTATAATACATTATGGGTAGAGAAATGGAGTAATAATACAACGTTCATTACAGTTGAGGCCACTTGTGTATTTAAGAAAAGGATGGAATAAATTACACAATGACAACATTATAAATTCTAAGAGTTAATTAGAAGAGTGATTTATAATATATTTATCGCTATGATGGTATTTAGGATGGGTATCTTTTAATTGTATAGTGGGTATTGTCATACAACTGATTCATAGGGTAAGAGCTGTTTAGCTAATCTGATCATCTGATTTAAATAATACAAATATGAATGTTAAATGTAGCACTGGAAATGAGAGATTTAAATTGTATAGCTTTTTAAATAATATTAAAGTCTATAATATGTAATTATTCCAGGTGATAGGTGAATACCAAAATGGCAAGATAGGCAGAAAGATGAAGCTTAGTTATCTTGAATACATTTCTGATGACAGTACAACACAATTAAAAAATGTCCATAATCTTAATTTACATGCAGTGGAATTCACTCAGTCAAAATAGGTAGCTGGATTTAACGTTTGTGTTTGGCAGACACCCTGAGCTGTGGATTTAGATGTGCGCAACTTCCAAACAAAAAATGACAGCTTACAAATAATAATACAACAACAAGGCAACCTAGAGGTAGTGCTGTATTCAAGACACGGTCAACAACAAAACCAGTTTTCCATTACAGAAGTTGCTATAACGGAAGGCAATTTTTGTGGAATGGAAAAGCTCATGATTAGGTATAGCAGGTCATAAGAGTGTCAAACACCTTACTATTGCTATAATAATGAGAGAATTAGGCTTTCTACAAATCTACATAATACTACACCACCTGTATTTAGGGTCAAAGACTTTAAGGATCTATTCCCTAATAATATTTATAGTCATGAATAAAGCCAGTAATTCTGTTTTATTGTCATTCATATAAATGTTTGCCATGAAATCTCATTCAGTGTAACATTAAAGGTTTTATGACATTCATTTTCATTTATTTTTCTTTTTCTTTTTTCTTTTAGGTTTTATGACCTCAATTACACCCAAAAAACCTGAACTTTGAACATTCAGTGGATTTTCTGTGGTCTGACGTTTTCTTTGGGGTTTGGAAGACTTTTGAGCTACAATGAAAACAGGCAACACAGTGAAACAGTGACATCTGCTGGCAAATCCCATTGACATAATATGGGATTTGCAGTAAGTGATGTCACTTACTGCCGGCAAATCAGAGCACCTGTTTGAGCCAGAAAACCCCAGATCACAGAAAATCTACTGAATGTTAAAAGTTCATGTTTTTTGGGTGCAATTGAGATTAGAAAACCTAAAAAAAATAAGAACAATTTCAAAACATTTTTTTTAATGTCACAATCCCTTTAAGCTTTTATATTAAATTAAATAAAAGGAATGAAAATACACCAGCACACTGTGTATCTGCTCGGTACATAAGTATTTTCTTAAATGCAACGTTTCGGTCCATCCGGACCTTCTTGGTCCGGAGCAGACACACAGTGTGCAGGTGTATTTTCATTCCTTTCATTGATGTCCACTGTCCTACGCACCTGTGCATACGCCTGACTTCTAGGCGAAAGCGAAAGCTTTTTCCTACAATATTAGATTAAACAAAATTACTTTTTTCACAATCGCAAGGTGTCATTGCTTAAACTGTCAGAACTGTCATTACTTAGGAAAACGTAGTAGTTTGTGGAATCATTGTTCTTGTTGAATAAATTGCATTTAATTAATTTTGTGGGCTTTAGTGAATACGTCATTCAGAGTAACAAAATGTCATACAGCGTAACATCAGTATTATTTATTAAAATGTAATAACTTTGTTGACAAAAACAAATATCAAAGGATGAAGTTAAAGATAGTTTCATAGATTTTTGCTTTATATTCAGTGTAGCCATTTATATTATAAAGTTGTCTTATAATACCTTAAATGCCATAGTTTAAAAATGACATTACAGTTATCAGTGTTCATACAACAATTACATATATTTCCTTCCAAATAGTTTTTTACTTAAATGTTGTAAACTAGTTAAAACAAGGTATAACAAAGGTATTGTCATGAAACCTTTGTTGCACTGAATGAAAAGTGTTTTACATCAAGTTTCTTGGCCCCATATGTGCAGCTTTAGCTATAAAGAGCATCCTTACTTTTCATATGCATTTTATATTTTAATTTAATACTAACATTATAAGTATGTTTTCTGCATTGCACTGAATGAAACATTCTTGTACTAGCTCAATACGCTATGGTCCACTTATGTTTTAGGATGAATTTCATCATTGATCCTGTATTTAAGGTTTGTTTGTCTTGTTTTCTGTTGTCCTTTTCTTTGGGGTGAAAATCTATTTATTCTTGTACGTTATACTTGTGGGGTTTATTAAGAGAAGCTGTTAATGCCACCACTTATTATTTCTCAACTCCAGTATTTAAATAATGCTTATGTGAAAAAAAAATATATAATTTCATCGTCTTTGACCCATTACAGTATACGTGTGTATAAGAAAAATAATTGTGTGCATAAATTACTCATATAATTAAGTAATTATTCAAGTACTGATGTAATTAATACAATAATAAATCTGAGAACTGCAATAGCCAACTATGGAGAAATGCGCAGAAAGAAAATCATGAGTGGTTTTGGTCCAAGACTGAGTCAAGACAGAGTACAATTGCATGCGAGATCAAGATGGGACCGAAACCTTTAACTCATTCGGCACCTAGATCGCCTTTTGGCTTAGGGGGACGTAGTTTTTAGAACCGTAATATCTCGGATTCTTCTTTTTGGGTCAAAACAAGCTTGATTTGCGCCTCATTTCTAGTCTATTAAAACGATATGATCCTCGGTTACAAAACGTATGTTTTGGGTGAATTAAATAATATTCGCGGCACCCGTTACATAGCGAAAATTCACTTTTCTGATTCTTGGATTCCGAGTGAAACGGCTTTCAGAATAAGATGCTGTGCCTATTAAATGACTGGATGGGGTCCTGAGACACCACCAGATGGCGCTGTTGGCGGTAAATGGTTAAAATGTGGTCTAGAGACCAGACTACAGCTCTACCTCTGGTGAGAGAATGAATGATTCTGTTTCTCAATGTCTGGTCAGGGGCCCACAACTCTTGGGTGTACAAATGGAACCATTTTTTTATGTGTTTGTTTAACTCTGACAATGTGACCTCTTATAGACTCTCACAGACATTTGTTTAAAGAGAAGTTACAACAGCATAACTTGATTCTATGAAGTACAAAATAGAAATGTTGTGATAATTATACATGAATGTACAAAATGCTAAAATATTGCTGCTGCCAAAGAGTTCCCATGAATCTAGCCTTGTTTAAAGGCTCATTTTCAACATTTTACTATGTCATTAATATAGCATAGAGCTGTGAAAATAATAAAAAGTCCCCCCTGTTTCCTAGAACTGGAGGTATGAAAAAAATCATTAACATTGTGAATCACATCTTGATGACATCATCAAGATGTGATTCACAAAGTTAATGCTTTTTTTCAGCTCTAAGGTATAATAATGACATATAAAATGTTGAAAATGAGTGGTATTCCCCTTTAAGTAAACCATATTGTGCCTTATGTGACAGATAACAAGATGGCAGGACGGTGTAATTTGTGATTCAGCTATCAAATGTCAGTACAGTAGTTGGTCATATAAAAGTAGAGCTGACTTAATAGCTATTATACATTAAAACGTTGCACAACAGGTCACTACTCACTACTGTACATATGTACACACTGTATCTCTCACACAAAAAATGATCTGTGCAACTTTGCTGAAAGATAAAAGCTGAGCTGTATTCGGGATACATTTTTGGATACTAGCACAACTTGAGTTGTCTTCGTATAATCCATTACTGTACCAACAACTAGGAGTACTCTAATCTCATACTAAGTATAACTACGTAGGTGAAAGGGTTCGTTGAAGCAGTAGTACTTTATGTAAAGTATTACCCCCTTTGAGGCTAGTTACCATTGAGGTAAAAGGTTAGTTGTAGACGTTAAAATCTACTTAGTCTACTTTTCTTGGCATGGAAAAATATAGATTTTTGACTCCCTTTAAGAAATGTTGAAGTCTTGTGGAAGAAAATGCAGAACATATGTCACATCGGATGCAGTGGTTTTCACGAAGAAACAAACACCCAGCGCCCATGTTGAGTAAATACATAATATGTACATGTGTGCCAATCTGTGCAACCATGGGTGTGTTGGCCTTAGCATGAGGTGTGGTCATTCACTTTGCCATCTGACGTGGGGTGAGAAAAGTCAGAAAGCGATTGCTTCTTGGACCAGTTCAGACCTGGTCTTAAGTCAAGTCTAGTCTAAACACAATCCCTTAGTGAAGCTGAAACTGGATGGTTTATAACCCTAAATTGTAGCCTAATTCTAAAAGGATGCTAAGGGTAGGAAAGTCATACAAACAACAGTGATTCACGGATTTATGTCTAATTTGGGCCAAAATGGTATTCACAAACAGTTACTTTTGCTGTCATAACTCACTGCATTAACAATTTGATTCTTTCTAGCTTTCCATAAATTAGCAACAAAGCCCAAAAACCTAAATCGTAAATACATAACATAGTAGAACCAACATTATTGATCATGACTTTTCCAAAACAGTAGAGATTAAGAACCAAAACTATTTTTGTTTCACATTGCAACCACCATGTTCTGGGGTAGCAGACTCCTCCTGGCTGCAGCGCGGCGAAGTACTCTTGCTCCCGACGAGCAGGTTGGTGCCTTGCATGAAATACATCGTAAAGCTCTTTGAAGCATTGGAAAGTCTAGAAATTCATAAGCTTAATTAAATTAGAGAGACTCGTTGTTGTGGGGTGGCGGAGGAGGTGACTACTTGCTCCTCACACTCTTGTGTGAGGAGACTCGCGACGTCTCCGTCACGAACAGCCGAGAGGACCAGACGGACGTGATGATGCGTCTGTACTCCTTCCTGAAGTTCCTGTTGAGAAGCCCATAGATGATGGCGTTCAGACAGCTGTTGAAGTACGCCATGAAGTAGCTGACCACAAACAGCCACTCGGGAATGCGCGGCGCCACGCGATGCGGGTCTATGGCGACTGCCAAGCCAATCAGGTTCAGGGGAGCCCAGCAGATGGCAAAGAGCACAAAAACAACAAACATAGTGATGAAGTTCCTTAAGTCACTGGGCTTGAGGTGGGGACTTTCATCAATTTTCACTTTGCGGCGTACCTGGAAAATATGAAGATAAGAGATTAAGACCGTAAATGATTCCACAATATGTACATTACTCACAGTCACGTGTGCTCTCTCTCTCTCTTTCCGTGTGGTAAAAAATGCCACAGCCAAAATTCCAGGTGGAGCGAAATGCCTTCACGACGGACGACGTACGTCGCGACGTATATTTTTCCGTCGCAACGTATATTCGAGTACGTCCTGGCGTAAATATCAATTCGTCCCGGCAGAACGGACTCGTCGCGGCTATATCTACCCGTTTGCGACGTAATATGTTGGCTATTATTTTCCGTCGCGCCAGAACGGGACTCGTCGCAGCTATATCTACCCGTTGTGGCGTGAGCTGGACTCGTCACGGCAGAACGTGACTCGTCGCGACTATATCTACCCGTTTGCGACGTGCGCCTCGCCGGTCCGGTCTCCAGGCGAGCCTGCGTCCTTCATATATTTTTTTTTCTGCTCTCGTTGGACTTAACTTTAAAAGTCCAATGGAACACCTCTTTGTAACGGGTCGCTGTAGTATAGTGGTCTAATTCCTCGCCTCTCTATTCTTTTTTGCTGAGGACGCTGGTTCAATTCCCGCTCGCGGCAAACCAAAATTATTATATTTTAGACAGACAGACAGACAGACAGACAGACAGACAGACTGCCTGTCTGCCTGCCTGTCTGCCTGCCTAATGTATTGTAAATAATGTATTCATTCCATACGGCTATTTCTTTTTAATATAAAAACTTTTGTCTTTCGCGCGATTCGAACCAGCGTCGTCAGCACCAAAACATTGAGAGGCGAGTGATTAAACCGCTGGACTACAGCGGCCATACGTTACAAAGAAGTGTTTCATTGGACTTATAAAGACAATAGCACCCAGCTGCAGTCTCGCAAGGGGAGGGACCGGAAGTGCTTTTATTTCCGGCTTCCACGTGCACAAGCGCACATACACGCACGCGAAATATAATGCAATATGTAATAATCAGCTCATACATTATAAAGACATTATTGCATTATGAAGTTTTATTACAGTATGAGTCGCCTATGTGGAGGTTCTTAATGTAACACATTATTACATTATAGAAAAATCTATTAAGTTATGTGCTCGTCTTTTAATTACATTATGAGCTGATTATTACATTATGAGGTCAGATGTAGAGTTGCTGGCCGCCTCAGCTCCATATATGGAGATCTAGGTGATGATCCAGTCTTTTCAATGTATGGCTATCCAGGGTTTGATGAGGTCAGTGTCGGGATCTTATATCATATGGAAACGGCCATATATGGCGGTGTGACGTGTCATGAGGCGTGACCATATATGGAGGCATGACACGAGGCGTGACATGACACACTTACTGACTGACTGACGGGAAATGCAGGTTTTCATAGTAAATTAAATGCATATGGTCGTGTGTCTGTGATCTATGGTCTGGACATGGTGTGTGTGGGACAGGGGTACGGGGTTATAGCAACTTATTACATTACTTAAATGCCTTGATATCATTATGTTATAATCGACCATATAGGCCTAGCCTATTATTGCATATCATTTTATTATTGTTAGATTTGCATTTCTTCAAATATGCACACTTATACCACCAACTAATAAGCTTTCAATTAAAATATTACCTACAACAAACTACTTCAAACTTTTCCAAACCGACCACGTAATTATGTTTAAGCACAGATGGTACTATATACCAGGGGGGCAGTCAGCCAGATATTTCGTGAAGCCTCATTTGAAATCGGTAGTTCATATAATGGCCTGTTGTGGCGCTGGACCGGACCCAAAAAGCCCCATAGCTCCATAGAGGCCCATGTATTTTGGCCCAACTTCACCTAGACTGTATTACCTTAATAAACATGGTCATGAATACTTTCTTCTTCCAGTCACTAGTTTAAAGTCTCATTTCTAATGTCATAATATTCTTTTTGGAAAATTATGGTCCCATTAATTAAAAAAATGACCATAAAGAAAAAAACCATCGCGTATGTTCTGAGGGGCGTGGCTACCATTACAGTCTATGATCGGGATTCCCCTCCCACTCGAGTCAAAATAAAAACCAACGGAGAAGAAGGGGGGAAGTCCCGCCTCGTTGTCTGGGCAGCCAATGACCAGCTGGTATACAAAACGGAGCCAGCCAATGGCCAGCTGGTACCAAAGATGGCGACTTACATCAGGAATTAGCATATTATTACAGGCTTCATTTTACGTTCATGTTAGACCCGGGGAACGCTTTGTCCATATTTTTTACAGTCTATGCTATATACACCCGGCATTTAAGCGCGCACCAGCAAGTGCGTGTCGTGCACGCGCATTATATTTCGCGTGCGTGTATGTGCGCTTGTGCACGTGGAAGCCGGAAATAAAAGCACTTCCGGTCCCTCCCCTTGCGAGACTGCAGCTGGGTGCTATTGTCTTTATAAGTCCAATGAAACACTTCTTTGTAACGTATGGCCGCTGTAGTCCAGCGGTTTAATCACTCGCCTCTCAATGTTTTGGTGCTGACGACGCTGGTTCGAATCGCGCGAAAGACAAACGTTTTTATATTAAAAAAAAATAGCCGTATGGAATGAATACATTATTTACAATACATTAGGCAGGCAGACAGGCAGGCAGACAGGCAGTCTGTCTGTCTGTCTGTCTGTCTGTCTGTCTGTCTAAAATATAATAATTTTGGTTTGCCGCGAGCGGGAATTGAACCAGCGTCCTCAGCAAAAAAGAATAGAGAGGCGAGGAATTAGACCACTATACTACAGCGACCCGTTACAAAGAGGTGTTCCATTGGACTTTTAAAGTTAAGTCCAACGAGAGCAGAAAAAAAAATATATGAAGGACGCAGGCTCGCCTGGAGACCGGACCGGCGAGGCGCACGTCGCAAACGGGTAGATATAGTCGCGACGAGTCACGTTCTGCCGTGACGAGTCCAGCTCACGCCACAACGGGTAGATATAGCTGCGACGAGTCCCGTTCTGGCGCGACGGAAAATAATAGCCAACATATTACGTCGCAAACGGGTAGATATAGCCGCGACGAGTCCGTTCTGCCGGGACGAATTGATATTTACGCCAGGACGTACTCGAATATACGTTGCGACGGAAAAATATACGTCGCGACGTACGTCGTCCGTCGTGAAGGCATTTCGCTGTCTCTCCAAAATTCTCACATGTCACTCCCCTTCTCCGCTCCCTCCATTGGCTCCCCGTCGCTGCCCGAGTACAAAACTCCACTGGAATGACTGACCTGGTTATCGTTATTATTACTGAGTATTATGATTATTATTATGTTATATCTTTAAGATAGAAAACTAATAATTTGTTCCAAATAATTTGGATGAAGAGGTAATACTTTTGGACAGAGGTGTTACTGTTAACCGTCTGCGTTGGAGTAGCTAAACGAAAAGCGCTCACATATAGTACACTTGTGTTGGACAGTACATGCAGCCACCCACCCACATGCATAACTGTACAGTTAATTGTCCACAAAACAGCTTAATAAGCACGCCCACTTTGATAGGGTTTCTTTGTTGTGCTTTTTTTCCCTCTTTTAATTTTTTTCCTCCTTAAATGTCACATTAGATAAAGTAACACAACGTGTCACTTCGTGGTATAAGTATAATTAAGTTGGCCTATAATTAATACAAAGTAATTTCTTTGTATATTCAAGTTATTTGTCATCATCTGCCCTGTGCAAACAGAAATTATTCATATGTGCCGATGTTTAATGCCCAAAACACAATTCAATCGTTAATCGCAATGAATTGTCAATTTTTAAATTGTAATTGTCACAGCCCTAGCATAAGATGCCATTCAATGACATTGTGGGATGTGAAAACATACAGCACAAGCCCACCTGAATCACTAGCACCCAGATACGCAGGTAGCAGAAGGTCACCACGCCGATGGGGACCAGGAAGTGAACGACCACTACCGCCACCGTGTAGGAGCTGCTGACGGTCTGGGAGAAAGTGCAGGAGTAGACGCGAGGGTCGTAGCGCAGGGAGCCGACAAAGTAATTGGGGAGGATGGCCACTACCGTGAGGCACCAGATGAGGGCGACGAACACCAGCGTGTTGCGGTAGCTGTACAGGCGGCTGTAGGAGAAGGAGTGGCAGATGTAGCAGTAGCGGTTCACCGCGATCCCTGCGATGTTGAAGATGGAGCCGATGACGCTCAGCCCCATCAGGAAGCCGCTGATCTGTGGACAGAGATCGGACAGGTGAAACTCGTCACCGATGAAACAAAATAGCTTGTTCAGAATGTGGATTGATTGATTGACATATCTGTCAAAAGGATCAAATACAATAAAGCTCAAGAGATTATATTGTCTCCACCGGGCCGAAGGCTTGGGGAGAGAGTATGTTTTGCACCCTGTCCGTCCGGCCGTGCATCCATTCGTCCTTCCGTCTGTGAACAGCTAATCTCCGGCACCGTTGACTTGCTCGCAGTGAAACTGTGCACAGACTCCCTGGATGCTAGAGCAGAACCTCTGCCACCAGGAGGACGATTTTTGTAAAGCACATTTCTTGACAGTACACCTACATATTTTGACCAAACATCAGGAAAATCGATACACTGTATCTCTATAGTCATTAAACGATACAGGTCTTTCAGATTTGTCATACGTTTTCATACTTTCATACTACTGGCTAAGATAGGCTTCCAAAGTTTGCAAGACTGCTCTGTTTTACACAAAATGCCTTAAACAGCGTGCGGTTTCCATGCAATTTTGCATGCAAATTCCCACTAGGCCGAGGAACACGTGCCACATTTAAATCAGCTTTGTATGCACACTCCTTAGAGGCCAAGGAAAGATCTTTGCTCCGCTTATTTATTTATTTTTTACATCTGCCCTTTATACTAGCACCGGAGGCCAACGTATGTATAACATAACGTATTCACTCACAGCAGCCACCACCGGAAGTGCCTATCTGTTCTGTTATTGGATGGACCATCTCTTCGGGCTATTGAATTGAAACCATGACTACGCAGTCTGGGAGATGGGCCCTAAAAAAGCTGTGCCTTGTGGCGGACTTCAAAGGCATTCCTTTAAAGAGCCGCCGAAACTTTGATCTGTGTGCTAATATCCTGACCTAAAACGTAAACATAAAGTGCTTGCATGCGTGTGTTGAACTGATTAAACTGCAGAGACCCTGAAGTGCATTTATATATCTGAAGCAACACCTTAAATGGATTTACTTTATTTATATGATGGGCTAGATTGCCTGTCAAACAGGCAACAGCATATATGAGAAATACAGCAGTGAGGGATTGGAATATGCATGGCTGTCAGTAGGACAGTCCTGCCTGCTTGATTCCTCTGGACTTTCATCTAATGCACGAGTGGAGGATTTGTTTTATTGCTTTATGTAGGTACGGTTTAAATAAAGTAGGCTATTATCTATTAAGTGTTGTTATGTTGTAGGTATGGATATGTTATGAGTTAAAAAATGTCTGTAACGTAATGTCTCCCAAGAGGTGCAGAGTCATCAATAAATCTACCCCCCCACCCCCCCCACCCCCCCTGAAACAGACCATCAAGCAGATAATGCAAATTGGTACGAAGCAATAACACAGTTAATAGTGTTTTCTGTAAGAAGAAATGTATCAATGATGCCTGGTGACAAGCCAAACAGGACCTGGCAGTATGGGTAGTCTATCTATTTGAGCAATCAGTGAGCCATTTATGAATTGAGAAACTTCAATATTCTCTGTTGGTCATCATGACGCATAACAGTTTTGTTGGATACAAGCATTTAACCATTGTCACAAGTGGCTGAGACATGTGTAAAGTTCTACTAAAATATACAGTATATTTATTTTTTCCAGCTTGAGGGATTCGTATAGAATCAATGTGTGTGTGTGTGTGTGTGTGTGTGTGTGTGTGTGTGTGTGTGTGTGTGTGTGTGCGTGTGCGTGTGTAAAGTAGCGGCTAGCCTACTAAAGCCTACCTACATTAAATAAACCTGGTAGGTTAATAGGAGTAGCCTACTGTCTACTCTACACAAACCACATACCACTTTTATCTGACTCCAGATCAGTGGATCAGCCGCCCGTCAGGATTCACAGCAAGTGCATACACAGCAAGTCCCCTCTGGAATTTGTCAATTTGCTTTATCTGGTGTGCGCTTGACACAAGTTTGCCAGCGCTAACATAGGTAGGGCCCAACACAGCACACAAGATGGGCTGTGGAGAGCATTTTCCTACTGCAACCACTCTTGTGTGTGTGTGTAATGATAGAATAGCATGGTAGATTGATAGAATGATGGAGGTCATCTCACCATGCATTGTGTGTCCCCCAGTGACCATCCATCATGAAAGAGAGCATAGAGGACCAGAGGGTATGGGTAGATCGCTGCTACAAGGTCTGCAAACGCCAAGCTCACCACAAAGACGTTACCTGTGAGGAAGAGAGGCATGCTTTCCATTAGATAAGATTGTGAAGAGACGGAAAGGGAGGGCAGAAAGACGGGATCACATTGCACGACGTGTAGCGTTGACTTGAATCACAGACAACACATTAACCAAGCTATAGTAGTCCAGAGGTGGGACAAAGTCCCTATGTTGCAAGTCCAAGTCGAGTCTCAAGTCTTTGCTCTCAAGTCCTGAGTCAAGTCCAAGTCAACACAGGCAAGTCCCAAGTCAAGTCCAAGTCCTGAACTTTTTGTTTTTCGAGTCCCAACCAAGTCCTAAGCATTTTGTTTCAAGTCCCAACCAAGTCCTTACATTTTATTTCGAGTCCCAAACAAGTCCCACCAAGACATAATACTAATTAAAGGTATATTCAGTGATTTCACTCAAAAAACCTTAGGTTTCGTTTTTGGCTGGGACCTAAGCCTTTCATCCAATCAGGATAGAGAGCCAAAAACGAAACCTAAGGTTTTTTCACCCCCAGGGGTTAACTGGGGACAGGGAGGAACTCCTTATATGGTCAGCACACTCTATAGTAGAGAGGATTATCACAACAAAACAAAAAAATAAGTGATATTTGAATTAAGTGAAATCACTGAATATACCTTTAATGATATGTAAATATTTACATAAATCATGAGCATTTTCCACAATTTGCATTTATTATTAAACAAGGGTTCTGGAGTCCACCAACAAAATGCAGATACTGTACTTCAATTTCCTCCGTGAGGACAGGGTTTAAAGCACCACTCTGTACAATAGGGTGGTTGTAGTTTGTCTCTCTGCTCTTCTATTGAGCCATTTAGATCATGTCAAAGGTCATGTCTCACCGAGACACAGGATCTGACACAAATTCAATGTTTCCCCTGAGCAAGCAGGCTATTATTATTACAATGGTAAAATGTCATTACTTGCACTGAAACCGTGTTCAAATCCAGGGTAGAAGAGGAATGTTACATTATATACCAATACCAAACCATTTTACATTTTTTTCATACAAAAGATAATCAGATAAACTTAAATAATAAGAAACTTAAACTGTGCACAAAAATAAGGAAGACTCTAATACAATCAAACATTAAACTGATGCTCTAATTCACTGTTCCAAAACAGCAGCGACGGCAGGAGTCAGAATCAGAATCAGAATCATTTTATTTGTCATTTTCCTATGTACTTGCATACAAAATAACATGAAATATCGTTTCCCCTCAGTTATTGGCAGTGCAACATAAAACATAGAGCCTATTTAAAAACACAAGCTAAAAACTAAAACCAAACATGGACAAACATTTAAAAAGAGCCCCAGTATGTATGATGACGTGCAATTCATATGGCCAAGTTAAAAGTTACCAACACCACGCACAACTATAAATAAATAAAGTGGCATGGTGCAATCCTTAAAAACAAAACGTTACCAGCACTGTTTTTTTAAAGTGCTGTTGTGCATCCAAAAGTGCATTTTTTGTCCAGTTCAGTCCAACGCTTCATTCAGTTTTGCCGGGGGAGGGGGGGGGAGGGGGGGTAGGGGGCGCAGTTCGTTTATGAGCCTCACTGCACTTGGGGAAAAAACTGTTTTTCATCCTGGTTGTCCTTGCCCAAATACTCCTGTACCTTTTCCCTGAGGGTAGGAGCATAAACAGGCCGTGGGAGGGATGATGGGGGTCCCCAATGATGCTGGTGGCTCTTCTGGCACAGCGCTCTTTATAGAGCTCCAACAAGGGGGGAACAGAGGCACCAATGATCCTTCCAGCTGTCTTCACCACCCGATTCAGCTGGTGTTGTTCCTGTGCCTTGAGGCTGCCGAACCAAGAGGTGAAGCTGTAAGTCAGGATCGACTCTATGGTGCCCCTGTAGAAGATGGTAAGGAGGGGAGTGGGAAGGCCTGCCTTCTTGAGCCTCCGGAGGGGGTAAAGTCTCTGCTGAGCCTTCTTAATGATGGCTGTGGTGTTGATCGTGGAGGTCAGATCGTCTGCCAAATGCACCCCCAGGAATTTGATGCTATTTACCCTTTCCACAGGGGCACCACCGATGGTCAGTGGTGTATGATGGCAGCTGCTGGCTCTCCTCCTAAAATCAACCACCATCTCCTTTGTTTTGTCCACATTCAGAAAGAGTTTATGTGAACTGCACCACTCTGTAAGCAGATCCACCTCCTTCCTATAGTCAGACTCATCATTTTTACTAATGAGCCCCACCACAGTAGTGTCATCAGCAAATTTGAGGATGTGATTACTGCCAAATTTGGCAGAGCAGTCGTGGGTCAGCAGGCTGAACAGCAGGGGGCTCAGGACGCAGCCCTGAGGCGATCCTGTGCTCACTGTGATGGTCCCAGATGTTTGGCCGTTGACTTTGACTCGCTGTTGCCTCTGAGACAGGAAGTTGAGGATCCAGGTGCAGGTGCCATGGTCCACATTCAGCAGCCGCAGCTTTTTCACCAACTGTTGTGGAATAATGGTGTTAAATGCTGAGCTAAAATCAATGAACAGGAGCCTGGCGTAGGTGTTCTCTTTCTCTAGATGTGACAAGGTGAGGTGGAGTGCAGTTGAGACGGCGTCATCTGTGGAGCGATTGGCTCTGTATGCAAACTGTAGTGGATCCAGGTCTGCAGGCAGGCTGCTCTTGATGTGTTGTAGTACAAGCCGCTCAAAACACTTCATCACCACAGGTGTAAGGGCCACAGGTCGGAAGTCATTTAGACCAGTTGGATTTGGCTTTTTTGGCACTGGCACGATGGTGGCGCTCTTGAGGCAGGTGGGCACAACTGCCTGGCTGAGCGATATATTAAAGATATCTGAAAAAACATCCTTAAGTTGCTCAGCACACCCCTTCACCACACATCCAGGAATCCCATCCGGTCCTACCGCCTTGCGTGGGTTGACGCTGGCGAAGGCCCTCTTTACCCCAGCTGCCGACAGCTGCAGCCTCTGCTCGCTGGGAGATGGTGGGGGGATCTGTCCCTCGGTGGTGGTGTCGACCTCAAACCGTGCATAAAAGTCATTGAGTCTGTCTGGTAGTGAGGGGTCGTTGTGGCCAACCTGCTGGGAGGGGGGCTTATAATCAGACAGTGTCCTAAAGCCCTGCCACAAGCGTCTGGGGTCGTTGTTGTTCGCGAAGTAGCCGTTGAGTGTCTGCCCATACAGCCGCTTCGCGTCCCTGATGCCCCGAGCCAGGTTGTTTTTTGCCAGCTTAAACGCTGCAGTGTCCCCAGATTGAAATGCCACATCTCGAGCCCTCAACAGTGTGTAGACATCTCTGGTCAGCCAAGGTTTCTGATTGGCTCTCTTCCTAATGGTCTTAACCTCCGTCACGTCCTCAATACATTTATTGATGTATCCAATGACAGTCTCTGTATACTCATCCAGGTTGACAACGTTGTCATATGTTGCTGCCTCCTTAAATATGTCCCACTGTGTGTCTTCAAAACAATCTTGCAGTGCTGGGATTGCCTCCTGTGGCCACATTCTAACCTCCTTCAGTTCTGCTCTGCTCTGTTTCACCCTGGGTCTATAAATAGGTGTGAGCATTACAGCTGCATGGTCAGAAGAGCCAATATTGGGGAGGGGGGCTGCTCTATAGGCATTTTTTATGTTGGTGTACACATGATCTAATGTGTTGTTGCCCCTCGTCGCACAGTCAACATGCTGATAGAGTGAAGCCGGTATGTGTTTGTTTATGTGCAACACGTGGAACACAGGCGACGCTAGTACACGCTACTACATGATTAAGGTTACCAGTTTAAATTAACAGAAATTAAAAGATGTGTCCTGTTTTGAACTGATACTGATACTTTAATGTCGGGGAATCAATACGAATTACAAGGCGATTTATGTGCTGTCCTCCTGTCTCGTTGTTGTTGTGTTACCGTCAATGGGACTGTGAGTTTGTCAGCATTGCCATGTATCGTGAGAGAAATAAGCAAACCGACCAAAAACAAGCAATTATTTTCTCCAGAACGTTACACTTTTTAAACATTTTAATATTATTTGGGCTTGCTGTAAGGCAGGGGTCCTCAACTAGAAATGCTGAAGGTCCACAAATATTTTTTGATCAAGACCATGGTCGAGTCTCATGCGCACGCAAATAGAATTGCTGCGCCCCTCACCTAGAAACAAGTAAGACGCGCAAACGCGGGAAGCGAACGCAGCTCGTGTGTGTGTGGTTGTGTGTGTGTGTGTGTGTGTGTGTGTGTGTGCTACAGCTGCGCCCTGTGTGTGTGTGTGTGTGTGTGTGTGTGCTACAGCTGCGCCCTGTGTGTGTGTGTGTGTGTGTGTGTGCTACAGCTGCGCCCTCTGGTGGCGGGCGGGTGGTGTAACAGCGGGACAGACACACAGACACACAGACACACAGACACACAGACATTCAGCCCTTGCTGTCATAGTAAGTGGCTCACTGCGTTCGCAACAACCAATTACCAAGGTATACAAACCGGGTTTGTATAGCTCTTTCACTTTGACAAAATATTCAATAAATATATTCATTATTCACACCTCCAAAAATCCAACTGAATGTGTGAATGTGAGCCAGTCAGCGCAACATTGTCATCATGACATGCCGGCCCATAATACACACATTAAGAGTGTTAATTGCGTGCCAACCTTGAAGGGTGCGATCTCATGTATTTATGATGAGATTTGTTGTTTGCGCCCAGAGTCTTTGGATTCATTAAAGGCTCGTTGGGAGGTGGATATTGGAGAGGAGATAACTGAGGAGGTTTGGGATACAATTCTACATCGGGTACATGGGTCCTCTATTTGTGCGAGGCATGCTCTTATTCAATGTAAATTACTACACCGTGTCTACTACACCAAGGCCAGGTTGTCTAGATCTAGAATATATAACGATGTGTCTCCTGAGTGTGATAGATGTCAGCAGGCTCCCGCAGACCTCATCCATACGTTCTGGCTCTGCCCTTCTCTACACAAATATTGGACTGATATCTTCAATTCCTTATCAAAGATAGTCGGGCAAAGAGTGGAGCCCACACCTTTGGGGGCCCTGTTTGGTGTTTTTCCCTCAATACCGTCGCTCTCCAAACCAGAGAGTTATGTTTTGGCCTTTGTCACTTTGTTAGCGAGGAGACTAATTCTGACCAACTGGAAATCGTCCACTTCCCCTTCTCACACTCATTGGGTTAGGGACACCTTGTACTGTGTAAAACTGGAGAAGATTAGACACTCCTTGAATGGTTCTTCCGATAGGTTTGGGAAGATATGGGGTCCATTCTTTCAATTCATTCAGAATTTGAATCCGTCTCTGCTTGGGGATGAGTGAGGTCTGCTGGACTTTTGTTTTAAAAGTAGCTTATACTGTGATTGGATTGTATGGATTGTATTGTATTGGATTATGGATGTATCATGTACCTATGTTTATTTTTATTTTTATATAAGATGTTGTGTACTGTTGTTTTGTCTGTTTTTGTCTGCCTTTCATTTTTCAACTTTTACTGATCTTGTATTTAAGGTTTGTTTGTCTTGTTTTCTGTTGTCCTTTTTCTTTGGGGTGAAAATTCAATGTGTTTACTCTTTTATGTCATACTTGTGGGGTTTATTTAAGAGAAGCTGTTAATGTTAATTATTCTTTTTCAAACTCTATCTCAATAATGCTTCTGTGAAAAAAAACAATAAACAAAGTTATAAAAAAAAAAAGAGTGTTAATTGCGTTTCTCTGCATTGGGGGGTCACGGGGGGTCACTCCCCCATCTCTCTCCCCATTTCCTGTCGGGATCGGGAGTCGAACCCGCGGCACACTGCCAGACTGGATTACCAGCCAAGGTGCCTGGACCACTGAGCCACGGCCCAGGCCTTTTCTCCAGGGTGAGCAGAGAGGTGTGCCGCGGTCCGGTCGTGGACCGCGGTCCGCCTGTTGAGGACCACTGCTGTAAGGTATTAAGTGACTTGAAAATGTTCAAGTCAAGAGGGCTCAAGTCAAGTCAAGTCTCAAGTCCTTGGCGTTCAAGTCAAGTCAAGTCTCAAGTCTTTGGCATTCTAGTCCCAAGCAAGTCCAAGTCTATTTTTGATTTGATCAAGCAAGTCTAAAGTCATCAAAATCGGGACTCGAGTCCAAGTCGAGTCTCGAGTCCAAGTCCCCACCTCTGAGCAATACTGTACTGTATTGTGTGACAAACAAGCTCACAACATGCCATGATGTGTTGTGAGCTTGTAGATGGGCAATTCTTGCAATGTCTGAACCAAAATTATTTTATTGCACGCACGCACACACGCACGCCCACCAAATTATTCCATGCAGATAGAAATCAGAATTAAATCATTTTTAAACGCATTAATTCTGCAAACTGTGAACATTTTACAGTTTGGACATGATGTGCTGGACACATAGACTGTAAAAAATATGGACAAAGCTTTCCCCGGGTCTAACATGGACGTAAAATGAAGCCTCTTATTCCTGCACTGTAAGTCGCCATCTTTCTAGATCCGTTTGGGCCCAGCTGGCCATTGGCTGGCTCCGTTTGGGCCCAGCTGGCCATTGGCTGCCCAGACAACAAGGCGGGACTTCCCCCCTTCTTCTCCGTTGGTTTTTATTTTGACTCGAGTGGGTGGGGACTCCCGATCATAGACTGTAACGGTAGCCACGCCCCTCAGAACATACGCGACTTTATGGTAATTTATTTTATAAATGGGACCATAGTTTTCCAAAAAGAATATTATGACATTAGAAATGAGACATTAAACTAGTGACTGGAAGGAGACAGTATTCATGACCATGTTTATTAAGGTAATACAGTCTAGGTGAAGTTGGGCCCAAATACATGGACTTCTATGGGGCTATGGGTTTTTTTTGGGTCCAGTGACAAGGCCACAACAGGCCATTATATGAACTTTCAGGAGTTTCAGGCTTCACAAAATATCTGTCTGACTGCCCCCCTGGCTGGACATGATGTGCTGGACATGATGTGCTAAAGAGATTCGTTATCCAATATCTAAAGAAATAATTGGATTGAAGTTCACACCATTATGCAAATGTGAACTTCAATCAAACATTAATTTGGGAATACAAGGGATGGTGAGTCTACCCCAACCTTGCGGTGAGGCCGGCTCATTCATTTGAAGCTGAATAAATAATAAAAGGTAAGTAGCCAATAGAGACAGGAGCCTACATATATGTTTCTGTAGCATACCGTTATTTGATATATGCCATATGATGTACATGAAGTACATCCCCTGGACATGATGCTAGTACAGTATGTCACAGGGACTTCATAGCCTCAATCCAACCCTTCTTGTGACAAGCATTGGGTGCCATTTTTATAGTCTTTGGCATGGCTGGGGAATTCACCATATTCACACAGCGGCAATTGCTATTAAGTTAATTAAATTAACCAACCCGCAAATATCATGTGAGCAAAATGGCCGCTGCATGTGTGAATAGAGTCAATTGTCAATCTCAGGGACGCCACTAAACTACAAGGCAATTGCTCGGATCGCCGCCATCTCTAGTTGAGACTGAAGTTTATGGCTGCACTGCAATTCATAAGGCTTCTAGTAGTCTACTTTAGAAATAAGTTGTGAAGCAATGTATGTCATTAACCCGTTCAATCCGGGCAGCGCCGTCGCTAAGTATACGCACAATACACACTGCGAGTAGGGCAACATGCCGAGGGGGGGCAACAAAATGTGCCAAAAAGTGCCAAGCTGACCCTCATAGTAGCAATTTTTTAAGCGGCTCTGCCGTGTAATAAAGTACGCCCATGTGTGCGTCCTCGCAGATGGCGAAAGTAGCCGATCTGCATGAGATAACGCAGCAATCTCGTTGGGAGGGGGAGCAGCACAAATAATATGAGAGTATAGTATAGTATAGTATAGTAGGGCACATCGTCCATGTCCCTGGTATATGCATACTTGCCATGCATATACATGACTAATATAATGTATAGCTCCGACATACATATAGGTATGATGTCTGTGATATGAAATGTGAGATTAGTTTACCATAATCACAGTAATCCTTAATGCATCAAGGAAGGCAATTATGTTTCTGCAACTGTCAAAATAGGTATTCTACATCTATTCTCAGATGAATGAATGAATGAATTAATTAATTAATTAATAAGCTAAGTTTTGTGCATCGTGGCCCTCAGCATGGCACCCTACACATAATTTAATTGGGGAACCTGGCTTATACTGTGGCCCAGCCATGCCTCATTAACTCAAATCCGACTATAGTTTGCCACTATCATTTGCACACTCTGGAGATTGTTCATGACTGTCCTCTGGTGTATGGTATCAAACGCTTTTTTGAAGGTGATGATCACCGCTGACAGGTTCGACTCCCTGACACCTTCCAGAATCCTCCTCAGAGCCCAACAGGACTATTTATGTGCGCAGCGCGAAAGCCATTCTGTGAGTTTCTCAGCAAATGTTCTAAGCCAATTGACATCCGGTTAGCTGTCTTGGCGACTAGTGAGCTTAAGCTGCTGCCTCGGTAGTTTTCCGTCAAGTATGGGTAGGTCATGTAAGGTCGCTTTCACACCTCTAATTCGGTAAACTCGATGCGAATGGGCGGATTAGTTGCATCATTTTTGCATATTTAATTTGCTGCGTTTGCCTTCACACTGCGCTGTCATCCGCAGCAATTGGAAACGCAGCAGGGACCTTTGTCAATGTGTTAAATTCATAAACTACACAGTGAAATATATATATGTTAAAAAAGTATATACTTTGAGTAATAGTTTAGGACATAAAGTGATGGTAACGTGGTTGCAGTGTGTATCGTCGGGGACTGGACGTGTGTGTGTGTGTGTGTGTGTGTGTGTGTGTGTGTGTGTGTGTGTGTGTATTGACTGCGTAATAACGGATGTCTACAATTTACCAACTTGTTTTATAAAGTAGCGGCTAGCCTACTAAAGCCTACCTACATTAAATAAACCTGGTAGGTTAATAGGAGTAGCTTACTGTCTACAGTACTCAAACACACATACCACTTTTATCTGACTCTAGATCAGCTGAGCCACCCGTCCATTCCCGGTCCAGGTCTGTAATACGAGCACACTTTATGCAACCTGCAACATTGTGCAAATGTGCGATGGAACCTAATCACCTCCATTCTCTTGCTATATATCCTGTACAGTGCATTGTTTGTGTGTAACCTTCAGCATAAGCCTATGATGGTCTGGCCATATTGCAATAAGGGCTTCTATCTCTTCATTAAACCATGTGTGTACTGTGTCCACGGGACATCTTAATAATGCCTTCTCCTTCCTTCTTGTGTGCCAAATAGGCAAATACCAACCATTCACTCCCTATGTTTAATGCGATTGCATTCATACCTGCAGTGATCCGCACTCTGCTGCGTTTTGAAGCGAAGCGAAACCCCGTTTTTTTTAGTAGTAGAATGCGGTTCTTTGGTGCGCATTAGGATGCGATTGAGCTGCAGGATTCGTTTTATTCGCAGTAAAGCTTTCTGTTGTGAATGCGACCTAAGACTGGAGGCGCTATCGGGTCATCCTCCTGCTTGGTTTCATTGATGAGCTTGCAGCGCTGGTTATTCCTTTGGGTAACTCTGCAACCTCCCTGAGCATTTGGGTCAGCTCCTGTTGTTCCAGTGTTCCAGTATAGCTCCTATTTATTCTGCTTATACTCCTCCCTCAGACCCTGATTACTATAATAAACAAGCAATCAATTGTGCTTGATTACTTTGAAAAGGTTTTGTAAACTAAAGAGAGAGAAAACATTACGAAGCCAATTCCATTGAGAGAAAAATTACCAAGCCAATTCCATTTAGAGAAAAATTACCAAGCCAATTCCATTTAGAGTAAAAGTTACAAATAAGCAACATGATTAAGACTAAGAGGCTAATTATTTTTAAATGAGCAATGACAAATTTTCTCTCTTTTGTAAAGTTTAATAATATTGTGCAAACTGCAGAGAATCCGGTTTCACAGAGTGCTTTGGAGTCTTTTCAGAAATGCTTTTAAATGCTATACCCTGGGATTTTAGGTTCCTCCTGGAACGTCCCTATGCCAATTAGCAAAAAATGCTTTCCACATTTTTGTGCCCAAGGCACAAAAAGGCAAGTAAAAATATCAAGGCACTCTCACTTTTTTCTATATTTTGGAAAATGTATGTAAAATGTATTTACAGTAAGAAAAGAAAATGCAACACAATCACGGCCCAAATACACCATGTTCAAAAGTGGTTATCACATATTTTGGGAGGTATATAATTGGCTTCTGAGTGCACACAACTGATCAGTTGTGCAGTATATGTTGCAGTAAAGTGCGATTGTCCCAAAATCCCAAGGCACACCTTGAACTTGTCTCATGGCACACTTCTGCCGTGTAACATCATGTCCCCAGGGGGTGCTGAAGGTCCATGTAATCCTTCTTTCACACATTGTTGCCAATGTCTGATAGATTGGAAGAAAGCCCATCCAAACCATCACAAAAATGTCTCACTACATTGGGATTATTAATCTGTGAGAGTGTTCCAATTTGCTGCTATATTAATAAATACGTACATTTCTAGTGAGTGACACTTACACTAACCTGGCTCATTGGAGCAGGGGACTTGAGTAATGTATATAGCCCAAGGTGAGACATATTGAAACGTGCTTATTCAGCACCACGGAGAGAGGCACAAAAACATACACATTCGGTACACAACCTACTGCAGTGATTCTCAACCTGTGGGCCGGAGCCCACTGGTGGGCATTGCAAGTGGGCAATCAAATAATTGGCCAAATTTAAAAAAGATATAATTTTAATTGTGATACCGATGTACCGAAGTGTACTATGTTACAGTAGTTATTGCATCTGATAGACGGGTGGTCAGACGGGTAGGCCGCAAGTGGGCCCCTCCCGTATCGTCATCAATAATTTGTATTACCGTAATCAGCCATTAATAGTAACAGCTCTCTCTCTCTCTCTCCTAGTTGGAGTAAACCTGGATAAGTTTACTTTATACAGTACAAATTTTTAAGTATATACTATAGTTACTATACACACACACATCAAGTATATGTCAACGAACTTGAGCCACATGAGACACAACCGAGTTGCCATGTTGAACGTTGCAAAGTTCGCTTAGCCGACTCAGGGCCATTCAAGTTGTGAGACTAGTAAATAATGTTCTGGTGAGAGCGTTTGCCCCGACTGCCACTCAAAGTGGCAGTCGGAGTTCTGTGGACCGCAGTTCTGTGGACCTCTAATATTAACCCCCAACTGACTGCCGAGTGTGACCGTGGATCAGGCCTCTTCATGGAGCCCACCAGAAGTGTGACCTGGACCCGGCCTCACAGAGCTCGACCAGATGTGGACCAGACCCCTCCACGGAGCCCACCTGTCTATTTCTGTCTATTTCTCTCTGTCTATCTCTCTCTCTCTCCCTCTACCCCCCCCCCCCCCCCCCCCCCCCCCCCCGAGGCAGATGGCCGCCCACCCCAGAGTCGGGTTCTGCCTGACGTTTCTCCTCTCCTAAAGGGGAGTTTTTCGTTACCATTGTCGCAAATTCGCAATATTGCTTGCTCTGGGTCGATCTTTGTTGGTTGTAAAGTGTCTTGAGACAACTCGTTGTGATTTGACACTATAATAAAATTGAATTGAATTGAATTGAAAGTGGCCAATCACAGCGTGTCCTTGCACAACCCACGTAGGCTTTCGAGGGACGCACCCAGTCAGAACATAAAGTTGTACAATAAAACCCCAACAGAGCATACTAAGTTACAAAATGAAGTTGTCTCAAGGATAGGGGAAAGGAAATTGCACTCATAATGAGTGCACAGTATGTTGCTCAGGGAACCTTGACACGTAGAGTGAGTTAGCCGACTGTCTGATTCCCAGACAGCCTTCCACTTAGCTCCGGCCGTCTCAATGGGAACATAATTGTGTCATTATGTGTAGTTTCATTATATAGATATTCCACTGTTACTTTCTTAGCTTACGCATGTTTCATGATAAATTATTTTTATGTGATGTATTCCCATGCTTTTTTTTGTTCTTACTTAATGTAAGTCGCTCTGGATTAAGAGCGTCTGCTAAATGCCTAAATTGTAATTGTAGATGACAGCTGTTTACGCATTTTCAATGTACGTTACAAAGTTATTTCACAAAATACTGACATACGACATACTTTAGCAGACTGCAGGGACAGAAACTCCGGTACTGAAGGTTACAAAATCAATTCAATTCACTTGCTCCCTCTTTCTCTCTCTCTCTCTCTCTCTCTCTCTCTCTCTCTCACACACACACACACCCGCAAACAAAGATGGACTGACAACATGGCAGTCTGCATTTGATGGTTCCAGATAAAAAATAAATGAAGCACAAGGCTTGAACTTGAAGCACAATAGACATTTTGCAGAGAATAAAAGGCTAGTGCATTTGACCTGCAAAACAAAACTGAAATGAGAACTAGAACTGTAATGCCAAGTCTGATTGATTGTACTTGTCATCTGGTGTGCATGCTCCTGTATTGTCTTGTGCAAAACATTTAAAAACGTCAGTGCAAGACAATACATTCTGTGTTATCTTGCACTGCTCTTTTCCAGTTGCCGCATAGCGGCCTGAACATCTACTCTACTCTACATGACGCAAAGCATGGCCAATCAGATCCTTTTTATGAACAGGAATCGTATTCTCGGTGAGAAAGGTTTACTAATTCATCTAGCCATAATAATGCATGTGTGCTAATTACCTAATTATGTAACAGAGTGCAACAGTTTATACAGTAACTCTGAAGTCTGATATAATGCATAATAACCTGCATAATTATCTCAATTGAGAGGACATAACAAAAAGCATGCAAAATCACAAACTGCATATAATATACAATATCAACATGACATAATGCCATGGAAACCATCAAAAGTGTTACGCAATCTCTCCGTTCATGTGATGCTCATGCAATTATGTACCGTAACAGTGTGGCGGTTTATATTTCAGCTTCATACAGTAACACAGTTTCATGGCTGATGCGTGTATGTACTGTATGCAGCCTTGGGGCTTCTTTTCCACTGCTGGACTGCAAGATTTAGCACTTATATTTCATTTCTCAATTTAGGCGTAAAGGTGTTTGCTCAGTAACAGGAGCCTCCCTTTCTCTCCAGCTCGTTAATAAAGACGTCTGAGGGCTGCATCCGCCTATAGGTCAGTGGTTTGGGGACCACCAGTGGTCCTTGAGGCGGTTCCAGCCAGGTGGTCCCCAGCTAAATTATGGAGAGTTGGTAACCAAATGGACCCTTATAGATGGTTAAGTATACTGTATATAAATGTAGGCCTATACTATCTATACCCTTCCAGGGGCGTAGATGGCTGTGAGCTGTGTATGAATTCCTATATTTTTGCACTGTATTCATGTGGTCCTGCCAGGATCAATGTATAAATGTTGCACATTTATACACCTTAAATGCACATTAAATGCCATGCTTCTTGATCAAAGACATGAATGGCCCAGAGCTATATATACCATTACAAGGCTGCACTTTGGTGAAATGGAATATATCAAAATGTATTATACTAAAGTTTTCATTCTTTTTACGTTCTTCTTTTTTTGTCATATAAGAATACACAATTCTATGTAATGAAAGAGAGTAATGCTGGCTGGCACATTACTGTACATGGACACAAAGAATATGGAGTGTTTTTGTGAAACTGAAAAGGAATCTCTCTGCTAGTGTCAGACTGTTTATACACAGTATGATGACCCAGCACATTAATGTTGTGCAGTAATTATTATTACTAATTTGGCACAATTTCAGAGGAAGGTGTGATGGGAGGGGGGCTCTCATAAGAATCAGCACTGGACCATAACAAATGTAATGATTCATACAGATGAGTATAGCACCTAGCTCAGCATTTGACTTTGTTTTACTTTGGAATCAAAAGTAAAACAAAGTAAAACGCTGAGCTAGGTAAGCATCAAAAGTTTTGATGCTTTCCATGGTATTAGGCTATAGGGTACTCACCCTATTGTCATTTCACCAAGAAGGATTAGTAAACACATTAAGGCAAAGAATATTTATATATTGAGGAGGAAAGGTTCATCGTTCCTTATATCTTGTACCCACCATCACTCTCCTGATTCCTGATCCATGCAGCACTCCCTCACCAAAGCCTTTTTGTGAACCCCAAAGGACTGCTGTAATGCACACGCACACTCTTTGATCTCATCTCAGCTCAACCCAGTAGTAAGTGAGTAGCAGAGATTTGAGTTGTGGTGAGACACAGACGGCGGGGGGGTGGAGAGAGAGAGTGAGAGTGTATAGTTCATTACTGACTTTGCCAGGGACGGAACGGCCATAAATGTACGGGCATATCATGTTTGTTTATGGTTACCGGGTATGTCTGTTTTACAAACACAGGATATGATGTTATTATCCAAAGTGCCTTGAACTCTGCATGGCAGGGGCGTTCTCCTCCCTGAGCCAAGCTTGCGCCTAACCGCATACCTGACTGGGGTCCGTACAATCCGTTTATACCATCAGAAACATCAGAAACAAAAGAGTTGGTTGAGGCAATGTCTACCAGTAAGTGCAGCGAATCACCGGCCCGGCACATGTGGCATCAGAACTTGTCATTAGCGTGACAATGAACAAAGTTCACCCAAGACTCCATGACATCTCTGGCGTCCACCATACCAAACCAGCAACCTGTCGCACCCACTGGCAGGGGCATTAATTGATTGATTAACAGTTTGCAGAATTACATTACATTTCAAGCACAACTCAACACAAAAACTGTTAACTGTGAGTGGACAACACTATAAAGGCATTACACTTGTTTACAACTAGAATTTCGCGGCCGCTTTGCGGCCGCTCATCCCAGAGTTACGTTGCTGCGCACTATGGGAAGAAGGATATTGCGGGAGTTGACTCCACATGTAGTAACGGATGGGTTATTAGTTGTTATTATGTGTCCTTATTAGTGTAGTGTAGTGTAGTCAACACGTTATGGCTCATACACACTGCCCGGTATTTGCTCCGATTATGCTGTCGGGGAGCATTTTTGGCGCTGGCCGACAAAACCGCTGATCTGACGTTAAGCGGTGCCCAAAAGGTAGATCAGGATGTACCAGTATAGATCACAAAGGCTTTGCAGTTAGACCACATGACATGGCCCTAAAAATATATATAATTGTAATATAAAAAAAGATTTTTGCATCTGCCGCTTGAGATGACCTGAGATGACTTGATTGATTGACATCAAAAAGGGCCTGTCAGCTCAAACACACAATGCAATACTTGTTGTTGTGTACAATCATCAGTAGCAAAGTGAAATACCAAAAATAAAAACCCTACCATTTCCATTTCCCCCCCTCTATTTCCCATTCCATGTGCGTTTGTGTTATAGTTCTCTGGCCTCTGTACTACTGCCACCTACCGTCCATTTATTGTATTACACAGTGGGTGAAAGAAACACACCCCTTAACACTAGGAAGTCTGAGCAGCCGTTCTGACCGAATTTGAAATTTCAACGTTTATTTTCTTAGCCCATGGAGTCCAGAGAAAGTTCCCCTTGCATGACTTTGTCTAAATATTCGGTTGAAATCATCTCTGTTTTTTTTTCCATTTGAAACATTTTGTAAATATGATTTTAGGCATATATCTCTTACTCAGTCTAACTATAATCGGCCCAATCGACCGCCGTCACCCTTTCTCCCCCTCTCGTCTTTTGTTTGCGCTGCTTGATAATGGTGTTAATGGTGATTCCCCGACATTTCCTTTTCACTTGATATCGTTTCGTAGAGAGCGCCTACACAACCGATTTATATACCAAATGAAAGCCCCAATTCCATAGTTTACATGGTATTTTGATTTTTTTTAAATGAGCAAAAAATGAGCGAGTTATGGTGGTTATGGTGGTAGGGGTGGAGAAAAACACACAAAAGACAGCTGGAGACGGCATTGTTGTTGTTCAAGCCTGCATTCCATGTCCAACAAATTAAATCATATACGTTTGGCTGGTTAATTAACTTGGAATTTGTTTATTATTTTGATAAGATAATAGGAATATGAATACAATGATTATTATCATTGTTGTTATTATTATTATTATTATTGAATGCTCGGTTAGACTCGACCCGACATTTACTTTCCATGAAGCGAGAACGCTTGCCGATGCGCGATACAAAATAAAAAGTGTTTGAATAATTCCAACCAGATAGACCTCCCGAACCGCTAAATGTTTTGTCAGTCAAAAGAACAGTTCTTTCTGCAAGCGACGTGGAACTTATGTAGGCATGCTGCTTGGATTAATTTGTTCTGGCATATAGGCTCAATATCGCCAGCTCTTTGTCAGTCAAAAGAGTTCAGCCTGTCCGTCCTTCTTTATCTGTAAACTTTTTCTCTCTCTCTCCCTCTCAGGGAAGCATGCAAATGTTCATGAATTCAATAACTGCACGATGTTTTATAAACAGCAGCTGAGCTGGTGTTTCTCCTCAACATGCAGTGCATTTCACGTGTGGAGTTTATTTTTTGTATCACCAGGCTGCAGGCTTTCTATTTAGTGTCTATTTAGTGTGCAAGGCTTACATCCGGTAAGCCACTGTATGCGCTGAGTTCCATACACAACACATACACGAACCGTATCCTCTCCTCACCGGATGTTGAATTCACAGTGCTAACGGCCGTATTCTGAACGATGTTTTTTTATTAATTAAACTGATATAACAACATAACGTGGCTAATAATTGTTTATTTGGAATGTACTTTGGCTGGTAATTTAGGTAAATATAACGCGACTCACTTGTATAAGTAATTTACCGCTGACAGGCCGCATTTAATGCAATACATTGGCTTTAGTAATGTTGTTAGCTTACAATATTAGCAACTGTAAGCTAACGGCTGGAGGACTACGGACAATCCGGTCAATAACATCATTACACTTAAACATTAATACAATTATGTCATGTTTACATGCCTAGTCAAGCAGTCTGTACATCGCGTGGGGTGACATATATTAATTACATCGATAACACACAAGAAAAGACAAGTGATCTTGCTCTTTTGGAAGGAAAAAAATAACAACAAAAGGCAGCAACGTGACACTATTCCATGGCTATGTTGCAATATAGTACTAACGGGCAACGGCAAAATATATATTTTTCACATGTATTATTAGTTTTATACATTTTAGGAGTGAAAACATGTGTTAAGAAACATATTATGATTTAATTCGTTGGAAATGGGATGCAGGCTTGAACAATGTCTTCTCCAGCTGGAGAGGGACGTGTGGGGGAGAGAGTGGCCAATCAAATCGCACCAAAAACACGGTCCCCCTGACCGTTCAGCCGACTGAGTAGTAGTGATTTTTTTTCAGACTTCGTAGTGTTAAGACTAAACCCCACCCATCAGAGGTGTGGTGTCCAGAGGTACCTTTGACATGACATTTTGTGTGTGTGTGTGTGTGTGTGTGTGTGTGTGTGTTTCGATGTGCAGGGCGTTGCTGAAAATGAGCACGTGTGCTCAGCTACTTCCCTGGGTAAATAAAAAAAAATTAAAAAAATGAAAGGTACCTTTCAAAACCTATAGAAGTCAGCCTGGTACAGACGAACGGGACACCATTACATTTTGTAACTATTTTCAGCAATGGGATGATAGTTTTATTTGGTAGGTCTAATGAGCTGGTCGTTTTGAAAGTAGCTCTGAAGTAAAAAAAAGTGTGGGCAGCCCTGGTATAGATGATTATATATATATATATTCATTCCGTGGGTAAATCCCTGTAGGCTACCCACATATTGGTAGCCTATATTAGCCCAATATTGGCGTTACGCATTTCACTTGAATAATGTTGTGTGCGCACGTGCGGAGAAAGACAGTTATTTAATGAAACTCAAGATTATAACGTCCTGTCTCGCTGCCGCCGTGTATAGGCTGCACGGCTATTCCTGTGTGTGTGTGTATGTGTGTGTGTGTGTGTGTCTGCGTGCGTGCATGGCGTGGCGAGAGAGAGAGAGATCGTGGCTTCCAGGCGTGCGTGTGTGTGTGTGTGCGCAATCAAATGTACTCGGCAGTATGGCTGGCAGGCGAAATGGCGAATTCGAACGGTGTAATTGTAATAGTTTGTCACAAACCAAAAACTGTCATAGAACAATATTGATGTAACTAAGAGATTCGCTGAGAGAGCGATATTTAATATACAGAGATTTAGAAGGAATAAGCAAAATCGTGAGGCGAAAGTTCCTCTCCTTCCTCGTTTTTTTCTCCTGTGGAGTCCGCACAGTGGACAGGACTGTCAGGGAGACTCGGAGATCAGAGCAGCACAGGCTGAGAGGCAGAGCTAGTAGCCAATTAAAAGACGGAGTAGCAGTTGCCAGGTTCGCGAATTGTAAGCGAGTCGTAGTGTGTGTTGAATGGCATTTGAATGGCATTTGTGGGCTTGTGAATGAATTTTCTCACATGTAATTTGTGCTCACTTGCATAGACCTGGTGAATTTAGCGTGGTGATAGGGCAACAGTGTTCCGGGGGTGTGGGTGCTTGGGGCGATAATGTTTGTAGTAAACAAATGCATTGCCGCCGTGAGTGTGGACGGGAGGCATCTTTGGTGGCACTGCAATGAACATTTGTTGGCGGGTGGTGTTGAGTGTGGTCGATGGGCGCGATAGGAGGAGATAGCGTTGCAACACTGCGAAGGGTAACTGTGTGACGTCACTGCCCGTTAGGGCATTCATCAAAAAATCGATTTATCGATAAATTATCACGAGTCGACTCGCAGCAGTGCGAGTCGAAAGTTGAGCTTTTTCTTTTGTTTTTCTCCCCTTTTTTCATGCGATTGTGTGTGTGGGACACGGAATGCAAAACCTGATTGGCTTACTTTCATATTTATCATATTGTTTGCTCTGTGTGCGTGTGTACAGAATTCAAACTGTAGCATTGATTATTGTCACGGACAGAAGTCATTCTTTCACTTTGCATATGCACTGGAGTGCACTCGCCTATTATGCATTGCATTCAGAACGCGCCCTTAATTAAAAACCAAATGCAGCTGTGTAGGCTATGTGGCTCTCAGCGAGCGGTGTCCCACTATTGAGACTGGCTGAAGTCTGTTTGAACTGCGCTGTGTCAGAGAAGTAACAGATAGAAGCACGCAAACGTTACCCCCAAACGATATCCCCCTCACCTCCGTGCTGGAAATATAACGTCTGGGTTCCCGAGGCTACATTCATGCTGACGCAATGACTGTCTGTTTCTGGCTAAGCTTTACGCGCAGGGCACATGAACCTCTCCGTCTCCGGTCAGTGCTGGTTGTTGTTTATTTGCATGGCTCAGAAAATGAGTAACAAACTAACATGAGAACGTTATCGAGTTGTGGAGGAGGAGGAGGAGAATAATAATGTTATATCTCTTATTATGTTATATCTCTTGTTGTGTTCTCGGGCCGCTGTGCTGCGCTGCTGCTGCGCTGTGTGCCAATACCACTACTTTACCTGGATCATCTTTTCATTTTGACATCATTCACATGAAAGGATGAGGATGTTGTGGGTGTTGCAATAGCGACGTAGCTGTTGTGGCTTTGGGTTTCTTGCCATGTGTTGGGTACAAGTTCTCACTTGTTAATATAGATAGGGCCCATCGCCCTCAGTTCATCAATACATTCAGAGACACACAAAAATCATCCTCCCTGAGCCAAGCCTGGTGGTGGGAGGAAGGGGCTAAGGGTTTCATTGGGGTCGTCAGGTGGGCACCCTCCATCTGGTTGTATTTTGTCTCCCTGCTCTTCTATTGAGACCTTTAGATGTCAACGGTCATGTCTCAGAGCAGACGTAGAATACGCACATCGACAGGCTGGGTGCTGGACTAAATTGTCAGTATTTCAATAAAGAACGTCTTTCTTATACCTGTGGTGTGCGGGCTCCATCCAATACCTACTAAAGGTCATGTCTCACCCAGACACAGGATTTCATATGAAGTTTGACCTGATGGTCAAGTACAAACAGCACATATACAGTACATGAGTTGCCTGCTCTAAATGGGATCTTTAATCTTAGGCTTTATGTGTTTTGCTGCTACCCTAAACAGAGCTGTCTCGTAAAAGAGATCTTTTTGTCTCTCAGTGGAACGTTTTGTAAAAGTAAAGGTCAAATAAAATAAATAAATGTGTCAATGTAATTCATACGCCATAGAGCCATAACAACATTGAATGCTGAATGTCACTATCCTATTGTATACATCTCTGTAAAACCGTACAAGAGGCCCTTATAAAAAGCAGCAATTTACATGTGATTGTGATGTCTCTGATGTCCGCTTGTGCGGCTTGAGATATGCTGCACTATGCTGACATCCGAGACATGATTCACTTGATTTGTACACTTCATGTGACCACCGCACTCTGACTTTAGGTGCGTTACCCGTTCAACCCGTTCTACTTGATTTTTTCACAACATTCTTGATTTTTCTCCATGTCTCTCCAGCTGTTTATTAATCGAAAAAATATTTTCAGGTTGGGATACCAATTGTATCCAATCAGGATAGAGAACTCGGACAAGATACAGATTTAGTTAGTGAAATTGGAAGAGATGACAAAATGAAATGATTAGACAAAATTGGAACTGGAACACTATAACAAATTAAGCTGATAAATGGCTACATATCCCAAAACATTTTTTATTGCTACCGCAAAGGTCACATTTACTATGAAATCATGCATTTCCCGTCAGCCAGTCAGTCAGTCATGCAGTTTGTTTGTTTGGTTGGTTGGTTGGTCACCCCGGTCATGCCTCGTGACATCATGTGACATCATCAGAGATGGAGATCCCTGATGTCATCAATATTAAGCCCATATGGGATTGCCCATACAGTATATGGAGTTCCCTGATGTCATCAATATTGGCCATTATTGTACATATATATATATTTTTTTAAGATTTATTTATTGATAATGCAGATATATCATTTACAACAATGAATTACAGAATCATGATTTTTTTTTTTTAAACAAGACAAGACAAACTCAAAAAGGAAAAGACAAAAAACAGTAAAAACAAACCCCCCCCACCCACCCCCCACCCCAACCCCAGAAAGGAAAACTACACAGCTCTCATTACTCTGTATTGTACACAACAGCTCTTGACAGCAACAACTCGGATAAATACATGAAAATAACAATATAAATAAAACCAAAACTAAATCAACCCAGAGGAGATATTGAAGGTAGAACCTCAAAGAACCTGCCCCATATCTTTTCAAAAGTAGCAGGCCTTCTTCTTACATTGTACAGTATCTTTTTAGGGGTACAGTATGATGAAAGCTCATTATCAATTGTACATCTGACCTCAAACCTAAAACCCTTAGATCTCCATATATGGCCCTGACCTGTTCGCACATTCCCCATCCATCCTTCCTCTTCGATGTCTCCCATTTGACATCTGATACCTGTCCATTTCAACTTTAGACGGGCCTGCTCCAAAGTTATTAGTGAAGCCACGCCCGGCAGCCGGCGAAAACTAAAGTTCTCAACAGGCCCGAAGATTAAGGCCCTGCTACAACAGGCCCTACCTGGGCCCTCATCAAACCCTGTGCATTCAAGACCCTGCCCCGCTGCCACACTAGAGTTCTTAACAGGCCCAAAAATTAAGGCCCGGCCCTAACTAGGCCCTCATCAAACCCTGTACACTCAAGACACTGCCCCCACTGCCACCCTTAGATCCCCATATATGGAGCTGAACTGTTCCGACATTCCATTATGTTGATCACATCAAACCCTGTACACTCAAGACACGCTCCATATATGGCCAGTATAGAATTAATTCCATATGTTGATCTGACCCCCATGCAAAAGCGTCAGCGCTCGCCCAGCAGTCTGCTGTCACCTAGTCCAGTGGTTTTCAACCCTTTTCATATCAAGGCTATTAGTTATTCAGCATTTGAGCCACGGACCTCCATTTGGTGAGATTTTGCCTCTCAAACCCAAAACGAAAGAATATTTTGTTGTCGTTGGATACAATTTTGTCTACAATAATATCCTTTGGGCAAACATTGATCAAAATAACAATTATTCTACATTCTCTAATTGTGTAGACTTCTTGTCAATGAAGTAATGCAGGTGTTTGACAATAATTTATATTTTCAGAGCATAAATGTTATGCTCTCAAGAGTTAAGCATACACTTCATAATACAACAAATAACAAACACTCTGAACACATCTAGTGTGAGCTTGTACAATTTTCACTATTAAAAAAATATGATTTTTTTGTAAAGTATAGAAAATGTGCTCAAAATAGGGGTTCCAGCGTTGAACTAAGCCGTTTTAACACTAGGAAGTCTGAAAAAACTTCACTACTACTCAGGCAGCTGAAAGGTCAGGGGGACCGTGTTTTTGGTGGAGACGACATTGTTCAAGCCTGCATCCCATTTCCAAGGAATTAAATCATATATGTTTCTAAACACATGTTTTCACTCCTAAAATGTATAAAACTAATAATACATGTGAAAAATATATATTTTGCCGTTGCCCGTTAGTGCTATATTGCAACATAGCCATGGAAGAGTGTCGCGTTGCTGCCTTTTGTTGTTTTTTTTTCCTTCCACCCAGCAAAGAGTCAAGATCACTTTTCTCATGTGTTATCGATGTACAGACTGCTTGACTAGGCATGTGAACATGACATAATTGTATTAATGTTTAAGTGTAATGATGTTATTGACCGGATTGTCCGTAGTCCTCCAGCCGTTAGCTTAAATTGCTAATATTATAAGCTAACCGCATTACTAAAGCCAATGTATTGCAGTAAATGCGGCATGTCCGCGGTAACTTACTTATACAAGTGAGTCGCGTTATATTTACCTTAAATACCAGCCAAAGTACATTCCAAATAAACAATTATTAGCCACGTTATGTTGTTATATCAGTTTAAATATTAAAAAACATTGCATTTCTTCTTCGTTGGTATAAGGGGAAATCTTGAAACACTTCCGCATTTCTTTGTCCCTACTTGCAAGTAGGGATGCACCGATCCGGCTTTTTGGCATTCGATACCGATTTCGATACATGGGGGTCCAGTATCTGCCGATACAGAGTACCGATCCGATACCCCCCACAAAGAAACGTAATAACCTATTAAGCTGTATGCCTCACTGTGTGGAGTCTGGAATCATTATTTTGTGTAAGGCAACATCAAGGCTTGACTTAAACATTACTTTCCCAACTTTGTAAAACAAAATGTAACAAACACAGATATAAATGCACTGAATTATTTATTAAATAACTGTGCAACAATTAGACCAGGTTAATGTGTGCGCAGGCTAGCCTGGCTGCATTCCACATTATACTGTCAATACTACACTGCTGTGTCACAGAGGAGGTAGAGTTGTTTTCATACTGTAATTACACGTAATTATCGGATCGGATCGGATCGGATAATGGATCGGCCACCGATCCGATACCCGATCTAGAATTTTAGCCTGGATCGGCGCCGATCTCCGATACGAGTATCGGATCGGTGCATCCCTACTTGCAAGTACATGAACCACATGACCGGGCAGTTTTCTGCCCCCTCAATATCGCAACCCAACTATTTTATAAGATGGCTCTCCGCATCATAAGTGCATAATACTTGTTTATTTGGAGTGAACATGACAATGACGAGTAAATAAATATTAACACGACTCCCGTCGATAAGTTATTTAGCTTGGACATTTCCGCATTTCGCTGAAAACGGGCTTAGTAGCCTACTATTATATTTTATTGATTGTGCCAAAGAATCACGTCGGGTCAAACCGGCCATGCAAACGAAAAAGTTTGGGAGCTGATAAAACACTTTCCGACTTTGTTTTACGTTTGGGTAGGCTAGAATTGCGTGTGTGTGGGGGGTGAACTCTGCAGATGTATTTATTTTCCCCAGATGGTCTAAAAATGAGTTACTTTGACCAACGTATTACCAATCTTGTACACCATTGCTCACGAAAGCAACACCCTTGATCAAGCAGCCTAGTTCACATACATGACGAAATACGACATTAGAGTTATATATTGTCATTTTAATATAGAGGGGGAAACATTATAGGCTACGCGTGTTATCGATGTAATTAATATATATTTGATTGATTGTGCCAAATAATCACCTAGTTAGCTAGCTGTCTGTGTGTTGTGTGTTCTTTTTTTCCCTCCACCCCTCTTTTCTTTAAATCATAACTCTCATTTTTTGCAAAATCAAAAATCAAAATACCATGTAAACTACGAAATTGGGGCTTTCATTTGGTATATAGATCGGTTGTGTATAGGCCCTCTCTACGAAACGATATCAAGTGAAAAGGAAATGTCGGGGAATCGGTTTATAAAAGACACCATTATCAAGCAGCGCAAAAAAAAAGGCGAGTGGGGGAGAAAGGGGGACGGCGGTCGATTGTGCCGATTATAGCCAGACTGAGTAAGAGATATATGCCTAAAATCTTTAATCTTTAATCTTTAATTTACAAAACGTTTCAAATGGGGAAAAAAAACAGAGATGATTTCAATCGAATATTTAGACAAAGTCATGCAAGGGGAACTTTCTCTTGAAATCTCAAATCCGGTCAGAACGGCTGCTCCGACGTAGTGTAAAGGTGTAGCGAAACGGAAATGGTGATCATTTTATTTTGAAGTTTCAGACGGTTTCAACATGAAACACTGGTCTGAAGTTTCTGAACCAATCAGAGCGTCGCATCCCTTCAGGCGATGGGACGGTAACTATAGGGACGGTAGCTATGCTATACGCAGCAGCATGGTGTGTGTTTGTTTACAAGTCAGATACTGTAGTTGGCCAGCTGTACCAGTTTACTGTTATGTGGCTTATTTCTACCCTATAATGTTTTCAGATACATATTTTAGCGTGATGATTAAGTTGAAACCGAGTAATACACTGTCTGGATGTTATCTTGAATGGGAATAAAAACGGAGGATTTCTGTAATCAGTATCAGCTGTGCTGCACGGATGCGCCAATATGGGGAATTAAACGGGTTAGCTTCATTTTTATTGGCTTTTATCGATGTGGGCCTCGACACGTCATCACGCAGCACGTTTTCGTTTTCAGGAAGTAATAAAAAAAATATTGTTATGGACTTTTCTTTTTTTTTTTTTAAGATATTTTTTTGCGGCTTACGCCTTTTATTGATTTTTGAAGGGACAGACAGTAGGCTGACAGGAAACGGGAGAGAGATGGGGGGATGACATGCAGTAAAGGCCGTGTCGGGTCCGGGAGTCGAACCCGCGGCACACTGCGACGGCACACACTACGGCCTGGGCCATGGACTTTTGATATAAAAACACACAGACATTTTTTTGGCGTCCATTGCCCATATGATGACCACGGGTATGGTCTAAAAGTGTGAAAAACATATTTTCGGGTCCTAATTGCCTGCTTTATGATCTTTGTAGAAAATGTTCAAGACACCCTTCCTCCTTGCATGGTCGAAGTCCAAAGCTTTTTTGTTTTTGTTCCCCTCAGCAATAATGTAAAATTGTAAATACTTTCGTTTCTTGGTTGTTTGTTTTTTTGTCTTTGTCTTTTTCTTTTTCTGCCCACTCTTTCTTCTTTTTCTCCTTTTGAAGTGTACACTCTGAAGCGATATTGCCCTGCCCTGTTGCCCCTGTTAAGTATGGACCCTTCATATGTAGTCCATCTGAAGAAAGAGAGGATTATACCGAGACATTGGGGATGAGGGGGGAGGGAGGGAAGAGGGGTGAATTATTTTCCCCCTGGGAATTGCACTTGTGTCCTATGTAATGTATACATAGAAATGCTGTTTATACTGTGCTGCTTTTTCCAAATAAAATAAATATTATTAAAAAAAAAACGAAAAACTTATTTTTTCATTTCACTACGCCTCATCATCAATCATGGGCATTCCCTCTGGATCAGTTACTTCCCTCTTATGACTTCCTTTGGAATGGGTTTATCTCCCATGACCAGCGTATATCAGATGAGTCATCCCATGATCAATTACATAATACAGTAAAGTGTAAAAGACTTTCAGCATGCATGCATGCTCTCTCTCTCTCTCTCTCTCTCTCTCACTCTCTCGCTAACCTGCTGATTCCCTCCCTCTCTCATTTATACTTAGACAGGGTAAAGAGAAAATGAGAGGCATTGTATGACCATGTAAAAGTCTTGTAAAGCCTCTCTCTCTCTTTATACAGTAATACAATATTCCTTGTCGTCCGGTACTTTGACAGGCCTTGTAAATCTTCAAAATGTGTTCAAGGAAAAACCTTTGACCTGCATTTTTCACATCTGGTCTTTATAGCGCCACCAGGCGGCCGACTTATGTAAAACACATTTCTTTATATTGCTCTTTCAGATTTTATACAAATCTCACGTAAATCGGTACACATGATCTCTATAGTCATGTGTGCTCAATGCTGCTCTGGTTGATTTCTCATATTCCATCCTGATTGGCTAAGATTGACTGATTTAAGTTTTCAGAAGTGGCCCGTACAAAATGCCGCAAATCATTAACACAGCGTCCGATTGCGGTGAAACTGTCCACGCAAATTCCCACCAAGCTGAGGAAGAAATGCCACTTGACATTTTTCCAAAAACGGTCCTATCCTGGTTGAGACCTCGGGGCACTTATCTTCCATTCACATTCTTTATTTTATCATCTCTCCTCTTTTGTCTATTATTTCCTCATCTTCCAGCAGGAAAGATCCCTCGTTCTGTTCACCTCTATACCCTGCAGGCCCGAGGGCCTGGGAAATGGTTACATAAGGCTCTTCAGCTTATCCAAGTGCATGTATAATGCATGGTAGACAGGGGCTTCTAGCACGGGCAAGGGGATTTGGTAAGGAATAAAACACAAAAATGACTGATCTTTAGCTGAAATGGTCCATCAGACATCGCTGTTACTGAAATGATCTCTATGTTAAGTGAAGATGAAAATGTGAAAAGTGTCACATCCAATTAAACATTTGTGTGTGTGTGTGTGTGTGTGTGTGTGTGTGTGTGTGTGTGTGTGTGTGTGTGTGTGTGTGTGTGTGTGTGTGTGTGTGTGACTGTGTGTGTGTGTACTGGGTCACACTAGTCTTAGCACCAAGATAGTGATTATAGCTAACGGAACGTGATTGTGATGGCATATGACAACCGTCGGTCCATCTGTGCCTCTTGACATAATAGGAGCTCGTCGCACTTTATCTTACTGGCACCCATTTCAATATTGCACAATGTTCTTTTCTATTTTGCATTCCCTTCCCATCATCCCACAGTACATGCATTCGTATGCAATTTGTAACAGGTTCAGACTCAAGCTCTTCACTTCTCCATGGTGGACAATCTTTCCAACTGTCTTTCCCTTTGTCTTTCCATTATCTGTCCTATAGACCGATTCCGTAGCTGGTCTCATGGTCGCAGCCTACGTATTTCCTGTAGGCGGACTCGACGTAGCTGCGGGGATAAAACCCTCACCAGGCGCACCTCTTCCACTACAGTGAACGGCAGAGTGACTGATGTTAGTTTGCCTCAAACTTTACTCCTTTACCTGCTTTTTTACTAACACTAACATTACAAAGATACCCAGAACATCGAGATGAACCTGTGTAGCTTATGGCTGCTCCAACAGTAGTGGCAACATAAAAAATAAAATAAAACGGAATGTCTAATATCCACCGCGGTGGCTGAGACCAGAGCCATTGAGTAATGGTTGAGACGAAGCAGTGAAAGATACATAACGCCAGTGTACTTTATACCTCATACTTTAAATGCTTAGTATGAGGTATAAAATACAGCAGCCTTGTGTTCATAAAACAGAAAGATTTGGTATTGGGTAAGACTGGCGATATGTATCTTTCCCTGCTTCATCTCAACCATTACTCAATGGCTCTGGTCTCAGCCACCGCGGTGGATATTAGACATTCCGTTTTATTTTATTTTTTATGTTGCCACTACTGTTGGAGCAGCCATAAACTACACAGGTTCATCTCGATGTTCTGGGCATCTTTGTAATGTTAGTGTTAGTAAAAAAGCAGGTAAAGGAGTAAAGTTTGAGGCAAACTAACATCAGTCACTCTGCCGTTCACTGTAGTGGAAGAGGTGCGCCTGGTGAGGGTTTTATCCCCGCAGCTACGTCGAGTCCGCCTACAGGAAATACGTAGGCTGCGACCATGAAACCGCTACGGAATCGGTCTATTGCCAAATGGATAAACAGAACCAACAAATGACCCCAAGCTTAGTGAGGGAGATATCACAACACATAATGTATCCAATAGAGAGATATGGAGCAAGCAAACACTCATACATAATGTAGGATAAATCGTCTCAAATACGAGACAAGCCTGTAGCTCAGTTTAGAGCAGAGTCCCACTGCGATTTAGAACTGCAAAAACATCTCTGGCAGTCATGTCCAACCATGTGTCTGCCTAAATACCCTGCAGTGCACTGAAAAAGAGAATACAGTCAAACCAGAGATGAAAGAATTAAAGCACATATCCAGCAAAGCCCCATAGACAAACTCTCTTAGCCCATATACAGTATAATGGATCAATAGAAGCCCAGCTCTACCATTTACCAGGTCTCCTAGTTGGATAAAAATACACAAACACTATGACTTTCGAGGGCTGTATTTTGTGTCTTAAGTACCAGGTCGTATTACTTAACTGAAGACCTGGAGGCGTGGTCAATGCTCTTTGGCCACTCAGAATAGCCAAATGGCATTGATCACGCCTCCAGGTCTTAAGTTAAGTAATAAGACCTGGACACGCAAAATACAGCCCTATATAATATTCTTTATGGAATAATGGGATATGTATTAATAGGATCACCACATGCAAATTTCATGCATGACTTAAATATAAATCAAATCTGAGGGCGAAAACTGATCTCTGATCTCTTTTTCTTTGATGATAACTACATCAACTCCTTTTCTACATAAAATCATGGTCACAGAAGGATTCAGTTGCACAAACCCCCCTTTGTTTTAAAAGGAAAGTAGGCTATGCTTTAATTGTGTTGGCAATTTTTTTGTTGGATAATCTGTCTAGTTCTTAATAATGTACAGACAACAATCAATTCTGATGCAGTTTGATTTACTATGGTAGCATGCTTTGTCCATAGGCAACAATGACTCAATGTATGTAATAAATTGCTTTAAAAATGACTATTCTGTTAACACTTAATCTGCCAGCATTTATTAATAACTTTGATATAATTCATGCCAGCATTTTCCCCCGTTCAACTCTTATTTTGAAGAGCCAAAAACCCAGACCGGATGTTGTGGTCTTATGTTAGTGTGTGTGACGATGCATGATCACTTCCTGTTTACCGTCCGTGATGCTAAAACATGATGGAAGATGACATCGTCAGCTCTGGGCCGTGGAGTAAAAACCTTGTTTTGCCATCTGGGACAAGGAATAGGAGATACAGGCAATTGAAAGAAGCAGATAGAATGGGTGTGTCTCAGAGCCCTGCACGGGCCTAAAATATAGGCCCTGGCCCGTGGAGTTAAGGCCCGGCCCGGCCCTAAGTCCGTTGGCCCAGCCCGAAGCCAGACATATTTTTATTTCATATTTCAAGAATGCGCGCCGCGGTCGCTCTATTGGTGCACGGACGCAGCAGCAGCTACTCACTCACAGCTGCACTATCTGGCGCTCTGATAGACCCACATTAAGGAATACAAGAAGTCAATAACACACAGACATCACACTAAAAAGTAGCCTACTTAATTATAGTTTTATACAGTAACTGCTGCGCAGCACGTGCACTGTCAATCAGCGCAACGCGTTTGAGCTTGTAGATCGGCTATCGTGGACTCACGCTGCATTATAAAACCCAGAGTAGACGGACAATAATAAGAACACTTACGTTATGTATCTGCAGTTTCTGCAATGTACAAATCCAACTTTGTTTAGTGTGGTAATATAATGCCCTTGCAGTATTTAAATTGTTTTTATTGCGGACTGCGGAGCTCCTGAGATGTGTGTGTGTGTGTGTGTGTGCACGCACACAGCTGCGCTGCATAATAGTTAGGAGAGAGAGGACGAGAGTTTAGGCGCGGAGCGAGAGAGATAGAATGTGAAACACGTTGTTTCAAAGTCTTTATAGTTTTGACCAGATTTTAGTGTGCTTGTGTGTGTGCGTGTGTGTGTTTGGGTGGGTTATTGTCACGTCACTATGGAGCAGACAGCAGCATGCTGCCGCGCTGCTGAAGCAAGCGGATCGCCCAACCGTCCCCGGGACCGCATGGGGGGCGGGTCTCTGGACCGTTGGATTGTATTCGCATACGGATCGTTCCAATGTGAATGCATGCGTACCTAAAGAAGGAAGTGGACTGTTTTTTCTTTTACAACGTGACATAATCTCTAGTCGACGAGCCAAGCGTCAACAAACAAATCACACCCGTGTGAACTGAGTGGTGCAACTCCCCCCCCCCCCCCCAAAGTAAAACAAATAATGATAATGCTAAAGTGGAATCCATAGCAAACTAATCAAACACGACACTGGAGCACAGAACTGACTGACACAATAGCAGGCAGACTGACAGTGAAGTAAGGGCAAAGAGGCATTGCAAATTTGCAATGCAGTGTGTCTGGATTTAAAGTATTGGAGACGATGTCGCAGAGTTGATGGTCAGTGTCCGTGCGTGCCAGCCATCAAGCACACCTGGAGGATCAAAGTGTGTTATGCAAGTACCCGAGTACGCTGTTGAATCTCGGGTAATGTGAATCATGGCCAGCAGGGACCAGGCAGCTGTATTCGTAAACGGTCTCAGTGTGAATCCCCTATATAAGCCCTGCTAGATTCCCCTAGAGGCAGCTGTGCTGCTCCTTAGTCCTTACACCTGACCAGGCCAAAGTAGTTTGAACTCTATTGTACAATATATTCGCTGGAGGACACATATGATATGACCTGTGATGCCCTGTGACCCTTACATCCCTTGTTACGCAGGCCTTTGAATATAATTTGGAATGTGTGTTGGACCCGGCATACAGTTTGCCTACAGGGCAAGTGAGGGAGCGGAGCTACAGCTACCCTGCTAAGTCTTGTACTGAGGCACCTGGAGGAAAACAAGAACCATGCATGTTTACTTTTTATTGATCTAACCAATATCCAGGCAATCAAAGATCTTCGCTTATAGATACGTTTGGGAAATCTAAATTCAATGTGTGGGCTGAATTGATTTAGATTACCAGAGGTTACAGTAGGCAGAGACCTCTGACTAACCTTTTATCAACTTTTCTTCTACTTTCAATTGTATTCAGCCACAGGTTCTTGCATGCTCGTATCTCATGTATTGGCCTTTAAACAGCATTGCCACTTATTTTCCTTAATGTTTTGATCAATTGTTTACTTAAGATGTATAGGCACCTGAACCCCCTGAAGGGTGCCTAACGGTTGCGATAGCATGGAAATGGCTGGGCTTGCATCCTGTGTTAGTGTATGGTAAACAGATTGAGCAGAATTCTGTGTACGTTGGTTGAATAGACCGAGCAGCATCTTGCAGCCTCTAATGTGTATCTCATGTCTTCTGTCTTCTGCTCATGTAAAGTGTCTTGAGACGACTTGTTGTGAAATTGTAATACATTCAAATTGAATTTAAAAATATATACATATTGTTTGCAGGTTAAGATTTTGGCCAAATATGGTACTAAAAGAAAGGCCCTGGGGTCACTACCAGTAGGTTTCATTCTCTGGCGAGCATGAAGATGCCCAGCCAATTCCATGGCAATCTAGCCAGTAGTTTTTGCGATATCTTGTTTGGGATCAAAGTGTTGGATGGACGGATCAAAAGATGGGCCAGCCATCACACCTATGCTTATACAGCTTAACCCATTCTGACCTGAGATCAGATTCATACGAGGTTTCCACTGGACACACGCTGGTCTGACGAACCCATTCTGACCTGAGATCAGATTCTAAAAATGTCAGTCGCTCTTCGATTTTTCAAAAATAGCAGACCTACAAGCTCGTATCGCGCCACTCGGTGGCGCGATATGAGCTTGTAGATCTGCTATTTTTCAATAGCTAAAGCACGACATGATGCCAACACCAAAATGGGTGCCCGGTCAGAATGGGTTCATGTACAGCATGTTCTGTGGGACAAAATGTGCTAGCAAGTGCAAGAAAGTAAACCAACATGACCCACAAATGTTTTCAGTAGTAACTGCACAATGTGCACAATGCACATTCAGGCCCATAAATGTTTCAATGCAAACAACATATTTTATTTAAGATGGCTTAACCAACGCATTTCACTTAAGAGTTTCATCAGGCTCATGAGGAAATATTTGTGGCACTTAGCCTATGCTTGTTTATGGTTTGCTGTGTGGTGGAAGCTGGAAGGACTTGTTTGTTCTTGAACCGCCTGGAATAACTTATAACAAATTATATAATATGCTTATATGTATAAGAAAAGTTATGTTTCTTCTTTGATTCTTATTTATTCATGTTGTATAGGGAAAGAAGCTGTATAATAGCGAAGGTCGCATATTACTATGAAAACCTGCAGTCAGTCCGTCCATCACGCCTCCATATATGGTTTTCAGTCCATCACGCATCGTGACACGTCATGCCACCATATATGGCCATCAGTCCGTCATGCCTTGTGACATTGCTCCATATATGGCCGTCTCCATATATGAATAACACAACACTGACCTCATCAAACCCTGGATAGCCATACATGGAGACATTACCTAGATCTGCATATATGGAGCCGGCCAGCAACTCTACATCTGACCTCAAACCTCAAACCCTTAGATCTCCATATATGGAGCTGACCTGTTCTGACATTCCATATGTTGACCTACCCCACACGTCCTTCCTCTTCGATGTCTCCCTTTTGACTGATACCTGTCCATCCAAACTCTAGACGAGCCCGCCCTAAAGTTATTAGTGCAGCCGGCGAAAACTTGTGTCCTCAATAGGCCCGAAAATTAAGTCCTGGCCCTACCTGGGCCCTCATCAAACCCTGTACACTCAAGACACTGCAGCACTCACCCAGCAGTCTGCTGTAACCCAGGTGGATGCGTGCACGCGACCTCGCCCTTTAGGGGTCCGTTCATAATGCCAACATTCCATTATTCTGACCATAGAGAGATGAGGGAGAGAGAATATAAAGAGAATTGCTGTGATGTACTATGATCTTTTGTAAGTAACACCATCAGTAATACCCTTCAAAGACAATCTCAGGGGAACAACCCTGTCTTCTCCACCCACACTGTTTCACACACAAAGTTAGAGATTGCATTATGTGTGAATGAAAGCAACTTCACGCACATCCTGCACCAACGCACACTAGGGCATTAACCAAACGTGATTTTTGATAGTCGACTCGACTACCATCAAAATCGATTTATAGTCGATTAGTCGGCGGTAAAATATGATATTTATTCCATCCAATCAAGCATTAAAACATCGCGTTCTGAAACAGCCAGCGAGTGAAGCAAAACAGAGCCGGTGAATGCACTCAATGCAGGCCGTGTGGAATAGTACTAAGAGAGTGGCGACACCTATGGGCTATAGTTCCAAACATTGGAACTGTATCCCATTGAGATAGAATGAGCACTTCCGCATTCCATTGTTACAGTGGGAGTCAACGCGAGTGTCGCCACTCTTACTAGATTACGCTGAATGCCGCTCTGGTTGGCCGAAATTAGCTCAGCTGTTTCAAGTCAAAGTTGCAAGTCCACAATGACTCACGGATGGACGCGTTGTGAGCTTGTAGATCTGCTATTTTTTATGCGCAGCACCGTTCTACGGAGCAGCATAGCATGTTACGTTGTTCACAATGTTTTGGAGTGGAGACTGAAGCGGGGAGGAGGCGAAGGAATGAACCTTGCGATGTTTTTCATACAACCATAAATGTTCAACAACAAGTTACAACAACAGTTCCTTTGGTTTTTAGAAGGAGCTACAAGCTAGGGGGAGGTTTGCTAGCTAGCAGGCTGCCAGGCTATGAATCAGATGATCAACTACTTAACTCCATCGCGAGTCTTTTGCGACTATTAGAACTATGATCGTTTGTTTTTAATAATGCCACACGCGGCACGCCTGGACTTTTGTTGGATAAGCATGAAGAAACATGAAATCACGGCAAGAGCTACTGTAGTTTGACTGTCACCAAACTGGATAATATTGGGCAGAGCGAGGAGGAACTCCTGCTATACTTTACTGTACCGGATGACGACGACACGTCTCCAATCTAACTTGTTGAACAAACTACAGTAATAAACTCACCAATAGTAAAAGTATTTACACACTGCAGTTGTCCCCATTGATCTTATGAGCCTATGAGGCATATCGCATATGCTTTTCCCAAAGAAAATCTGTCTTGAATGCTGCTAGTGCCACCGCCGCCCACCGCACCTACACGAGTGAGGGTGACGGCAAAACCCACGTACAGTAGGCTTGTATATGATATGAAAACAATCAGCCAAGAATGGATTAGTACTGAAGTTGGCGAACTACCAACAAAACAACCGAGCTCACAGCTGCATGACTGCATGTCTGCTGTAGAAAAAAAAAAAAAAAAAAAAAAAAAAATCATAAAAGAATATTAAAAATTAATATTAGCGAATAATCGGATGTCAATTAACAGTGTCGACTAGTGTTTTGCTAGTCGACTAGTCGACTATTCGATTATTATGTTAATGCCCTAACGCACACACATGTGCATAAGCATGGGTAACGCAATGCAATGAAACATGAAAGACAGGAGCCTGGGTCAAAGCAAACAACATGTTTTAGCAGAGGAAGCTGGGGTAAACATTTGGGTGGCACATGTATAAAGCATTAGGATAAAACTGGCAGCTGTTCTGCCACCTCTAAGATGTCTATGTCTGAATCAGTTTGGATGGAATATTCAGCACATGTTCAATATACCAATAATGCTAACTGTGAGGGAAATTCTTCATGGAAATGACTTGACGTTGTTGTGAGTAGACATTTGTCAGGTAGACACTGACCTAGGAAGAATATTGCTGCACTTTAGAACCAACAGTGGACAGTGGTCACATGAAATAAGTGATCTGGAGACTGCAAGTTGTCGGACGTCAACTTGACATCGTCAATGACACCGTCCGAACGCAACGCGACACAACGCATTCAGTGGAGCAATGCGAGTGTTGTGCTCTGACTCTGAAGGGATTTCATTCTGGTGTTAGTTGCAGTGCAATGGTAAATTGCGGTGCCCTTAGGGGTTGGACAATCTATGTGGGTGACCGTGCTTATCATCGATAATCGAAGCCTAAAAAGTATATATAATATATAATTATAATACTGTAAATAATATTATACCATTCTAAATAAAATATGTTGTTCAGTATATCTGACCACTTGTACTGATGAAATATTGTGCCATGTTGTGCAGTAATATAGAAAAATGCATCGTAGAATCAAATCAAATACCTGGTGAATTGTAATCGAATTGAATTCAACCAGCCAAAATTCGCACATGTTTCCCCATTTCTCCGCTCCCTCCATTTGCTCCCGGTCGCTGCATGTAGACATAGCACTATATAGTAATATGCATAGTTTCATTATACACTGTTAGGTTTTAGCTTTAATACGTATGATTCATGATGACTTTTTTATGTATACGATGTTTTACCATGTTTTTTCTTGCTTACTGTAAATCGCTCTGGATTAAGAGCGTCTGGTAAATGCCTAAATTGTAAATTGTAAACTGTGAGGGCCGTGCCAATGGATTTGTTTTTACGTTCGGATACCCCTTCCAGGCCTCACCTAATGTTACCCATGTGTTCTCCTTTATTTGCAGTGGCGTGTACAGACATTTAGAGGGGCAGGTGCTCAAGTGGGGAAAAAAAGGGCACCTTGTGCAGCGCATTTTGGGGCAGGAACCCATTTTGGTGCTTTAGCTATTGAAAAATAGCAGATCTACAAGCTCATAGAGCTTGTAGGTCTGCTATTTATTTATTTTTATCATAGAACCACTGACATAGAAACATGGTTTTAGATTGTGGGGGCCTAGCACCCCCTAGTGTCTATCTGTGCACGCCACTGTTTATTTGTGAACATAGTACAAATACTGTGCTCTATGGGAGGACTATATATACAAGTATTCTTGTACCGGTGATAAGGCTTGTTACTGTACCTTTCACAAGTCTTTTACACAGTTGAAAGGTTTCATTGATCGTCATGTTTCATAAACCTGCATGACCTTTTGGTGCTATCCTTTTAGAACAAGTGTTTGACTGTACTCTGTTGCTGCTGTTTGCATTTCTATCTAATAAAGTATTCAACCAATCAATCAATCAATAGTTGAGGTAGCTCCTCTCTTCTACTGTTATGTCAGGCATTGTGTGTGGGCAAGCCTTTATGGATGTTTTTATTGGACTTTGTCAGCCTGCCATTCCCACCGAGCCTGAGGCAGCCGTGCATGGGACATAATATGAGCACTGCACTGCCCAAGTTTATTATTATATTTGATGTACATTTGTTTTACAAATGAGTGAGGGCCCAAATATATACAATTATTTGTATTTATACATTAAGGCCCAATATTTCTACAAATGCTATACAACTGTCTACTACAATCACCATTTACACTCATTTTGGGACTAAACAACAACTTGTATAGGATAACTGTAGGTCTGATAATTATGTCAAAACTTGACTATTGTAACTCCCTCCGTACTGGCCTATACAGTATCGGCATAAGCACCTAAGCCTCTCCAATTGATCCAAAATACCGCAGCTCGCTTGGTCTTCAACCAGCCAAAATTCTCACATGTCTCCCCCCTTCTCCACTCCAGAGTACAAAACTGCTGGCATTCAAAGCAACCAAAGGTATGGTCAGCTCACCCAGATCAGCCAACGCAGGGAAGCTGCTATAGTACCCTCACTAAAAACACTCCACACGTCCCAAACTCTTCTCCGTTCTGGCTCCAAAACTATGGAATGCAATGCACTTCCCACCATTGCAATCAGAACTGCACTCACTCCCAGTCTTCCGTCGTAGTCTGAAAAATTAAAACCCACCTCTTCAGCCCGTAGCACTTGCTGTAGCACTTGCCCTAGCGCAGACGACCTTACAGGCGTATGCAAAGGCTCAACGTATCTAACTTAGATAGCATTTCATGTAGACATAGCACTATAGTATATGCATAGTTAGTTTTATTAGATATTCCACTGTTCATACTGTACGTATGATTGATGACAATTTCATGATGTATTACCATGTTTTTGTTTCCTGCTTACTGTAAATCGCTCTGGATTAAGAGTCTGCTAAATGCCTAAATTGTAAATTGATGTAGGCCTACCATGCATGTTCAAATCATATACTTTACATTAGCTTAGTATGACCAGACTAGAGGGCTTTTTTCCAGATTCGTCTGGTTTCCAGGCTAACTTTACATATTCCAATGCTGCTAGGATTCGAACCCGAGTCTCCCACTGGAAACCTCACTAGCCTAAGGGGGAATTCCCCCTTGGCCAGAGGAGATATTAGGCTTTTGTGTGTGTGTGTGTGTGTGTGTGTGTGTGTGTGTGTGTGTGTGTGTGTGTGTGTGTGTGTGTGTGTGTGTGTGTGTGTGTGTGTGTGTGTGTGTGTGTGTGTGTGTGTGTGTGTGTGTGTGTGTGCTCGCACGAGCGAGCTATTTCATCTATTTTTACATTTGCATAGCTTAACAGATAAGAAAGTAAAAGTCATAGGCTACTACAATTATTTTAATCTTTTTTTCCACCCAGTGTCATTGTCTAGTCTAGTGTAATCCTGGGTGCTAGTGCTACACTCCCTCTGCCAACCTGGGGAGAGCAATGGACTGAATACTTTTCATAGATCTTTGCTTTGCTTTGACAAAGTAAAAGTAGGATTTGTTTCCCATATGCCAAAAGGCCCATCTTTTATGATTACTATATAGGTACTCCAACTTCAACTTGCATTTTGTTTTACGGTAAGAAAAAAAGGACAGAAGTAGCATGTGCTTAAATTCATATTTAGAAAATGTTTCAGATCAACAATATCTGAGATGATGGAATGATGAATGATGGATGATGATGATAGATCATGGAAGGGGAACCTTCTGAAAACTTTATGAGCAAAGTTAATCAACTTCAAAATCTAAAAAAACGGTCAAAATGACTTGACCGATGAGTTGCATTGGTGTGGTACTTAAAAACTGTTTTGTCCCAACCCGACTCTTTGGTGTGGTTTGGGCTTAATTAGGCTACAATCAGTTTCTTACCTGAGTTCCTCAGCTTTCGGTTCCTGAACACAGAGCCGATGACAAGCAGGTTGCCGAGCACGTCCACCACCGTGGTGAAGATCAGCACGCTGGCCAGGACAGCTATGACCCAAACAGGCCGCGGGTTGTTCCCCTCCAGCCTGTGTGGCTCAGTCCGGTTCTTTATGAGTGAAAATGTCTCAGGCATTAGGCTACACTGGCCAAACCCAACATATAGGCTACGTTAGAGAAAACGCCGGTAACAGTGTTTTCTAACTCAAACGGGACACCCCGCCATGCAATGCTTCCCTTGCGCACATCAACGCGCCAAATTGTTATTGATGGTTAACATTTACTTGAACCTAAGGTTCCTAATATACTTAAACTCGTAGCCTGCTTTAATCTAACAACCTAAATCATCCAATTTGCCATAGGACCAAAAACGGGAGCGCATGGCCAGTGCGCATGGCCAGTGCAATGCCTATATGGGCTACTTGACGAAAGAGAATACATTATTCTCTAAATATTTAGTCCATAGCCTACTGATATTCCGTATTCTATCTCCGACAACTCACAGTTGCCGATATCAGCCGCGGTCTTGATGCGCACGTTGTCGATGCGATGGGTACAGTTACAGTATAGCCTTGTTCGTCCACTCCGAGCGTCTGTCCGTCTGACAGTTTTGTTGGGTTTTTGAACACTTCAAAATATCGGCTAAACTGGCAATTAAGCAGAAAATCATATCATATTCCTCCCTTAAGCTGCTCCTTGCATTACATTCCGCCAAACCTGAAAAAAAAAACACTTCGATGCAGGGAAACGGGCACTCTGTGCGTCGCGCTTTGGCACAATCACTGACTGTCACTGAACATCAAGTCCTCGGAGATAGATTCCACCTGCGGGCTGAGTCAGTCTCACATGTCAGCGGTAGGAGCTTCTCTCTCCCGTCGGCTCTCAGTCTCACACTCAAAGAGGGCGATTACTCAGAGCGAGCAGCCACGCTGGTTTATATACCCCGGGTCCTCCTCTTCACTCCGATCTGAACTTGAACTTGGCTATCTCTTTTACGCATCATGTTCAAGTGGAGTAATTACGCTGACATGCCTCGCGCTTAAATAGGCACATTCCTCCCAGCGTCACTTTTATTCGTCTTAAGTAATGTAATGTCACCACATCGCCCCGAGGCGCTGTAAATGGTTATTCCCCAGCAATGTGTCAGGTCGCTTTAAGCCTATACTACTACTCTGTATGTAGCATACCTCACAGTCAGACCAGTCGGTACAAAAGTGGACATAATTAGTCGCTGACACACACCATTATTTCACTCTTACGCAAAATGCAGCCATGATTGTGCAGTGCGTGGAGCTGTAGCATATAATTGATGTATTCCATCAGGTTATTGATTGTGAATGATTCATTCACATTAAATACTAGGCTAAGTGCACTAATTAAAAGGCCCTGGTTGTGATTAGGCTAATCATGGTTATAATAATGGTTGTGACTTGGCCTCACCCCCCGAACCCACCTCACCCCTGCCCACTTTGACAGGCTGGGATGGCTTAGGGTCGACGACAGAGTACAGCATCTTGCAATGGGTCTGGTCCACAAGATTCGATACACCACCAAGATACCCATGTACCTGTCTAAATACTTCCTTAATGTAAACGAAGTCCACACCCACAACACCAGAGAGAGTGCAACAAACCATGTACAACCCAGATTCGGCACAAACAAGGGACTAAATTATTTTCGCTCCTATGCCACCAAAATGTGGAACGCCCTACCAACAGTCATTAAGACATGTGAATCCCTTGACTCCTTCAAAACCGCTCTCAAAGGGCACCTACGGATGGCTGCAATTCGAAACTGGCCTCTGAATCCCCCCCCCCCCACCCCATTTCCCCTCACTGTATATGTATCTTTTCCCTTTTTGCTTCCTATGATGAATTCCTGTTCTGTTCTTTAGCTACATAGAAGTGTCTATTTGTATGTCTCTAAATGTTTTGATGAATTGAACAATGTGGACCCTGTTGTAAACAAGTGTAATGCTTAATTGGGTCGTCCACTCACAGTTAACAGTCTTTGTATTGAGTTTGTGCTTAAAATGTACTGTAAATTCTACAAACTGTTAATAAAGATTTCAATCAATCAATCAAAGACACCTATATACGTAAGTATAGGGCCTATTTGTGTATAGACAGGGAAACGCATGGCTAGATGAAAGCAACCCACACACACCTGGGCGCAGTGGGCGGTCATCAAGTTCTCCCTATAGGCCTACCTTACTGCGCGGGCCACCTTCAGACAAATATGTTTTCATGTTGACAAAATAAAGGCTCATCTGACGAGCCACAGATGATCAAAGGTTTATCAACCCCATGATCTAGCCTACCTCCCTATAGAGTCTGTCTGGATCCTGGACCTTTCACTTTTCTTCATGCAAGACCTATAATCTTTCACAGCTTTTGTACTTTACCACAACAATGCAATAGAAATGTATTTTATAATATCATCATCATCATCATCATCATCACTTATTATTTTGTAAGTTTGAAGGTACAATACAATGGGTTTGTATAGGAAGGAAGGGGGTGTGTCTGATAGAAATGAATATCAACCAGAGGTGGGGACTTGGACTCGAGACTCGAGACTCGACTTGGACTCGAGTCCCGATTTTGATGACTTTAGACTTGCTTGATCAAATCAAAAATAGACTTGGACTTGCTTTGGGACCAAAGACTTGAGACTTGACTTGAACGCCAAGGACTTGAGACTTGACTTGAGCCCTCTTGACTTGAACATTTTCAAGTCACTTAATACCTTACAGCAGTGGTCCTCAACAGGCGGACCGCGGTCCACGACCGGACCGCGGCACACCTCTCTGCAGACCCTGGAGAAAAGGCCTGGGCCGTGGCTCAGTGGTCCAGGCACCTTGGCTGGTAATCCAGTCTGGCAGTGTGCCGCGGGTTCGACTCCCGATCCCGACAGGAAATGGGGACAGAGATGGGGGAGTGACCCCCCATCTCTCTCCCCATTTCCTGTCAGCCTATACTGTCTATCCCTCCATAAAGAATATAAAATAAAGGCGAAAGCCACAACAAAACATTAAAAAAAACAGAATAAAGAGAAGAAAAAAAAGTCACCGCAACCGCGAGTTGCGTTCTCCGTTGTATTCGATCAATGCCGAGAAACGCAATTAAGGTCGCATTCATACCAGAGAGCTTTGCTGCGATTAAAACGAATCCTGCTGCGCATTGTCAGAAAGTGCGCTTCGTTTGGCAGGTGTGAAGGCTCATTCGAATCCTAATGCGCCGCAAATAACCGCATTTTACTCCGCCCAAAAACGTGGGTTTCGCTTCGCTTCGAATCGCACTTGACTACGATTCGGTGCAGGTGTGAATGCAATCCGCAGTAAATAAAGGAAATGAAGCAAACATAATGTGGCGGGTGAGGAGCTGAACACAGTTGGAGACAGAGAAGGCATATTTTACGCAGCGCAAAGATGTCCCGTTACTGTGGATAGACGTGAATGAGGAGACTGAAGCCCTGATCGAAATGAGGACGTGTACATTAATCAATTGCTTAAGAAAACACATAAAAACACTGCAGTGTATTATAGCCTATACATAATATTCTGTCTGTCTGTGCGTGCCGTAAACATGGAGTGCTGTTACTGTGTGGGACTGGGGAGTTATATCAGTGCGCTCATGCCGCGCTGTGCTGCATGCCCAAAAGAACAGTGTGTGGCGGCTGCGTGCGTAGAGAGAGAGAGAGAGGGGGGGGGGGGGGGGTCCCAGACGGCACGACACATGCACGTTATGAGTGTAATTTTATCACCATAGATTTCACTGTGTAGGCTATAGTTTATGAACGGAACACATTGATAAAGGTCCCCCCTGCTGCGTTTCCAATTGCTGCGAATGACAGTGTGAAGGCAAACCGCAGCCAATTAAATATGCAAAAATTCCCTTTCCCCGCCCATACGGATCTGAGTCTACCGAAGTATTAGGTGAGAATGTGACCTAACACTCTTAATGTGTGTATTATGGGCCGGCATGTCGTGATGACAATGTTGCGCTGACTGGCTCACATTCACACATTCAGTTGAATGAAACAAAATTGGATTTTTGGAGGTGTGAATAATAATATTTTGTCAAAGTGAAAGAGCTATACAAACCCGGTTTGTATACCTTGGTAATTGGTTGTTTCTAGGTGAGGGGCGCAGCAATTTTATTTGTGTGAGCATGAGACTCTTGTTCAAAAAATATTTGTGGACCTTCAGCATTTCTAGTTGAGGACCCCTGCCTTACAGCAAGCCCAAATAATATTAAAATGTTTAAAAAGTGTAACGTTCTGGACGTTCTTGTTTCTTTTTTGGTCGGTTTGCTTATTTCTCTCACGATACATGGCAACGCTGACAAACTCACAGTCCCATTGACGGTAACACAACAACAACGAGACAGGAGGACAGCACATAAATCGCCTTGTAATTCGTATTGATTCCCCGACATTAAAGTATTAGTATCAGTTCAAAACAGGACACATCTTTTAATTTCTGTTAATTTAAACTGGTAACCTTAATCATGTAGTAGCGTGTACTAGCGTCGCCTGTGTTCCACGTGTTGCACATAAACAAACACATACCGGCTTCACTCCTGCCATCGCTGCTGTTTTGGAACAGTGAATTAGAGCATCAGTTTAATGTTTGATTGTATTAGAGTCTTCCTTATTTTTGTGCACAGTTTAAGTTTCTTATTATTTAAGTTTATCTGATTATCTTTTGTATGACATGTAAAATGGTTTGGTATTGGTATATAATGTAACATTCCTCTTCTACCCTGGATTTGAACACGGTTTCAGTGCAAGTAATGATATTTTACCATTGTAATAATAATAGCCTGCTTGCTCAGGGGAAACATTGAATTTGTGTCAGATCCTGTGTCTCGGTGAGACATGACCTTTGACATGATCTAAATGGCTCAATAGAAGAGCAGAGAGACAAACTACAACCACCCCATTGTACAGAGTGGTGCTTTAAACCCTGTCCTCACGGAGGAAATTGAAAAGTACAGTATCTGCATTTTGTTGGTGGACACCAGAACCCTTGTTTAATAATAAATGCAAATTGTGGAAAATGCTCATGATTTATGTAAATCTTTACATGTCATTAATTAGTATTATGTCTTGGTGGGACTCGATACAAAAAGTTCAGGACTTGGACTTGACTTGGGACTTGCCTGTGTTGACTTGGACTTGACTCGGGACTTGAGAGCAAAGACTTGAGACTCGACTTGGACTTGCAACATAGGGACTTTGTCCCACCTCTGCTAAATACTGAATCAAGTAATTCAAAAACTGTCTGGGGTGCTCACAAAAGCCAGAGTAGATGATAAAAAAACATGTTTGAAAGTGAAATATCCCTTTAACACCATGCATTTATTTTTCACCAATTCTTTCGGGTTTAGGCATTTTACTGGAGCAGGTCAGAAAACAGCAACAGGACAGTAAGGGCTGTGAGGACAGATTTACATAGAACATGTCCTCAGGCAGGAAACAAACACCGGATGTTACAGAGATGTGGTCAATCAATGCATTAAACTGGTTGATTAGTTTCTTCTCAGAATAATGTGTGATATGAGTGCTGTGGGTAAAGCTCTGGGTGCATGGCATCAGAGGGATGGATGTGTGCAACTTCTGACGTGTGCAAGGTCATTCATCTGCATGCATGCATCATGTTAGTGACACAGACAGGCGTGACCAACTAGACATTGACACATACAGTACAGCTACATACTCAATACACCCACAGTATAATGTATGCTCAATCATGCACATAAGCCTGCACACACGCATGCCCTATTGCCCTCCCAACCCCCCCCCCCCCCCCCCCACACACACACACACACTGCCTTTTAATATTATATACGTATTCTATACATGATGTTCTCTTTTAAAGAGAACATGTAAAAGATTACAGGTACAGTATTATCTGTAATTTAGTTTCATCTTTACTGTAGTATTGCTGGCAGCTGAATTTCCCTTGGAAACATTAAATGTCTGTCTGTCTGTCTAGACACAGTTTTATAGGTGTTCGCCATGTGCATTAAATTCCATTGCCAGCTCATAACTTCATGCTTTGCTATGCCTCTAACTTCCAAAACAAAATAGATAGTCCTCACCTTTTTCTCACTTTCCTGCTGTGAGGACCATTTGGTCCATACAAGAATATACCAGATACACACACAGTTTATCTCTTTTCACCCCTGTCCCTCCGTGTGTCCGTGTCCAATCAGCGTGAAACTTCAGTTTCACGTTTCACGCTCACATTTCAGTTGGCCAAGTCACTCTTCCCTAGATTTTTCATATTGAGCTACATATAGTGGCACTATAACATGGCCCGTCACGTTTGACTCTTAAACCGTAGGTACAATAAAAACCTTTCTTTCCTTCTTTTCTTTCCAACTCCCATTATAGGCAAGGCCCATTTTCGCCTGACATGATTTTCCTCCATTTTCTTCAAAACACATTTGTCCATAACTGTCACAAATCGTTGCACATTATTTCTGTGGTCACGTGATCAAGCTGTATCTGTCAGCTTTTTCAGATTCCATTCAGATTGGTTACGATTGCCTTTTGCATTTTGCATGGATTGCCTGAATATACACATGCGCATGCACACTCCCGATGAGCAGGTTGTTTGGTACCTTGCATCTGTGTGTGTGCGTGCGTGCGTGTGTGAGAGAGAGGGAGAGGGAGAATGTAAAGCCTTTTGGATAAGGTTGACACATCCTGGCACTAGAAATGCAGACCATTCAGGAATACAGACAACCTGGTGATGAGGCACAGCTGACTTGGATTAACCATAGTATACAGTAAATGCTTGCTCAGTGTATAGGCCTACAGTAGCATGGGAAGTATGATAAGTTACAGTCTGCATTGTTAGGAACAGCAGTTGATTCTTGGTGTAGACAGACTTTGTTGGAAAGAACTATAACCCCTCTCTTCCTCCTTCTCATTGTGATCTGTCCCACCTCTGTGTCCAGAGTACTCAAGTACTAATAGCACTTTTTACAATTTTACTTTATACTATTACTCCACTACATCTCAGAGGAAAATCTTGTACCTTTTACTCCACTACAATTATTTGACAGCTTTTGTAGATTCCAATAACAACTTAAGCCCTATTTAATATTTCGTCTTTTCAAAAATAGTCGATCTACAAGCTCAACACGTTGCAATCCGCACGCAGGCACACAGGTATGCATGCATACAGACACTCTTACTTTGAATTACATCTGGGGGCACAGAAAATCAAGCCCTGTTGCCTGGCTCTTCTTAGCAACATGTATGGCCATTGGCCATTGTATCATGTTTGAAGCGGTTTGAACATTATGTTTTTTTATGCATAAATAATGCATTTGATTAAATAGCTTGTGGCGTCAACTACAGTAGGTAAATAGCATACCATGTCCACAAGTGTGCGTGCGTGTGTGCGTGTGTGTGTGTGTGTGTGTGTGTGTGTGTGTGTGCGCAGTGCACTGCTGTTTTCTGAGGCAGATGCACTGCAGGCAGCACGGTCAGGCTGGAGAATTCACAGCAAAATTCTGAGTGTTAATATAACTCTTAAGTGTACAAATGGAACCAAATGGTCAATTTGGTTCCATTTGTACACTCTCAGGATTTAACAGTGTGTATAATCCTGCATGGGCATGTAGTGTAATCATGCCACAACACCACCTCCCAATGAGCAGTAGTTGCAGAATTGTAATCTGTCCTCTCATACCCCCCCAATCCCATCCTATTCCACCCTACAATCCAATCTTTCTCCTAACTTCCATGAGCTATCCATCGCTTTCCTTCGCATTTTATGTAACCACCGTCTCTGCTGTGTCTGGGCAGACTCTGGAGGAACTATGGTGATCTGATGGGTTTGTAAGTGGCTTATAGATGCCTCCGTAGTGTAAACACCACCTGGTTCTCTCAAAAACCGGAAGAGCCAAAGGGTCTGTCCTCCGACTGTATGCAGGTGTATATGAAGTACAAGAGTTAAAATTAACACATGGTTTAGCTGTGCATTGCTTTGCTCTGTCTCTATCTCTATCTCCCTGCCCTTCCTCTGCCCCATTGCGGTCTCTGTCTATTTTTCTCTGTCTCTGTCCCTATAGCTCTCTCTCTCTCTCTCTCTCTCTCTCTCTCTCTCTCTCTCTCTCTCTCTCTCTCTCTCTCTCTCTCTCTCTCTAGCTCTCTCTCTCTGTGCTTTCTCATGCTTTCATGACAGACAGAGATAGACAGGGAGGGAGACAGAAAGAGACAAAGAGAGGTAGTGGAGGGAGAGGGAGATGGAGAGACGGATAGAACAGCGGGAAAGTCCAGATGTGCATTTGGAACGTGTTGCGTAATCCCTGTCAGATAAATAGTTGTCTAAACCATGAATGAAACAGAATGTGGTAGAGCTTCTTCTTAGAGAGTGTTCACAGCATCTCTTCCATCTGTTCAGATGCTTAATTCTGTGTGAAGATTATCCTCTTCTATACCACTCTTCTCTTCTGCTTAAGGAAGCATGCTGAACGGTTGGGAAGAGAATGCATAGAGGCCCCTTTTCCACCGGGGTTGAACCGGTTCAGTTATTTTTCCCCACGCCTAATATTGAACCAGTTCAGAGTGTTTCCACTGAAACACTAAAAGTTGTTTCGGAACTGGAACCAAAAATAAATGGTCCGGTGAAAGCACCAGTTCTAGAACCAAAGTTCTTATTTTGGTGGAAAAGGGGCAAGGGTAAATATCATGAATGTACTTGACCAGAAGTTCACCTTAACATAAAGGATCTCTCTTTAAAGACGTGACTGACTATGATGAAAATTTAAATAAAAGAGTGAAATGTTTTAGACAAACAATGTCGGAACAAATAACAAATATAGCAATTGGAACAAAACAAAGAAAGTGTTTCTCAACATCACACACTATTTCATATATGGGGACATACAGTCTAGGAATATATTTTGGATATAATAGGCCCTAGTTCTGATTTCAATCAGTAGAGATTGGAATACATATTGGAAACAAAACCTTAATTGAATAAATAAGTGTTTTTTAACCAGGGGGGCACCAGTGGTCCTCGAGGGGCTTCCAGTTAAATTTAAATGATGGAGAGTCTGTAACCAAATGGACCCGTACGCTCTAGTATCCAGGTTTCATTTTACGCTCTCAAGAGTTAAATTATGGTTAAACATCTGCATTACTTAATTTACAAGAAGTCTACACAATTAGAGAATGTGTTTTGATCAATGTTTGCCTGTTATCTCTCCTATGGATGGTAGGCCTACCACACTGTAATTTAGGATTAGGAGCTGCCAGAAACAAACTAATTTTAAAAGATCAGTTTTTAAAGAAGTGGTGGAAAAAGTACTCAAATGTTTACTGCAATATACGTATTAAGTACAAACGTATTGGCATCAAAATGTACAAATACAAACGTATTGGCATCAAAATGTACTTAAAGTAACTTTTTGCCATTCATAACACAGGTACTTTCGTCACGTATGTTTTCATCGTGTGTACTTTTCATCACGTATTTTTTCATCCACGTATTTTCATCACTTATTTTCATCTATGTATTTTCAGCACTTATTTTCATCCATGTATTTTTATCTATGTATTTTCATCCATTTATTTTCATCCATGTATTTCTTTCACTCACTCGGTGCCTTGCTCTCTCCCACAATGTTAAAGTTACACCTATTTCCTGTTAATAACCTGGGTAAAATGTGCAGCATTGGGAGGTAAATGAGAGACACTTTATTGTGAAGGGACGACAGGATGAGAGGTGTTGTTGCTGCGTAATTGTCGAGAGTAATGGCTGCGAGCGATATTGAACAGTCAAAACTATGTGTCAATACGCCTGTATCAACAGAATAATTATGTCATATACCTCATTTGGTCATGATTCCTAAGGCCGCCCCTGCTCATCAATACAGCATGGAATTATGGACGACATCTTATATTCAACAACAATGAAATATTCACGGGGCAGCCCGTGCCCTATATATATATTGTACAAATGACATTGTTATTATTCCACACAATGAATGCAAGAGGTTTAAATATGTTTATATTTGTATTGACACTGAGGTTGCATTATCTGTCACCTGTCTCCCCTCTGCAGGGCTGGCACTCCTCTATAGATTGGAGGGTGCCAACTAAGTACTGTGGAGGAGGAGGGGTGTTTTTTCCTTTTATATTATGTTGCATTTTCATTGTATTATGTTGTCTTAGTAAATGAAATGTAATTGAATGTATATTCCTCTAAAAGATAGTAATGTGGAAGAATTACTCGTAGGCCTTAGATAGCCATGTGGTTGAGTAGATAATTTACCACTTACTAATTAGGGGATGGTTTGCCCCACCTGGTTAAAAGCAGGATTGCTGCAGCTGGAGGCAGTTCAGGAATCAGTCTCACTTGAGGCTAGTCATGAAAAGAGCAACAGGTTAGAACTGTGAGCCAGGGCCTCATCGCAGGAGGCATTTAAGCCTGTAACAGTTACTGTTTGTTATTTTATTAAGTGTTCTTTTTTGTTTCCTATTTGTGGAACGTTATTTTGGCTAGTAGTTATTATTTATTTTTGTATTTGCACTGTCTAAAGACACTTTTGGAGGTCAATAAAACTACTACAAATACTCCTTGGAGCCGCCGACCATCAGCTGGCATCATCACAACAAGTTTTGGGTCTGCAGACGGTGCAGAGACTACTGTATGTCATCAAATGGTGGCCCGTGGCTTAAATGCAGAATAAACTAGAAAAAGTGCCCTTCTGGGCACAGGTCTCCACCAGGATAGGAATGTAGGACATTGCAGCTTGCCTTCATCTGGTGGTTGGATAAAAGGGCAACAAAAGTAAATTATCCACAGATCCGTGCAGTTAGAGGTAAAACACTTTTCGGCCAGTTATAGCGCCACCTTGAGGCTGAGTTGAAATTGTTCATGTGGCATTTCGTCCTCGGCCTAGTGGGAATGTGGGTGCACAATTTCACGGAAATCACGCGATGTGTTCATGATTTGCAGCATTTTGTTTGAAACTGAGCACTCCTGTGAACTTTGGAAGCCAATCTTAACCAATCAGGATGGAGTCTGAGAAATCTGAAAGACACGTTTCGTTGAATGGCTCTAGAGAGACTGTGTACCAAATCTGTAGGTGTACTGTGCAAAAACTTGTTTTGCACAAAGCGGCCTCCTGGTGGCGCTATAACAGGCCGTTCTGGAAAGTTTGGGGCAGAGGTTCATCGTTGGCATCCAGGGAGTGTGTGTGCAAAATTTGGCATCGACCGGATTAACGGTGGCCGAGATTAGCTGCTCACGGACACACACACGGACACACGGACGGACACACGGACGGACGGACGGAGTGCAAAACATACTCTCCCCCCATGCCTTCGGCCTGGTGGAGACAATAATTGACCTTGACATGAAAAGGGTTGAAAGCCACTGCCCTAGAAAGTAGACACATTGGCAGACACTCCCGGAGCAGGCTTCAAGCGTGCTCTTTAAAATCCTCTGGTAGCCACGACTGGGTGGCAAATGGCAATGAAACATGTTCAGTAACCGTTTCTGGCTCTGGTTGGCCCTGGTTGATTTGCAACAATTGTGTAACTGGCCTCTGATTTATTTCAACAGACAGATGTGTTTGTGTATGGAGTCCCCTCAGTGTGGGGGAGACCCCAGCACTGCACAGAATATGTTGTTCTGTTTACAAACTTGACATTTCAACTGACCCAGTAAGGCCTGATGGAAATGCAGCTTAGTTGAGAGGATTGGAGTTTAGTTGAATATAGTTACAAGTTTTGTGTGAGTGTGACTGTGATGCGGTAAAGTGAGAGAGGAAAAATAAAAAAAAGGCAGCCACCGTAAGAGGAAGGGTCTGATCCTTCAGTGTTGACTGTTGAAAGGTGCAAAGTGCAAACCTACATGCTGCAAGGTATGTCTTGGAGGACAGCTGACTGACAGTTACTAGATGGAAAGGGTCTTGAGCCAGATACAAAAAATCCTACAGGACAAAACACATTCTAGGGAAGAAAAGAGAGAAGCTCAGTTTGTCTACATACAGTATTTAAACTTGAGGTGGTGGGCTATGTCATATTGACGGCACATACAAGGCATGGCAAATACAAGCTTAATCTAACCCTGCTGTGCCATCTGTTTGGCAGCTGGCTACTACAGTACATAAGGCTACGTTGAATTATGTACAATAACATAACAAGATAATTATGGCCACGTGCAGTGTGTGTATAGTGGGTACTGTGCATCCGGTAAAAAGAGATTGTTGGAGGCGTCCATCATGCTTCCTTCATTTAGAAATGTACAGTAGCATATAAAGACCTTGAACCTTGAACCTATGCACATGGTCATGAAGAATGTTGGAGAATAAGTAGATAGGCTACTTGCCGTATTTGCCTATTCAGGGGGGTATATTTTATACACATCTGTGAATGTGTATAAAATAAAATATGATTTCCATGTGTGATGGCATAAGTTAAGTAGTGCATGCGAACTGGATGCATTTTTGTATGTAAATATTATTTACATACAAAAGGGTTAGGTGTGAATAAGCTGCCTAGGGCACAACTTGGAAATGGGAATGTTTGTGTACCAAAAGAATGGCCCTAAAATGCCTGTCTATTTACCATTGCTCAGACTGTAAGAGGGCTCCCAGGAGTAAAAGTATGTGAGTGTCAAAAGTCAAAAACTATGTGCCACATTTGGTTATTTAAAGGGTGCATGAACTTACACCCTTGGTCTTATGCAATTGGCTATAAGAGGATTTATGTTGGACCTTAACTAGCTAGAGGCGCAAAGAACAGCTCTGTGGAGGATAACTTGACCAAAAGAAGAAAATCTTCATTTGCATGGTCCTATATACCCCATATCTGACGTTTGAAGAAAACAGGGCTTTGCCCGACCAGTATAGCCTGCATTACATGGCTACTTGGGATGTCTAGACTGTTACTAGGAACCACAGGCTTGGGAAGCTCAGCTTTTTGCTTGCACGTGACACTGGCTGCGGTTACATGAGGGCTTTTTCATTCAGAATGAAAACTTCAGAATGAATTAATTCAGAAGTAAGTTTTTTGCTGCGTGTTTACATGGGAAATGGTCATTCCGTGTTTACATGGACAATACTTTTAAATCCCATTATTTCATTCCACATCAGGTTTGGGGCTGGGAAAGCTTCTGATTGGATAGGGGGCAGGGCGGATATGTTTACGTCCAGTGGTGGAAAGTAAATAAGTACATTTACTTCAGTACACTACTAAAGTAAAAGTTTGAGGTATTTCTACTTTACTTGAGTATTTCCAATTTCCAATACTTTTACTTCTACTCCACTACATTTCAGGTAAAACAAAATAATAATAATAATAAAAAAACACTTTTATGCCATATTACTTTATATTTGATGTATCCTGTAGCCTATGAGAGGTTGCTCTCAGAGATGTTTCTTATAATTAATCGCAAAACAAGAGCATAATATAGCCATACCAATTACATGGAAACAAGCATGCACAGAAAGACCAGAATGAATTTAAATCCGAATTAGTGTTTACATGAGTCCACAATTGTTTCAATAGGATTTAAAAATTGAATAAACCGGTTCAGTTCTAAGTTTAAATCAGTTCGGCCATTTTCATTCCGATTTAAGTTTTTGTAGGTGTTTACATGACAACTTTTAATAGGATTTAACTTTTATTCTGAATGAAAAGGGGATTTAACTGTCCATGTAAACGTAGCCACTGACTCTGTTGTATTTGTTTTATTGAGGGGTGCTAGCCCTTCCAATGCATGGATTTCCGAAATTACGTCATAGGCCAGCCAAGTCTATGGCCTTTTAGTGTTTGTCGAGAGCCTAACTACAGTATACATTTCCCGTCCCAGCCAAAGTCTATGGACTTTAATGTTTGTATAGAGTAAATTATGACAATTACATCACAATTACACCATTTTGACCTGATGCCGATTCTAAAAACGCCTCCTAAAAGCTAACCTATAAGGTTTTCTGAAAACCTAAGAACTTCTTACTAAAAAAGAATAATAATAAAAAATGTTGTTATATGAAACAGAGGTGTGGGGGCGCAGTAAAACAACGTATAGGTAGCGCCAGGTAACTTATGGTAGGACGTCATGATCTCGCTGATATAAATACAACAAAATTTTTCACAGACATGAGAACATTAACATGCCCCCCAAATTCTGGGCACCCCTCACTTCACACGAGTGTGATTCTTTTTTTTGGTATTACACTGTACATTGATACATGTAGTGATGAAAGGGAATGCGAGCCAGTCTAGTACGTGTGATTTATGTTGCTTTGTTCTCACTGGAGGGCAAACAAATGTCCCAACACATGACAAATGGTTAGTACTGATCTCTTCTGCAGTGATGAGTGTCACTGATGTCTTTTTGCGTTTCACACACATTGATGCGTGCACTTGCACTGTAGGCATATGTACAAATAAATAAATAGAGGTTCCGCCGTCTCCATGCAGTTCTGTCTCGTCTCTTTCAGTTTAAGGTTCCTGTTAGGAGGGTAGGAGAGAGAATAGAACTGGAACACACAAGACAACATTTCATTATGTGCTGTGTCCATTCATCTATGACTATGGTAGAAGCTGGCAGTGACTACCCAACACTTTCATTACAAAACAACAACATATGGGACACAAACAGTTGGTGGAGCCTGCCATCCCTCCAGTGAAAACAATAACACTTGCCAACATTGCAAATTGACAAATATGCAGCATTCAGATCGCACACACCCATGCCCTGATATACAGAACAGAATCTTAATCATGTTTCTGGAAGGAGAAATGTATAGTATTTTGCAATAAGAGATCAGTGTACTTTGTTCTTAGATTATTCTTCTAAATCGATTAAGATTGCGATTGCCTGACCCCATAGATGGGATGGTAACTGTTATTGTACTTTATTGTCCAATATTACTGTGTGTGTGTGTGTGTGTGTGTGTGTGTGTGTGTGTGTGTGTGTGTGTGTGTGTGTGTGTGTGTGTGTGTGTGTGTGTGTGTGTGTGTGTGTGTGTGTGTGTGTGTGTGTGTGTGTGTGTGTGTGTGTGTGTGTGTGTGTGTGTGCGTGCGTGCGTGCGAGAGCGCTCATATTGTTTCCATTTTATTATTATCCTGTCTGTGTGTGCATTTGTCTACTATTTTTATTTTTATTTCCTGAGTTGGCAACACATACTGTAATGTCCAATTGTTTGTCTTATTGCTTTCTGTATGTCTTTGTCTTTGTCTATTCTTGTTCATGAAAAATGAATAACATTTAAGTTGAAAAAAAAGATTGCCATTGCCATTTGGGACCTCAGTGGTCTCACTTTGGACTGTGGGAAAATGATAGTGTGCAGACCCGGATTTACCATATTGTGTTCAATCTGGGCACATACCCATTACCCAGAGGACCCTGAGTGTGAAAGAGCCCTCCACAATTAAAAACAGCTACTGGTGCCCTAGGCCTAGGGTACAGACGCTATGGTGTGCTATTCATGAGAATATAATGCAAATCACAAACCAGGATATTCCTTATACACCAGCTCTCTTTATTCTGGGTGATCCATCGCCACTAAAACACCTCCCTGCACCTCTAGCTGACTGGATTCAAACAGCATTAATGGTGGGCAGGAAAATCATTGTTAACTCATCGATTGCGCAAAACGCTCTAAAGCGTTTTATTAATCTCGAGCGCCGTCTGCGCATCACGCTCTAAAGCGTTTTATTGGTGTTTTTACTGTATACTGTACATCAACTTCTCTGACGCCCGGACAACACATAATGTAACACTGATCATCTCCAGAAAGATCCGCTGTGAGATCCGGGAGTTTAAAGCCCCCCACCTCCTGAAAAGAGGCCTGGTCTAACCACATTCCAGGCATGCCGTATCCATTACGACGTACTGGGGAGGCGGCATCGCCGTCCTGCACACGGCATAGACCAACGCAGATCAGGGGATCTAAAATGGAGCTACCCATTTTCTAGTGTGTGTGAAATTTGTGAATACACTCGATTACCCTTCCCCTCCTGTTTCTACATGGTTTCTCCCGAGGCATCTCTCCATCGCATTACAGTTTCTTCCCCCCCCCCCACTCATTCACACAGATCCACTCGACACAGCCCTCTCTAATTCTTTCCAACGACAACTCACCGGTCTGCCGCCTCATTCTCGGAAATATAAACCCGTATATAAACCAAGAATAATCTCCAACGGTCGATCGCCATTTCACGCACAGGTATACGCGAAACGAATGACGTATTCTCGAAGGACCGCCATAGGAGAAGCAGTATACATCTGACCAACTGTCTTTTTTTCGCCGTCGCGTCAGCCATGTTTGGACAAAGAAGCAGTATACTAGGCTAGCAGATATCACACCGTGGAACCCCCCCCACACTGCGAGTTGCGATCGATCGTTTTGCAGTTTGCAATGCTACTCTCATTCTCGGAAAAAAGATTCTCGGCAGTTGATCACCATAATCGCCATAGCGCCTTCGCCAGCCAATTGCAGTGATAAGGCGTCTGGGACGTAATCGACCCGTTTGTAATGGATAACTAATACAATCCTAAGCTGCGGAAGCCATCGTGTTGTCTGTCATTTTGTCGAAATCACAGCCAGCCGGGCTACGCTTATCGCTCCTGTGGTTCATGTCCAGACATGTCGTGGAACCCCCCCCCCCACTGCGAGTTGAGTCGCTCCTGTGGTTCATGTCCAGACATGTCAACCTCTCAAGTCACTGTTATGCTATCAAACGATCTGTTGATTTTGTTTACTGAGACAATGATCACATATGTGCATAGAATCATCATCATCATGACGTTATCATGACAGGCAGATATAAACATAAATAAATTATCATATACATACTACACACTGAATGAAAGCCCTAAATGTCTAATTTTAGGAGGAAAACAAATAAAATACACATATCCCATATACTGTTTGTCAATACTAGACTATTGAATCCATTTCATTTATAAAATTCTCTTTTTCAGAGAGAACTTTAGCCCATTCTGACCTGAGATCAGATTCATACGAGGTTTCCACTGGACACACACTGGTCTGATTAGAGAAAGCATGGACCTATAGAACTATTATTCACAAAATAAGGCATATAGCGACATGTACATACTATATACCGTATGAAACAGAAGACTCTCTGCTTTCATAAGAAAAAAACTAATACTGTAATAATAATAAAAATCACACCCATGTGAAGTGAGCAGTGCAATGTTGTGAAGTGAGCAGTGCAACATTGCACTGCTCACTTCACAGGGGTGTGATTTTCATTATTATTACAGTAGAAGTATTTTTCTTATGAAAGCAGAGAGTCTTCTGTTTCATACGGTATATAGTATGTATAGGCCTTATTTTGTGAATATTTAGTTGTCAGTTCCTTGTCTTGTCTAAAATACTCTGAGGATTTCAGAAAATGCATGGACCTGAAGAACCATTATTCACAAAATAAGGCCTATAGCGACATGTACATACTATATACCGTATGAAACAGAAGACTCTCTGCTTTCATAAGAAAAATACTTCTACTGTAATAATAATAAAAATCACACCCATGTGAAGTGAGCAGTGCAATGTTGTGCAACATTGCACTGCTCACTTCACAGGGGTGTGATTTGTATTATTATTACAGTAGAAGTATTTTTCTTATGAAAGCAGAGAGTCTTCTGTTTCATACGGTATATAGTATGTACATGTCGCTATAGGCCTTATTTTGTGAATAATGGTTCTTCAGGTCCATGCATTTTCTGAAATCCTCTCTGGTGGGCGCAAGCTGCATTCAACAGCCAATTACTGACAAACTATACATGGGACCATGTGTATTTGTTTTCCTCCTAAAAGTAGACATTCAGGGCTTTCATTCAGTGTGTAGTATGTATATGATATTATTTGTGTTCATTTTTATATCTGTCTGTCAATGTCTGTCAACTTCAACCTTCCATATCTCTGCTGTTTTTTCAAAAGAGCAGCGTGCAGTGAAAAGCAGGTTTTAGAAAAAGGTCAATATCTCCAGAATGGAAGATGGTAGAATCATATTTTTTTTTTTAAATTGAAGTGGACTAGTTTGGCTTCCTTTTGATTTATGCAATGTGCGATGTGCTATAAGAGGCCCCTCGCTGTGGGCCCCTAAAAAGTTAAAAAGTCCAATGTTAATCGCTTAGCAGAAGCAATCCTGAGTAGAATTTCAAAAGTTAGCAATCAATGTGTTAAGGAATGGAAGTCTGAGGTTTTACCTCCAGCACATGTATGGTTCACTCAGCTCGGTATTGTGGCTGCTTTGGAGAGGTTATCCTTTAAGATGAATAATCAGTTGGATAAATATGATCTGAAGTGGGACGTGTTCCTCAGTCATGTTGCAGGTCCCTTGGTCAAGCAATGCCCTCTTGATTGTTTATTGTATTACTACACATTATGATACGGTTGATGATGCTGCGTTTGGTCGTGTAAATAATGTAAACTATTTTCACATTTTAATTAGATTTTTCCCTTTTTTTTTTCTTTTTTTGTTTATCTTATCTATCTTGTCTGTCCATGAATACGTACTCTGCTGTTGTTGCTTGTGTTTGTATTTTAGGTTTTCTGTTTTATGTGTTTGTAAAAAATCTAAAATAAAGTAGGCCTACTGATCATAAAAAACAGTACATCCACATTTCTAACTAAAGAAGCCATGTCTATACGTCTAATAATGGAAACTAAATAAAAATGTTCATCCAAATATTATGTCCGTAATGCATCCGTAATATTGTGCTTTCAGCATGCTGGAACACACATTTTCTATGCACAATTAATCCTAGACTCGCATATCTCCATAACGTCTCATTTACTTCCACTATCACTTCTTCATTTATGTACTTAACATGACTCTTTTGTTTTAAAATTACAATTATTTTTTTGGTTGGTTTTATACTTTTATTTTATATTTCATGTTTTTATTTGGACATGACAGAGGAAGAAATGGTATTCATATTGTTCATTACTGAATGACCACATTAAAGAGAGTAGGCTGTTTTTAGTTCTGGGTGTCATCGGGAGTCGGGAGAGTCAGAGGACGGCCCGGAGAGACTTTGGCCCGGGGTGGAGAGGATTGGCAGCCCAAACCACTTCTTCCATGAGGAAGAAGAACCCTAAAAGCTACAGACTGCTGTAAAACCTGCAAGGAGGGTTTAAAAATCTTTCAGAATGAGATGTCAGTTCTGGTCAGAAGAAGGAGGCCCGGAGGCCACCCACAGTGTTCCTAGTGTCACCAACACCCGCTGCTAACATCTCACCAACACCCGCTGCTAACATCTCACCAACACCCGCTGCTAACATCTCACCAACACCCGCTGCTAACATCTCACCAACACCCGCTGCTAACATCTCACCAGCCACCCTAAGGCCCAAGAGACAGTAGCATGCCACTTGAACACAGGCCGGATCGAGTCTGATCAGCATCGTTCGGGTCGCCAGGCGGACAGGTGTCTGTTGTAAGACCCAGAAACACCCAGTGACTCCATTGCAGGAAACAACACTGATGATTTGTCCAGGTTTGTGCATCAGTAGATGTTTTATTAACAGACAAACATTAGGGCCATTTCTGCATTACATACTGTACAATGAATACTGGTGGGGACAGAATTTGTAGGACATTTGTTATATCCCCTTTCCCGTGGCAAGAAACAATCCCATCTGAAAATATTTCATACTTTTGTTATAATCCTACCTGTGGCCCACGTGGCACCATCTGTCTCTCTCTTCTGTTACTCTGCTGGTATCCATCTGCACATCCGTTCTCCTGATAATAACATTTACATATTTTATACAGAACTACGGTTTACAGGTCTATGGACTGTGACTGTCTGTCACATTTAGATTTTGTTTTGTATTATGCTGAACTTATAATGTTCACTAAGCTGCCACCATCACGATGACAGCCATTTATATACATAGTAGCTATGTATATTTGCATATTATAGACTGTACAGGATTAGTTTTATTTAAATGCTTGCACACTAAACATTTGATGAAGAGGTTAGCTAGCTATTTGGCATTTATAATATTAGGTACTGCATGGCTATTGTTCATTTTAGCTATACAGTATGCTAGTAACTACAAATTACCTGATTTCTTTGTTTTTAATTATTATCCAAAGTTCTTAATTATAACGTGCATGAAAATAAAATAAATAATAAACAACATCTTACAGAACTGCAACGCTGTCGTTTCCAATGGATGGTGTCCAGCCGCTTAAAAAAAAAAGTGACACTCTTCATCAACATTTTATTACATTGATTTGTATTAAAATGCAATTTAAACCCCAATGCGACAAGTTATAAACAGGCTTGTGGACAACTGTCTAAGTAAATGGGTTACTTTAATAAATGTTATGATAAATATGTAGATAAAATGTATAAAAATCACACCCAGTGTGAAGTGCCATGGATTATGTAATCCAATTTTACGTCACTGAAATAGACTAATAGACACAGGGCAGCTTGCCCCGCTCAAAAAGAAACCTGCATTGTAATAATAATGGCACCCGTGGCACATTACTAAAAGGAAAAAGTGTGTGCGTGTGTGCATGTGTGTGCATGTGTGCATGTGTGTGTGTGTGTGTGTGTGTGTGTGTGTGTGTTAGCGTGCGTGCGTGCGTGTGTGCGAGAGGGAGGGAGAGAGATGATTAAATGGATCATTTATACAATACCAAGTCAGAAAATTAAACGACAATAATCCTTCCTTATTTGAATGATAATACATAATAGCTGGTGCACCTAACTAAAACGGCATAATAACAATCCTCTAAAGCCACTAACCCATCAGCAAGTGACTTGAATTGTACTGTATGGGTTTCTATTGGGGTTATAACAATGTTTCTGAATGTTCTTCTTTGACAGACTTGTATTGTGTTGGACCATGTTTCCAGTGTTGTAGTACAAATGTCACAAATCAATCAATATTCCCAATATCAATGCCATGTATTCTGGTGCTCACTCCCCAAAGGGGGACATGGGATCTACTGGAGAAAACGGGGTGGGATTGTTGCTCATCAAAATCCATCCCAGCTTGCTGTGGGTTCTGATCCAGTGGATGACCTCTTTACACGCATGGCCCTCCTGGCCCTAAGAGACACCAGGCTCAGTAGTCTCTCTAACTCGTCCCCACCCAGACCTCCAGGTTCCACCTCCTCTGGCCCTCTCCATTCCCCTGCCTGCTGCTGTGCCTTCCAAGCTCGGAGCGGGGGCAACAGCTGGGCCTGGTGCAGGTTGAGGTCCGGGGGACTGGACGTGGACGGGTGTCCCTCGTGCGCCCGGCGCGTTGGAGGAAGAGTGTCATAGGCGCTCCCTGGGTCTTGGTTTTGCTCTGCATCGTGACTGGTCTCCATGTACTCCTCGTAGATGCTTTCTTTGCAGCCGTTTGTCTGTTGAGGGTCTTTGCTCTGGTCATAATTTGTCCCCGCTCCTCCCTCATCTCTGCCTCGGCTGCCTGACTGCCCCTCAGGCACTCTCGCCCTTTCGTCGCCACGCGTGTCAGGTGCAGGTCTTTTCTCCCACTCGCCGGACTGGTTCTTCACCCAATGGCAGGTCCTCTGACCAACCGAGTCGTACCTCCGATCTCTGCTGTCTGTATCCCTGCCGCCATTGCCTGTCACTCGGTAGTCCAGCTGGAGTGAATGCCTGCTGCCCCGTCTGATGGACTGGTGGCTGTCGCTGTGGCCATAGGAGGAGCCGACCTCCAGCGGATGCAGGCGTGACGGGGAGAGCCAACTTGTTGTCTGTCTGCTGGAATCCCAGCAGTACGCTGATGGGGAAAGCGTAAAGAGATGTTATGAGGACAAAACCCCTGGTTTTCTGTTACATGTGGTTGTGTGCTTGGAGAGATACATGCTTTATTACAAATGGGATATGAATTCAGAAACAGGAAATTGATATGATATAATTTATGCTATGATATGATATAGTACTTTATTGTCAGTTCACACTGAATTTTGTCTTGCGACCCAGCAGCCATGTATGCAGAACACATACACACGTTTTACATAGCACAAAGAACAGGATTCTGATTTGATAAGCCAAGTAGGATCAATGTGAAACATGATTCCGAGTTGTATGAAACAAACAATACGGCACACATGTACTGTACATCCACTCACTAAGAAAACAGGTGCTGGGCCGAGGTCAGAATCCAAAAAGAATAAAGTCTGCACACTGGGTCATGCTCCAAACCTTAGTATTGGTTCCTGGACATGACCTGGACATGACCTGGACATGACCTTTCGAGCCTACCGGCTCTTCTTTGGAGCATGACCCAGTGTGCGGACATTATTCTTTTTGCAAAGTGTATGTCAACCACGTCAACCACAACAACCAGTGCAACAAATCTCCAACCAGTAAAATATAATTCTCATTCAAGTATGATGTCTTGTGGGAAGCATCTATTCTATTAAATAACTTGTGACTTAAGATACAGAGATACAAAGCTCAGTCCACAGACAGAATACACTATTTGCATCTTTGTAGCTGAAGTTGAAACCAGCTCAACTTTTTTGTAGCTTTGTAGCTCTTGCTGCTTTTGCAGCGGCTACAAATGTCAGATGTATTTTCCTGTCGCTGGCTGCCTGGCTTCAATTAAAAATAATGGTAGCTTTGTAGCTGACAGTGTGAACATAGGACCAGGACCTTATCTTGTGCATGTAAGTAAATTGTCAAAGTCGTTGTAACCACAGAAGCAGCTCTGAGAACAATGCCTCCCTGTTCCACAGTGCTAATTATTAAAACACACACATTGATGTTTCTATACTGTCTATAGCAAGGTTAATTGAGTGCAAACGTGAAGACCCATATACTGTACTGCAGAAAGTGAGTGGGGAGGCAATATATATATAGAACAGATAGGACGTGTTTTGTTGTTGTTTTATTTTGTAGCAGAGAGGTATTCTCACAATTTAGCACGTCACAGCAGGGCACGTGAGCTTGTAGATCTGCGATATTCAGAGGGCAACACCCGAGCACAACAAAACATAAAATGACTTGTCTTTTAGTTCTACTGGATCTCTTCTCCACCGTTGTCAATGTATTTTGTTTCAAGTCATCATAGTTTTTTTTCGTTTTCGTGAGTGAAAAAAGGTAGTCGACGTAAACACAAACGCACGCACGCACGCACGCACGCACGCACGCACGCACGCACACGCACACGCACACGCACACGCACACACACACACACAGAGACTGGTAGACAGCAACATTGCATTGCAGTCTTTGTATGTCACTGACTTTAGCCGTTACATCTCTTTGTTATATAAGGTGCTGTTGTAGAAGCTTATATAACCACCTTAAACAGGGATTGCATACTTCACATTCCATCATAGTGGTAACAGGTATTGCCTGCCTTTATTTAAACATACATCATCTTGTTATAAATCAAGAAGCTCGGACCATGCATGCCCTTTGCTTGGCCTAGATACGATTCTCAAGTTATATATACAGCTCACAGCTGTATTCACTTAACACGGAGGCCTATGTCATACTAAAAGTCAATATTAAATGATTTATGTCTTGAAAAGTATATTTATTCTTCTTGGGGTATATGGAATCGATTCTTCAACGTCATTCTCAAACTAATATTGTCTGAATGACAGACGTATAGTGATAAGATTATATTGTACATATACTGTATATTTCACTGGAATAAATAAATAATCGGCTCATGATTGAGAGCATTATTATTATTATTATTCAGTGTTTGTGCAGACTCAGATGCTGTAATCCCTTTGTTTTTTGCAGCTTTGAAAACTTTTTCATTTTATTGATTAAATTCCTTTTTGCACAACATAGTTTGGACTTGGATACAGCTCTTTTGTTTTTGATAGAGCACAGTTTCAGCTTAAAGAGATATTTTATTTGGGGTCATTTTAACAACTGTCTGGGCCACTAGTACTCTGGCCCAGACAGTTTTTAAGTCCAAAGAATAAATGGAAAAGGTTATTGAAGTTACGATCGGTTTATATCAAAGATCTAAATTCATGCCTCACCATGTTTGTCTTAACAAACCTTGCTTTTGGCCCCAGACCACTGAGCGATTAATATGATAAGAAATATTTCAAAATCAATCAAATGACTCACTGGAAAGAACCCAGTGCAGAGATCTGAGAATGTTCTGCTCAGCAGGGTTCTGCTTTTTAGTTAGAACTCTAGCAGCTATTCTGATGAGCTGTAGCAGTTTTTTGGGGGTCAATTAATACCTGAGAGAGGACCATTATAGTAGTCTCACTTGCTGGAGCTAAAGGCATTAATATGATTGTATAAATGGTGCATTTACAGTAGTAAATGGTGCATTTATTGCAACCGTAGGACACATTTATTCTTTATAACTGAGTATGTGAGTTTAGAAACAGTATATTTGTGTGCTCCTGATAACCTACATTGTTTACTATTCTTATTGCTTTATTCTGCATTATGTATAATGGCTCAAGGTTACTTTTGTAGGTGTTACCCCACACCTCCACACAGTAGGTGAGATATGGTGTTATAAGGGTGCAATACAAGGTGTACAGTGATTTGAAATTTAGAAGGTGTCTTATTTTGCCCATATATGGAGCTGACCTGTTCTGACATTCCATTATGTTGATCTGACCTCATCAAACCCTGTACACTCAAGACACACTCCATACCCTGTACACTCAAGACACTGCCCCCGCTGCCACCCTTAGATCTCCATATATGGAGCTGACCTGGTCTGACATTCCTTATGTTGATCTGACCTCATCAAACCCTGTACACTCAAGACACGCTCCATATATGGCCAGTACAGAATTAATTCCATATATTGATCTGACCCCCCATGTCAAAGCACCAGCACTCGCCCAGCAGTCTGTCGTCACCCAGGCGGATGCGTGCACGCAGGTCACTTCTCGCCCTCAGGACGTCTTACTGGTATAGCTTTACATAGATTGTGCATTATACATTCACTCATTCACACACACACACACACACACACACACACACACACACACACACACACACACACACACACACACACACACACACACACACACACACACACACACACACACATTCCGATGGCGGAGGAAACCATGCAAGGCACCAGATTAATCAGTACTTTTAAAATACATGCTATAAACCAAGTAGCTCAGGCCATGCCTGCCTTTGACTTGGCCAATATGATTCTCATGTGTGACCTTTATTTCACAACAGCTCACAGATGTATTCAGAGGCTGATGCCCTCTATCAAGTTACTAAGAGTTGATATTAAATTATTTATATCCAGGAAATGTAATAATGATTTGAAATTGTTCTCCAATCATAAATTATTTGTCCATTGAAGTTGTCTGGTGTCAAATGAACCGTTTTCCTAGGCTGTGTCACATGGACCCCAGCAGGGAGATTAGCTGTCGCCCCGGTGTCAGCTAATTGGGGTTCCATTCAATTAACAATCCATTCAATAAACAACAAACACATGAGCTAGAGCACAGTTTTGCATCTCTCATTCTGGTTGAGCTTTTTGCCATGCTTATGAGTCATTACTGACTCGCTTTGACAGATTTATGGGAACATTAGAAAACAAAGTTATCATCAGCCCTTCATTCCTAACATGCTGGGTTGTGCTAGTTCATAAATCAGAGACATTGGAAGTGAGTCATGCATTTATCTATTCTGTTCTGTTCTGCTCTGCAGGCAACCTGGTTTCCAGCACAGACTGGAGAAGTTTGAAGTTCACAAAGCGTGAAGAGGCGTAGTGTTATCTAGTGGTGGAACAAGTATTCATATTTTACTTAACGAGAAGAGGCGTAGTGTTATTCAGTGGTGGAACCAGTATTCATAGAGATAGATTCTTTATTTCTGTGTCATGCACCAAAGGCGCCCAGCCCGCATGGACTTACAGGACACACCATAACATTGCTTCAATATTGCATTGTGTAAAATAAACATTTTTACACAAACAAAACATTCTGCCTCATTTCCCACGATTTGCATAAAAAGCAAAAATACCCCTCCCAAAACAAAACTCCAGCTTCTCATAGTCCTCCAACCAGAAAAAGCCAGCACAGATGGTTGTCATCTTACAAAACAATACATGTCTTAACTCTTCATATAAGTAATAGCAGCAATTCCACAATATAACAATACTCTGTTACAAGTACAACACCTCTGTTCAAAATGTCACTTGAGTAATACAAAAGTATTGGCATAAAAATATACTTAAAGTACCAAAAGTACTAAAATGTTAGAAAATAGCAGATCTACAAGCTCACGCTCATGCGACGCGTTGTGAGCTTGTAGATCGAAATAACCTATGCATAAAAATAGGGCTAAAGTGGTTAATGTATGTTTTCTAATAATAATGTACACCTGCAAAGTAACTAGTAACTAAACTAAAAGAAAAGTAAAGTAAAGTAAAAAAAATATTATTATTAATAATAATAAAACTCAGTACTTGAGTAAATGTACTTAGTTACTTTGCATTGGTGTTATCCACAACCCTGCTGAGTAAAGAAATATATTTTCAACCAGAAAGGTGCACTCAGTAGAATGCAAATCTGCCTAATAACAATAGCAATGTATGCAGTTCCATTTCTACAGACCCCCCATGGAACTAACTGGTGGTGCCGCATGTGATTACCAGCTGTACATTATGGCTGCTTCCCTTCCTCTCTCATACATATTCATTGTCAACTTATCTCCGATGATGTACGTCATTCAAATTGTTCTTTCACTTTAGTCCTATTTTATACTATTAAAAAATAACCAATGTAACAATGGGTCGCAATTCAACATTTACTTGTAATAAAGGAGTATTTTTGCAATGTGGTATTGCGTATTTATTAAAAAAAAATATATTGAGTAATTTCTTCAGCCAATGGAGGGGGCTAATCGGGACACTCCTCACATGCACACACTTAACCCTTCCTCTTCTGAACTCCATGTTATAATGAGTTCTCAGGAGAAGTGTTGAAAACTTGAAATGAGGCCTCTTGAAATACATTAATTTGTTTTTAATTTGTTAAGTCTATTCTATTTACACTATTCATTTGGTTTCATGAGGTGGTTCTATATTTCTCACAAAGTACTCTTTAGATTTGCGCTGTAGCTACAATAAAGGGAAAACAAAAGAGAAAATCAATTTGGGGTATATATATATAGTGCCCAGTGCCAACACCATAAATCAATTTATTGTTATGATGGGAAGCATGTACAGTAATCTCATGCTTCCTCCCCAGTCACTCTAACACTACAGTATCTTTATGTTATGTACACAGTGATGGAGTTACGTTTCACACAGGCATGGTCCTCTGATCGGCTTTTCTTCTGACTGTGAATCTCTCAGTTGTTGTGCTTTGTTTATTCAGATAGATTGGTTGATTCATGGATCTGCTAACTGGAACACTTTTATCTGCTCCCCTGTCATTATGCGCTCTCTGTTATGTTTGTAAAAACATTGTTGGGGATTACTACCTTGTCGGAGATTACTGTTTTCAATCATGAAGTGTCATCTGTGTTATCTGTTCTGTTATCTGACAGAGCTGAACATTTACTTTCATGCATGATGCTATGTCTCAATGTGTGTGTGTGTGTGTGTGTGTGTGTGTGTGTGTGTGTGTGTGTGTGTGTGTGTGTGTGTGTGTGCGCGCGCTAACATTATGTTGTCTCTTTGTTGCTTGCCTCACTGGCCGACGGGCGTGCCTTCCTTGAAAGGAAGATCTTTCTCTCTTGTTAAAACTTAAGATCAATTAATGAATAAAAAGCCAAATGTTATGAAAGAAATTCTGGTTAATTAAAACTTAATTATGAATTGCAAAATAGCGAATAAAAAAACAACAACTGATGCCTGAACACGAATCAGTGGATCAGATGAGTACACAAAGTATCCAAACGAGAATGGAAATGACTTTGATCACTGATCATTGTTACATAGCAACAGAGACCACAATAATTGTTGACTTCAGATGTTTAGACACATGCATGTCTGGAACAAAATGTGACACACTCACCAGGGCTGTTACTGCTCTGTCCTCTGTCCAAACCTGACACTATGACGTGACAGAGGAGAGAGACATAGACAAAAGGTAGACCAGACAAAGAGAGAAAAGAGCGAAAGATTTCAATGGAAGAAGCAGATCTGGTGTCACTTGATGTAGATCGTATTCGTATCACACCAGTTGAATACTATAAGACTGAAATTGCATAAGGCTGCACAGAAGAAAAGAAGAAAAGAGACTGTGTTTTTGGTGGTTTGTTTTCGCAGTATGTATACCTTCACTTTCAATGCTGTCAACAGCATCATTGACGAGACGTATTACTGTCACTATGGAAGCTGCATGGGGAGAGAGACCAGAATGAGAGGGGAGAACGTGAGTGCATTCATGAAAAGGGTATTATGTCATGTACTGAGGCTAGGGCAGTAAAGTCCAGTGTTAATTCAACTCGGATTGTACAAACATAACCAAATGGACCCATAAGGTTAAATAACCACTCAAGATGTTAGATGTCACAGTGTGGTTACAGAGCTGGGGAGTGTAGCCTGCGGTCTGCATGTATTTCTCTAGTCTCACCGGCATGCTTGTGTAGTGTGTATGCGTGCATGAGGATGTGTGACTGTGTGTCTCAGAGATGTTTAAATCTGTGCCCCTGTATCTGAGGTCTGAGGTCTGTGTTCAGTGACAGTAATTGGACAGCAAATTATGTACAGACACTGCACGCGCTCGCTCGCGCGCGCGCACACACACACACACACACACACACACACCATCATTAGTGTGGCCACCGTGTTGTATTTACAGTAGCAGCATGGAAGTATACATAATGTTTATGGAAGAAAATAGTTCACTGAGCTCAAGGGCACAAGATGTTCCATTTCATTAAGGAGCTGAGCCTTCTACTATCGTTTCTGAAACCGCTTTTTTTGTAAAAGCATGCACCTCTTGTAAAGTAATGCAAAAATATTGAAAGAGAGTAAAAGCACCTCTCCATGAATAAAGACAGTCCTAATAGGCCTCAACATGAACACATTTGAGAACCACTGCTTGATTGGCATCTTACCGTTGTCATCAAACGACTCAGACGTATAGGTTCTCTGGGAGACATCAGAAGTGGTGCCTGAGAAACATGATGTCACCTCCATGAGGTCCGTCCCTTCCACTGAAAACACGCACGCACACACGCACGCACGCACGCACGCACGCACGCACGCACACACACACACACACACACACACACACACACACACACACACACACACACACACACACACACACACACACACACACACACACACACACACACACACACACACACACACACACACACACAATTCAATTCAATACTTTATTGCCATGTCAACAGAGTTGATTGGAATTTGTTTCAGTGCACTAAAAACTAAAAACAACAACCAGGAATCTTAGTGTTGTCCTGGACAGTCAGCTCTCGTTCAAAACTCACATCACAGCTGTCACTCGATCCTGTAGGTTCACACTCTATAACATACGACGAATTAGACCGTTCCTCACCCAGGAATCAGCCCAGCTCCTAATCCAGACAACAGTCTTGTCAAAACTCGACTATTGTAACTCCCTCCTTACTGGCCTACCAGCATGTGCACTTAAAGGACAACTTTAGTTTTTTTCAACCAAGGTTCATGTTGTAGGTTGTTATTAGAGAAAGTAAAAGATGAGTGTTATTTATTTTCCATTTGCTGCTTTCTTTCGTTTTAGCGATTTTAGCTGTTTTGTACAGGGGGGCGGGGGCATTCGAGCATGGTGCTAAATATGTATTTTTTTACAAAATATTATGGAGATTTATTTTTGTATTATTTACTATAGCCCTAATAAACCCCAGTAAATTACATCTGGCCACAAATAAATCACAGGATCTACTGAATGTGAAGGTAGCCTACTGGGGTGAAGCCACACTGTGTGTCATAGGCTCAATGTCAGTTTGACACATTCAGTAGATCTCGTGATGTTTTGTGGCCAGATGAAATTTCCAGGGGTTTATTAGGACTATAGTAAATAATTAAAAAATAAATCGCTATAAAATGTTGTAAAAAAATACATATTTAGCCCCATGCTCGAATGCCCCCGCCCCCCTGTCAAAAACAGCTAAAATCCCTAAAACGAAAGAAAGCAGCAAATGAAAAAAAAGAACACTCATCTTTTACTTTCTCTAATAACAACCTAAAACATGAACCTGAAACATGAAACATGAAAGGCAGGGGTGCGAAAAGAGAGCAGGCAGGGTGTGAGGGGTCGGCGATCACCTTCTGCATCCTGTGCTTAGTGCGTATGGTGTAGATAGAGGAGACGGATGGGAGGTCGAGGCCAATGATCTTTGACGCTGTGCGTACCACCCTTTCCAGCCGTTTCCTCTCTAAGTACACACATTGTATAACCATCCAATATGTATATCCAGTAGAACCTCACTGTTCTACAGTATATCCATTTTTGTAATTCAGAGGGGCCCTATATATCTGGGGGTAGCGCAAATATCATAGCTATTTAACGACTGAGGCAGTTTTGTGATCTTTTTCGTAGTTGGTCTTAAAATGAGGTGTGACCTGGTGCAATCATAACCTGACGCTACCAGATCCAAGAAGCTTGCTACACAAATTTGTTTCACAGCTTATTGGGATCTGGGATCTCGGAAGCAAATTCGATGACGGGGCTGTTCCTTTTTTTCAAGATACTTGGTAGATGATTGGATGGGACCGTCTGTCTATCACCGTGTGGGTGTGCAAACACAACCAATCATATTGACGTGTCTATATAGCTTCACATCCGGTTTCGCACATATCCCGCCCTTAGCTCACGCTGATTGGTTCGAACCACGGAGCGGTTCGGTGTTAGCTCAACTCCCTGAGAGATCCCAGATGGTTGCTGTGTTGGGGAACATGGTTACCCAATACCGCCCCCATCTGGCAGAGTCAGGTTAGTGCAATCAGGGTGCACTGCTGTATTTCAAATAGTATTATTGTTGTAATTGCTTTAACACCTACACTACATAATTATAGTGTCATGACTCACTAGGACTCCACATCTTGTAAACTTTGTTGAGGTGTGAACTTAAGGTTATTTTTAATCAATGCAATCGACGCCGTACATGCACGCACGTGCGCGCGCACAAACCACACACACACACACACACACACACACACACACACACACACACACACACACACACACACACACACACACACACACACACACACACACAAATAAATCACAGGATCTACTGAATGTGAAGGTAGCCTACTGGGGTGAAGCCACACTGTGTGTCATAGGCTCAATGTCAGTTTGACACATTCAGTAGATCTCGTGATGTTTTGTGGCCAGATGAAATTTCCAGGGGTTTATTAGGACTATAGTAAATAATTAAAAAATAAATCACTATAAAATGTTGTAAAAAAATACATATTTAGCCCCATGCTCGAATGCCCCCGCCCCCCTGTCAAAAACAGCTAAAATCCCTAAAACGAAAGAAAGCAGCAAATGAAAAAAAAGAACACTCATCTTTTACTTTCTCTAATAACAACCTAAAACATGAACCTTGGTTGAAAAAAACTAAAGTTGTCCTTTAAGCCTCTCCAGCTGATCCAAAATGCCGCAGCTCGCTTGGTCTTCAACCAGCCAAAATTCTCACATGTCTCCCCCCTGCTCCGCTCCCTCCACTGGCTCCCGGTCGCTGCCCGCACAGAATACAAAACTCTGATGCTGGCATTCAAAGCAACTAAAGGTATGGCTCCCCCATATCTTGCAAGTATGATCAAACCCTACAAACCCTCCCGCGCACTCAGATCAGCCAACGCAGGGAAGCTGGAAGTACCCTCACTAAAAACGCCGGGACAATGCTCCACACGTCCCAAACTCTTCTCCTTTCTGGCTCCAAAACTGTGGAATGCACTTCCCATTGCAGTCAGAACTGCAGCATCACTCCCAATCTTCCGCCGTAGTCTGAAAACCCACCTTTTCAGACTCCATCATGGCCCATAGCACTTACCCCACCCCCTTAGATAGCATTTCTGTAGACTTAGATAGCATTTGATACATCTTATAGCATGTTATCTAGACAGCACTATAATTGCATTGTATGTAGTCATAGCACGTCATAGTACATATGTATAGCATAGTAGTATAGATGTATAGTTTATATGTATAGCTTCATTATATAGATATTCCACTGTTACTTTCTTAGCTTACGCATGTTTCTTGATAAATGTTTTTATGTGATGTATTCCCATGCTTTTTTGTTCTTGCTTAATGTAAGTCGCTCTGGATTAAGAGCGTCTGCTAAATGCCTAAATTGTAAAATTGTAAATTGTACGATACATACACATATTCACATCACATAATCAGACAGAACACGATACAAAAGTACAGACATCATATGAGGGGGACCAATAAATAAGAAGAATGCAAAACGTTACAATTCATGTTGAATAAATAAATAGCAAATTCATCACAGTTCATCGTTTTACAAAGCAGCTTCACGCTGTAAAGTGCGAGTGAAAAGAGGGTTCAGGAGACGAACAGCCTCGGGATAAGTGCTGTTCTTAAAGGTTATATGACATTCATTTTCATTTATTCTTTTAGGTTTTATGACCTCAATTACACCCAAAAAACCTGAACTTTGGATTTTCTGTGGTCTGAAGTTTTCTTTTGGGTTTGGAAGCTTTTTGGGCTACAATGAAAACAGGCAACACAGTGAAAACAGTGACATCTGCTGGCAAATCCCATTGACATATATGGGATTTGCAGGGTCTTACATCACTTACTGCCGGCAAATCAGAGCACCTGTTTGAGCCAGAAAACCTCAGATCACAGAAAATCTACTGAATGTTAAAAGTTCATGTTTTTTGGGTGCAATTGAGATTAGAAAACCTAAAAAAAATAAGAACAATTCCAAAACCTTTTTTTTAATGTCACAATCCCTTTAAAGCGGGAGGTATTGCACTACCTGAGGGCAGGGGTGCGAAAAGAGAGCAGGCAGGGTGGGAGGGGTCGGCGATCACCTTCTGCATCCTGTGCTTAGTGCGTATGGTGTAGATAGAGGAGACGGATGGGAGGTCGAGGCCAATGATCTTTGACGCTGTGCGTACCACCCTTTCCAGCCGTTTCCTCTCTAAGTACACACATTGTATAACCATCCAATATGTATATCCAGTAGAACCTCACTGTTCTACAGTATATCCATTTTTGTAATTCAGAGGGGCCCTATATATCTGGGGGTAGCGCAAATATCATAGCTATTTAACGACTGAGGCAGTTTTGTGATCTTTTTCGTAGTTGGTCTTAAAATGAGGTGTGACCTGGTGCAATCATAACCTGACGCTACCAGATCCAAGAAGCTTGCTACATAAATTTGTTTCACAGCTTATTGGGATCTGGGATCTCGGAAGCAAATTCGATGACGGGGCTGTTCCTTTTTTTCAAGATACTTGGTAGATGATTGGATGGGACCGTCTGTCTATCACCGTGTGGGTGTGCAAACACAACCAATCATATTGACTTGTCTATATAGCTTCACATCCGGTTTCGCACATATCCCGCCCTTAGCTCACGCTGATTGGTTCGAACCACGGAGCGGTTCGGTGTTAGCTCAACTCCCTGAGAGATCCCAGATGGTTGCTGTGTTGGGGAACATGGTTACCCAATACCGCCCCCATCTGGCAGAGTCAGGTTAGTGCAATCAGGGTGCACTGCTGTATTTCAAATAGTATTATTGTTGTAATTGCTTTAACACCTACACTACATAATTATAGTGTCATGACTCACTAGGACTCCACATCTTGTAAACTTTGTTGAGGTGTGAACTTAAGGTTATTTTTAATCAATGCAATCGACGCCGTACATACACGCACAAACCACACACACACACACACACACACACACACACACACACACACACACACACACACACAATCGTCAATCACTCAATTCAGCGGTCTGTTATTTGCCATTATTACAGGACTTGGTTGAATGCTTGATTCTGATTGGTCTATCGCAGAATTCAGCTTGATTTACTGCTGTTTCCAACATGACAGCCATGTAATCACACACACAATGTAATTTACAGCTAAACATTGCTCTAAAAAAAATTGCAAACATTTGAGCGAGAAATAGACAAAGCAGTACCTGAAAATGGATTCTAATTGATCAACTCACTTCCTTGTTTTCCGACAATGCTGCAGCTGGGCAGAACCTCATAACCTGCACATTCAGGGTGATTAACCACCTCCGCTTCGCGTCGGTGGTTAAACCCCCGGTCCATGAATTATCTCCCGACAATGACCACCTAGGCAGAAATTACTCCCTTACATAATGAACGCTGTCCAATGAAAGACTAATCAAAGAGCACCTGGCTCAGCTTAACAGTAAAAACAGTACACCCAAGACAGGCTCCTAGTTACATTTCAGATTTGCTCGGCCTTAGATCCTCAGATAGGGCCCTCCTAAAAACTCATTACCTGGGGGCGATCACTCAGGCTTATGCTGTCGGGGCAGGCAAGCTGTTATCCCCTAAAAGTTTGTTTGCAGATGATTGTTTTAAAGTTGTTCTCTGAAGATTTTTCTATATTTGTTTTGTTTGTTTGCTTTGTTTGCCGTTCTTTTAGTCTGTAAAGCACTTTGTAACGTCTTTTCGAAAAACGCTATACAAATAAGAGATGAGAATTCTGTTCACACACACACACACACACACACACACACACACACACACACACACACACACACACACACACACACATTCTCGATAGGCTACTCTTCTTGTCAGAGCCAGCTGTCAGTGTGAGATGTACTTAATATTAATGCGTTGGCATTGCTTGACAAACTAAGTGCAGGGATGGTTTATGAGTACTTTTCTCATTGACAAAAATGCTGTGGAAGTATGTATGAGACACGCTTGTGTGTAATAGCTGTCGGACGGCATTGATAAAGGAAACATTATCCAGCCTGCGCTCAGCGGGCACTCTTGCCCTTCCATATCCCCATCATGCGGTCTCACCCCCTATTGAAAATAGTCGGAATTATGAGCTTGTAGATTTGCTATTTTCAAAAGATTTTAAAACATTTTATGAATTTGAAAACTTCTGAAATGCAACTTCTGCATAATGAGTACTTTCTACTTTTGGTAGAAAGTACATTTTGATACCAATACCATTAATAGACGTTTACTTAAGCAAAACATTATCATAGAGCAGTCATTAGAATGGAACTCCCACTCTATACCACATCGATAGAGAGACCACCTGGAAGTTACTGAGACACCACGGAGTGCCCACTAAGCTAGTGAACATCATTAAAAACAGTTATTCTGAGGGGGCACGGTGGCACAGTTGGTAGTGCTGTCGCCTCACAGATAGAAGGTCCCGGGTTCGATTCCCGCTGGGGACGCTGGCGGTGTGTTCCCTCCTCCACGTCAACAGTGCCCATACCCGAGGCGGGGGTTGGCGAAAGGGCCTTTCTGTGTGGAGTTTGCATGGTGTCCCCTAGGGTAGATACCCTCACAAAAACATGTAGTAATCCTGGTCTCTAAAACTACCTCCCCCTGGCCAGCCGGGGCGCCTGATGGAGGAGAAAGGAACTGGTCGGAATAACGTGTCCCTTCCACACGCTACGTCCGGCCGGGGAAATTCCCCCCTGTCAGGTGAAAAGAAGCAGCTTGGACTCCTCATGCATAGAAGGAGGCATGAGGTCAGTCCGCTGCCCCCCCAGGTTGGCAGAGCGCCCAGGATTACATTAGATAATTGGCACTGGGTGAAAAAAATAACTGGGTTATAAAATCGTGGGATAAAGATTATATAAAAAAAAAAAAAAAAAACAATTATTCTGGAATGACCTGTAGAGTAATACATGATGGACAGCTCACAAACCAGTTTGAAATCAAGACCGGGGTCAGACAGGGTTGTCTCTTATCCCCATTCCTGTTTTTACTAGTCATTGACTGGATTATGAGAACAACAACAGAAAAATGGAATTGGACATTATGGACACAGCTGGATGACTACATTTTGCAGACGACCCATGGCACTACTGTCACATACCCACCACCAGATGCAAGACAAGACCAAAACACTTGCAGAGACTTCCGCACAAGTAGGACCTAACATCCATCAAGGAAAAACCAAGAACATGAGGATAAATACGACCAGTGCAGAACCAATCACACTAGGCGACACCACGATATACAGTAGGAGAGGTAGAGTCCTTCACCTACCTGGGAAGTACTATCAGCCACCAGGGTGGTACGGATGCAGACGTAAACGCAACAATAGGCAAGGCAAGAACAGCTTTTATACTTCTCAAGAACATCTGGCGCTCGAGGGAGATACAGCAAAAAAACTAAAATCTGAATATTCAACTCCAATGTTAAATCCGTCCTGCTCTATGGGGCAGAGACATGGAGAATTACAAAGACCACAATAAGCAAAGTGCAAACCTTCATAAACAAATGTCTGAGGAGAATCCTGAAAATTCACTGGCCGGACAAGATAAGCAACAATGATCTCTGGATGAGAACTAAACGACTCCCTGCAACAGAGGAAATTGGACAAAGAAGATGGAGATGGATCGAGCACGCACTGCGCAAGCCAGTGTCAAACACCACCATACAGGCTCTGACTTGGAACCCTCAGGGGAAGAGAAACAGAGGCCGGCCCAAAAACAGCTGGATCTCCAGGCAGACACAAAGAGGCTGGGATGCACCTGGTCGCAGATAGAGACGAATGCCAGTGACCGAGAACTCTGGAGGACCCTTGTCGACGGCCTATACCCCAGTAGGGGTGTCAGGGGTAAGTAAGTAGTAAGCAAAACATGCAAGTACTTTTTCCACCACTGCAGAGGAGCCAAAAACCTCTTATGTAATACAAACATGCTTGTTAGTGCACTCCATTCAAAGGGATCACTGTGAAATGCAATCAGTGTGGACACAATGGCAACATGTATTATTCATTCATTGATTTGTGTGTTTTGATGAGGCACATGATGTACTCACCCTGTGCACTGTTAGGTATGTTCGTGGTCTCTAGCTCATAGGCACTCTCTTCCCATTGGTCCTCCTCCCTGTCTGCCTCTCGGTCCCATGACACTTTGTTGGGGGCGGGGCTATGTTCTGAACGACAGGGTGATGCTGATGGGAGATTCGGTGCCACGCTGCACACGGCCACGCCCCTCCTGATGGCCCCGCCCCCCCGGCTATGTGGGCCGTCTGACAAGAAGCTGCTCAACTGATGGGAAGGACGCACACACACACGCACACACACACACACACACACACACACACAATCATCGAGCTGTCCTTTAATGCAATGCATTCTCACACCCAGGTTGTACTTCGGTGACGAATTGGGCATCATCTAATCTCTCAAGAACAGATTCCGAGCTGTGCTACTGAATCTGTCAGCAGCAGGTGATTCAGAATGTGTATGCATTGTTGTTAGTGGGAATGAAAACATAGGCGTCCCACAGGAAGAGGAGGGCTGAGGGCTAACATCCTGTTATCCACATTCTTCTGGGCTCCGCCCCCAGAGGAAACAAACAGCAGAGGCAGCTATTTGTCTTCTTTTTATTCGACGGGTTCTCAGATTGAGCAACATCGGTGTCAGACTTTGACGCAACAGGCTCCCCCCCTGCTGTGTCACATGTTGACAAAGATTACACTGACAACTCCAATTCTCACTTTTTATTATATCATTGTTAGACGCAACAATACCATCCACTACCAATTTGCAGTTGAGGCACTCCGCCCAAACCCTATTTTTCTGTTCCAACAGTCTCCAATGCATTGGGTAGGAAAGCATTCGTATTTAAAGCCCCCTCTGATTGGAACAATTTACCAACACATATTCGAACCATCTCATCCTTTAATATGTTCAAAAACGTAGTGTCTTCCTATTTTACGACCTCATGTACATGCCCATGACCATCTCACTCCATTTTATCTATTCTCTATATATTCATTACCTAATGTTACTTAATATTACTTAATTTATTACTTACTCCTCTTGTTCCCCATGGGACATTGTAGTTTTTTACTTTATTACTATACGCTCATGCAAACAATGAATGTTAATCTTATTGATTAACATTAAGTTAATCAATAATATTTCTCTTCAAAGTTTCTCTTCACCAAAAGTTCTCCAATGCTGAAAACCAAATTAAATGTATCTTAAAGGGATAGTTCAGATTTTTTGAACTTAAGTTGTATGAAATACTTGCCATTAATATAGTGGTTGCAACTGTATTAATTGATTGCCAGAGTCCTGTGGTGGGAGTTCTGCTCTGGTTTTAGTGAATATTAAGTAGTTCCGGTCATTTTGTGGGGGGCACTGGGGCCACACAGTAAAAGTAAATTTATCCACAAAACGAACGTAATTTGTATTGGTGACCTTTAAAAAAAATATTAGCATGACTTTCGTTGAACTTTGACCCCTCTATCACATGGAACTATTTTTTGGGCGTAGTGATATGGACACAAAAAACATAGTTCTGTGTGATAGAGTGGTAAAAAAAGAACGAAAGTTGCACTAATATTTTAGAAATAGGTCAACAATACAAATGACGTTAGTTTTGTCGATTCATTTATTTTTACTGCGTGGCCCCCAGCACCCCCCACAAAATGACCGGAACTACTTGATATTTCACCAAAACCAGAGCAGAACTCCCACCACGGGACTCGGGCAATCAATTAATACAGTTGCAACCACTATATTAATGGCAAGTATTTCATACAACTTAAGTTGAAAAAATCTGAACTAACCCTTTAACGCTGACCTATAGTGACAGTGATACTGACGGAACAACTTTTCCATCTTGTTGCTATTCTGCTTGTCTAGTTCAATACCCTGTTTTGTAACTGTTTGTTTTGTGTTTTGTTTTTGTTTTGTTTTCCTTTTTATTTTTCTGTCAATTACCTCGTATTGATTGTATGCTTGTGGAACCTCTCGAAAACGAGATATTGTATCTCAAGGGGTATTCCAAATAAAGAATTTCAATATAACAATGATTCGAAACGCTGTAATGTCCATGCCAGGTGGCTAGGTGGTGCTGACACACGGCCCGCATGCGTATAACCACTCCCGCTCTAGTTCTTATCACATGGCTGTGATAACTGCATGTTTTTTTGTGAGGGCACCTACCCTATAGGGGACACAGGAACATGCAAACTCCACACAGGACACGCCCCCAGCCCCCACGGCCGGGATCGAGCCCAGGACCTTCTAGCTGTGAGGCAACAGCGCTACCGACTGTGCCACCGTGACCCCCTCCTGCCTGGTTTTAAATGTTTTTACTGGCGCTTCAAGATATTAAGATTTGGTGCGCACGCACACACACACACACACACACACACACACACACACACACCATACCTGACTGCATTCACTGGACATAGTCCTGTCTCCATCCATGCTGGCCTGGTTGCAGAGCCCTCCCGGCAGTGGGGAGTGTGTATTGGGCCGCACCATGACCTGCGGAGGCCTTCCGCTCCCCGCTCCTGCGACGTCCGCACCATAGCAACTGGCGCTCAGCGGGGAGCCGGGGACGCGCATGGCCTTGAACTCAATCCCTTCTGCCCCCATGCCGGTCTTGCGCAGCATGAAGCTCGCCTCCGTGGAGATCGCCGACACCCCCATCGCTGCCCGAGTCCCCGGGCCGGGATCTGACTCCTTCCTGAACGTGAGCTTCTTCCTGAAGGCGACGAAGAGGACGGCAAGGAGGATGATGACGAAGACGAGGACCCCGATGCCGATGATCTCGCCCGGGCCAATGTAGGACAGGAGCTCAGCCTGGGAGCAGTGATGTCAGTGTTATACAGTACTAACCTTATGACTGCTTGTTTTTTAACTGATTTATTTCTCTCTCTAGACAATAAATAAACGTTGAACGTATAAAGGTGGAATATGTTTTATTATTTTACATTGTTCAATTTATATACAGCTAAAGAATATTATCTAAATCAGGTTTTTTGTTTTGTTTGAGGAATAAGGCACCAGAGCATTCCAGAGAAGGTGTGTACACAGAGACGTCAGATGAAAGGGACGACAGTTTTGATGTTCTGCTCACGTTCTGCCTGCAGGATCGTGCAACAATGTTATCTATAGAAGTGTGACTAAATCCACTAAATCCACAAACAAAGCATACTTTCATTCTGGTTCTTTGTTTCCAACCCCTTGCTGTATAGCACTCGCGTTCATTAGTGCGTGCATGTGTAAACCTAAACTTGGCAGTGGCACACTGCACACTTGTAAACTTTTAATTATCCGTTGAAAGCAGCTGTGCATCGTCTGCTCATGAGGAAGAGGGCTTTAAGTTCTTTCATAAGTTTTGCGTAGCTGTTCCTATCTTCAGAGTACATGTACAGAACAACCGCTAAGATTAATTAAGAGCATGGAGAACAACAACATAATGACATTTACAGTGACACAACCATTCTGCCCTTTCCCTGAAAACGATACAAGTCATGGTGACTTAATTAGCAGTCCAAACTATATATAACTATTGATTGGTTTCCAGTGGCTTTAAACGGTGCTACCGGGGATCTCTGAAATAGTCACGGATTAGAAGGCAATTAAAGGACTGAGAGTCAAGAACCTTTTATTGAAGTTAAACATGTGTATGAAAATCGAATTCTATCCTATCGAATTCTATTTACGTAATGTGGATCTTGGACCTCAATCTCGGATCGTGGCCAGCTTGTGACATCAGTCTTCTACGACATCAGTCGTCTTCTATGATAGCCTAGCTATGCTCCAAATCTGGCCAAGGTTTCAGTCCGATCAGAACTTTGACTTAATAAAATTCAACTTCAAAAAGTATAAAACATAATTATGTGAAAAAGGAATTCAGCAGATATATTTCTGTGGCCTACTGGCAGTGTGCACAAGACGGTGATCAGTCCTGCAACACACACACTATGACCCTAATAAATATACGGTATACAGTTAAAAAGTCTGGTTAATTTACCGTAGCTGGTCCAGCAGAACTCCAGAATTATTCATTTGTTTACCCCTCTGTAAAAGCACCAAAACCAGAGCAAAACTCCCACCACGGCAATCAATCAATAAAGCAAGCAATCAATTAATACAGTTGCCACCACTATATTAATGGCAAGTATTTCATACAACTTAAGTTAGAAAATAGTGAACTATCCTTTTAACCCATTCTGGGTGGGAACCCCTTTTGGTGTTAGCTATTGAAAAATAGCAGATCTACAAGCTCATACAAGCTTGTAGGTCTGCTATTTTTGAAGAATCGAAGAACATAGCTTTTTTAGAAAACTGTCTGTAGACTTGCGAGTATTGATACTATACCTTTGTGTCGCCCCCTGGCTCGCCTGGGCTTTGATCTTCACACAACCGATCGCCATACACATCAGAGCAGTTGCAGTAGAATGCCCCAAACGTGTTCACACACTCTCCTCCGTTCTCGCATTCTTCCAGCTCACACTCATCTACATCCTCATCACATCTGCAAAAAGAACATGCACAAAACATTAGGGATATTATACCCATCACATCTGCAAAAAGCACAGGCACAAGACATTATGCATATTATTATACAGTGGGTGGCAGCCATGAATGATGGCAAACCTGAGACATGCAAATACAATGGCAAGTACATCTGCACAGTTAGGGCATTTTCACACTGAACACCTTTTATAAAGCATAAGTGCTGCCTACAGCGTTTCTTCCTGCTGCAAAACAATAAGGGAAGAAAATATAAGGGAGTGAAGGGGGGCATTGTGCGGTATATAATATAAGGGAGTGAAGGGGGGCATTGTGCGGTCGAATCTATGAAAAGTAAAGTATAATATTGATGACAAAGTTTGAAACTAGTAGTTGTACAGTAGGTGCAGATAGGAAATCAATCAAGATAGACCAACTGCATGGCATTATTTCTTGTCTAAAAATGTATTGATCACAAGCTGTCATCCTCCCCTAGCCTCAAAAGCGAGGCTTTCTTTTTCGTTGGAATTGGGCTAAAAAAAAGAACAGTGTTCTCCACTGTTTTCTACTGGGAAGGGGAGGAGGGGGGTGGGGGCTGGTGCTCAGGATCCACCGCCTGTTTTGGACCGGCTCCCGCCCCTCTAGATCAGAACCCCAACAGGCTGGGCCAGGCTAATCACCGGCCCCTCTAGATCAGAACCCCAACAGGCTGGGCCAGGCTAATCATCACCCGCCCCTCTGGATCAGAACCCCAACAAGCTGGGCCAGGCTAATCATCACCCGCCCCTCTGGATCAGAACTCCAACAGGCTGGGCCAGGCTAATCACCCCCTGCTCTCACCTCGTGGAGGTCAGTGCTCCTGTAGCTTGCTCTGCCTGTAGCAGTAGGCTGATACTTGTGAATCCGCAATATATTAACCACTTGGACTCTATACTTACTGATCAGAGTTGCACTGTATTTGTTGTCAATTTACGCCAAATATCTTCGTCTTGAGTCGTGAGCTTGGACATAGGGTATTTTACCAGAGGTGGGACAAAGTCCCTACGTATGTTGCAAGTCCAAGTCGAGTCTCAAGTCTTTGCTCTCAAGTCCTGAGTCAAGTCCAAGTCAACACAGGCAAGTCCCAAGTCAAGTCCAAGTCCTGAACTTTTTGTTTCGATTCCCAACCAAGTCCTAAGCATTTTGTTTCAAGTTCCAACCAAGTCCTTACATTTTGTTTCGAGTCCCAAACAAGTCCCACCAAGACATAATACTAATTAATGATATGTAAAGATTTACATAAATCATGAGCATTTTCCACAATTTGCATTTATTATTAAACAAGGGTTCTGGAGTCCACCAACAAAATGCAGATACTGTACTTTTCAATTTCCTCCGTGAGGACAGGGTTTAAAGCACCACTCTGTACAATGGGGTGGTTGTAGTTTGTCTCTCTGCTCTTCTATTGAGCCATTTAGATCATGTCAAAGGTCATGTCTCACCGAGACACAAGATCTGACACAAATTCAATGTTTCCCCTGAGCAAGCAGGCTATTATTATTACAATGGTAAAATGTCATTACTTGCACTGAAACCGTGTTCAAATCCAGGGTAGAAGAGGAATGTTACATTATATACCAATACCAAACCATTTACGGTCATACAAAAGATAATCAGATAAACTTAAATAATAAGAAACTTAAACTGTGCACAAAAATAAGGAAGACTCTAATACAATCAAACATTAAACTGATGCTCTAATTCACTGTTCCAAAACAGCAGCGACGGCAGGAGTGAAGCCGGTATGTGTTTGTTTATGTGCAACACGTGGAACACAGGCGACGCTAGTACACGATACTACATGATTAAGGTTACCAGTTTAAATTAACAGAAATTAAAAGATGTGTCCTGTTTTGAACTGATACTGATACTTTAATGTCGGGGAATCAATACGAATTACAAGGCGATTTATGTGCTGTCCTCCTGTCTCGTTGTTGTTGTGTTACCGTCAATGGGACTGTGAGTTTGTCAGCGTTGCCATGTATCGTGAGAGAAATAAGCAAACCGACCAAAAAAGAAACAAGACAAAAACAAGCAATTTTTTTCTCCAGAACATTACACTTTTTAAACATTTTAATATTATTTGGGCTTGCTGTAAGGCAGGGGTCCTCAACTAGAAATGCTGAAGGTCCAATATAGGTTTGACTGGAAGCCCAGAAATGAGGAACTAAAATAGGAACTGAAAATAGCAACTGCTACTAGTTCACAAAGTATCAATTATGGTACACATTCACATACAAGCTGCTTGCTTTACAGTCAACTGTAAGACAATTTGAGGAAGTGAAAGTAGCTCAAATTGAGGAAGCGGAACTAGAATTATGCTGACACTAACTATCAAAACTGAAAGTGCCCTCAAACAGGAAACATCTGATGACGTCATCAGAAATGGTTTAGGCCACGCCCCCATAGTGTCTTAGGTTTGAGAATGTTGGAAAAATACTTCCTGTCCCCAGAAAGGTGCCTTATAACACTACTATCACACCTCCAAAAATCCAATTTTGTTTCATTCAACGGAATGTGTGAATGTGAGCCACTCAGCGCAACATTGTCATCATGACATGCCGGCCCATAACACACACATTAAGAGTGTTAATTGCGTTTCTCGGCATTGATCGAATACAACGGAGAATTCAACTCGCGGTTGCGGTGACTTTTTTTCTTCTCTTTATTCTGTTTTTTTTTATGTTTTGTTGTGGCTTTCGCCTTTATTTTATATTCTTTATGGAGGGATAGACAGTATAGGCTGACAGGAAATGGGGAGAGAGATGGGGGGTCACTCCCCCATCTCTCTCCCCATTTCCCCGCGGCACACCCGCGGCACACTGCCAGACTGGATTACCAGCCAAGGTGCCTGGACCACTGAGCCACGGCCCAGGCCTTTTCTCCAGGGTGCGCAGAGAGGTGTGCCGCGGTCCGGTCGTGGACCGCGGTCCGCCTGTTGAGGACCACTGCTGTAAGGTATTAAGTGACTTGAAAATGTTCAAGTCAAGAGGGCTCAAGTCAAGTTTCAAGTCTTTGGCATTCAAGTCCCAAGCAAGTCCAAGTCTATTTCTTATTTGATCAAGCAAGTCTAAAGTCATCAAAATCGGGACTCGAGTCCAAGTCGAGTCTCGAGTCTCGAGTCCAAGTCCCCACCTCTGTATTTTACCCCCTATTTTACCCCCCTATGGGAGATAGGACTCTGGTGGTATAGTTGCTTGTGGGTGTTTCTGTCGTGTAGTGTTCTGGTGTTGCTGTGGTGATTGGACAGCATACAGTATAAGCAGTAGTCCATGTCATTACATTTCTGAAAAAGTTTCTTTTAAGCCATTTTGGGAGGGAACCCCTTTTGGTGTTAGCATTATGTTATGCTTTAGCTATTTAAAAAGTAGGTCTGCTATTTTTGAAGAATTGAAGAACGACTGACATAGAAACATAGCTTTTTCAGAAAACTGTCAGGATTTAGAAGACATTTTTCGAATCTGATCTCAGGTCAGAATGAAAACTGTCAGGATGTAGAAGACATTTTTAGAATCTGATCTCAGGTCAGAATGGGTTTAAAGTGCTCTCCTCGGCAGGAGCTCTGATTCGTGCCTTCTTATGCGGACGCCTTTTGGATATTTTCTTTACAAGATGCCTAGTGACTGTGAACACGGCCTCAATCAATGTTACACTATGGGGAACAAAAGACAGAGGAAATAAATATATAATGTTAAATTTGCCTGTGAGTTATTTGACTGTGATTGTTCCCATCTTCATTTCCTTTGCCAAATCAACGCTTTTTTTTTTTTTTAATCATGGGCTGATTCATTGAAGCCTGCCTGGGTGCATACTGTATGATAACACCCACACATACACCCACCCAGACACAAACACTGCACACACACACACACACACACACACACACACACACACACACACACACACACACACACACACACACACGTACACACACGTACACACACTTGTGATATCCCACTGTGAAAGATAGGAAAACAATCGTTTTTCCTTTCAATAATTTCTTTTGAATGGGAATCATTTTAGCTGACTGAACAGCAAATCCAAAGAAAACACATTTCCATTTATTTATTTGCCCTTGCCAGCTGACAATAACAACCAGGAAACGCCTGGTGAAAAACTGAAGTGAATATGTATGTAATGAAGACAGTATAAAGATATCTATTGACTTGACTATTTCCAATATCTCAATTATTCAATGAGATAAAGTAAGTAAGTAGCCTTGCCGAGCCATGGCCCATAGGGCAGGAGCCTATCTCCTGTAGCGTGAGGCAGCTTGATGTACAAGTACACCCCCTGGACATGACGCTAGTATGTCGCAGGGACTTGCCCCCAATCCAACCCTTGACGCTGTGTCAAGCAGGGAGGCACTGGGTCCCATTTTTAGAGTCTTTGGTATGACCCGGTCAGGGATTGAACCCCGACCTCCCAGTCTCAGGGTGGACACTCTATCCACAAGGCCACTGAGATGGCTATCCAATGAGATAAGTCTCTGTAAACCACAGACTGACCACAACAAAATGTTATTTGGTTGGTTCAAGTACTGTAGTTCAAGTGGTTTAAAAGCAAATTTGAAAGTCAATACTAACTGTTGATTGCAACAGTGGTTATGCATGCCAGTAGCAGGAACATCACAAACAGTGGGCGTATTTTTCTGGCCTCTTTGCCACAGACAACATTTTAGTCGTTTTTTAAGAGCAGTACTTTATGCAATAATTGTTGGTATTGTTGGTATCACAGGACTAATAAAACACTGAATGAAGTGAATGACCTCATAGACTGCAACACAAGCGTTACTGAATTGATCACCACACAAATGACCATAAATGTTAACAGTTAATGGTCTTTATCCAAAGTGCTCAGCAAGCTGTGTTACATTCAGCCACACACAATCACACACCATTGGCAGTGGCAAAGCAAGGCACCAACCTACTAATCGAGAGCAGTTAGGGTTCAGTGGTTTGCTCAAGGTCACTTTGACCTTGACTGAAGCTGGAACCTTCTGGTTCCCAAAACGGCCGCTCTTCCACCTGAGCTGGACCTCATTATTATCAACAGGTTATATTATTATTATATTATTATATTAGTGGTGGAGAGAGTTGACAGCTTCAAGTTTGTAAGAGTTGTGAAGACATGCCTGATCATTAGGCCGGCCTGAGGTAGTGTGAAGGCATTGATTAGGCCCTAATGCCTTCACACTACCTCAGGCCGGCATGGTGTTTAAGTTCCTGAGTAACAGAAGCCCAACTGTGGGCATTCCGACTGGAAGTTTCACCGCCTGGTCCCAGCGGCTATGGCAGCTGCTATGGCTTCAGTTGTTTGCGCAGCCCAGGGGGTGCCCAGAAGACCTGTGAGTGTGATTTTTCGTTCTATCCAGAACCTCTACGATATTTATTTATTTAGTGTTAGCCTTTATTTATACAGGTAAAATCCCATTGAGATCCAAATCTCTCTTTTACAAGGGAGCCCTGTTCAATATCCTGTAGGATCAAAGTGTGTGTGGACCTGCCTGTCGGAATGGCAAAGAATATAGCTTAGCCTCAGGGGCACGTCAGAAAGAACGCATAGATCCAGACTTTTGAAAAAGGAATAATGGTTCTCTCTGACAGTGACTCAGGAAATAGAGCGGCCGTCTTGGAATCTGAAGGTTCCAGGTTCGATTCCCAGTTCCTCCTGGAAAAGAGCTGAGGTGTCCTTGAGCAAAACACTGAACCCCTAACTGCCCCCCATGTGCAGATTGGTGGCTTGCATGGTTTCCTCAGCCATCGCCGTGTGAATGGGTGAATGTAATTCAGAATCTACTGTATGTAAACAGCTTTGGATAAAAGCGATATATACATGCCCCAGGCCATTTTACCATTTGTAATGTAAAGCGCTTTGGAGAAAAGCGCTTCATAAATGCAGGCCATTCAGTAACTTATGGTGGTGGCAATGCTAGTAGAACTTTGATATTGTCCAGCACAGTTCTCACAGGTATACTAACGCGTGTCACATTTGGTTTTGTGAAGCAGATCTGCTCTCTAGTGGTGGCTACGCTGAACAGCTGAGGGAGAACAAGGGTTACTTCAAAGGCGATTTCAGAGCTGTAATTAAGGAGGCTGTTAGCACTGATTGATTGAATTAAAGTAGAACCATTACATTACCCCATGCAATAACAACTGAGCCAGCCTACTGGCACCATGCTAATGTGGAGTGGAGTGTGTGTGTGTGTGCGCACGAGTGTGCGTGAGTGTTTTTAGTCAACCAGGGAGAGGGAGAGAGAGAGAGAGAGAGAGAGAGAGTGTGTGTGTCTAGATTATTCTTCTAAATCGATGAAGACTGCGATTGCCTGACCCCATAGATGGGATGGTAACTGTTATTGTACTTTATTGTCCAATATTACTGTGTCTGTGTGTGTGTGTGTGTGTGTGTGTGTGTGTGTGTGTGTGTGTGTGTGTGTGTGTGTGTGTGTGTGTGTGTGTGTGTGTGTGTGTGTGTGTGTGTGTGTGTGTGTGTGTGTGTGGGTGTGTGTGTGTGTGTGTGTGTGTGTGAGAGTTTGTGAGTGTACTATGAATGAGTGTGTGTGTGTGTGTGTGTGTGTGTGTGTGTGTGTGTGTGTGTGTGTGTGTGTGTGTGTGTGTGTGTGTGTGTGTGTGTGTGTGTGTGTGTTAGCTATAGAGAGAGAGAGGGAGGGAGAGAGAGAGAGAGAGAGACAGACAGACGCAATGAGAGCAGATGTCCGAAGTGACAGTGTGTGTGACAATAAGCTGCGGTAAACATCATCATGACTGCATGAGCGATCTCCCTCTAAGGCTTAACAACAGCTCCAGCTTGACTGGAGGTTCTTACATAAGTCCTACGAGGCCTCTGGGACAGCCACAGATGAAGGCACCGCCCACAGGCATGCAGTCCCCTCCATTCTGGCATGGGTTGGGCTCGCAGGATGTTAACGCCGTCTCACAGCGCCCCCCAGTGTATCCTGTCCCGCAACTGCATGTGAATCCTGATGGGGACAGATAAAAAAAGGCATGGAAGGGTGTATTTATAAGCACAGCAAATAAAAATGACTAAATAAACAAGGGCAGAGACATGCAATATCAAAACCAGGGACCAAGCCCACCAGAAAGAGTGAGACCTATAAAATGTGTGTAATATAAATTATAATAAACTTGAACCTTATATAGTAGATATAAATAACATGATAGCATTGGTAAATTGTGTCAAAAGGATTACAGACATTAGTAAATCCCAGAAAATGTGCTTCATGTGAAGTGTTTCTAACCCATTCTGACCGGGCACCCATTTTGGTGTCAGCATCATGTTATGCTTTAGCTATTTAAAAATAGCAGATCTACAAGCTCATATCGCGCCACCGAGTGGCGCGATACGAGCTTGTAGGTCTGCTATTTTTAGAAAAATCGAAGAACGACTGACATTTTTAGAATCTGATCTCAGGTCAGAATGGGTTAATCAGACCAGTGTGTGTCCGGCGGAAACCTCGTATGAATCTGATCTCAGGTCAGAATGGGCTAATATAAATGAGTATAAATCTTCCTACAGCCACAGACCTCCAGAGGACAGGCTGTTGCAGATGGCTCCGTTGAGGCAGGGCTGGCTGACACAGGGGTCTGGATAGAGCACACAGCCCAGCTTGACCTCGCTGAGACCGGCTATCTCAGCATAGCGGCTTCTCTTGTTCTGCAGGGGCAGCTCATTCCCATTCAGCACCAATGAACCCAGACAGCCCTGGAACCCGCCCTGAGCCCTCGGCGGGCCCCTGGCGCCTCCCGGGCCTTGCATCCTCCTTGGCGGCAGGCTCGGTCGTTCCCCCGGCCTGCCTGGGGGCCTGACTTGGGCCCCGATGAAGAAAGTCAAATCGGGAGCCAGGGGCCATAGGCGTACGGGGGCCCTGGCTGCTCTGCGACGCTCCACATAGCTGTCGTCCAGCGACAGGAGGGTGTAGTTTCGTGTCAACTCCAACGCTACGGCATGCCAGAGGCCGTCGTTTATTGGTCTGCCAGAGATACCCATGATGCCGAGCGTGTTGTCGCAGTCCAGCTGGAACCAGAGACGTCCCCCCTCAATCTGAGGGAGACGGATGAAGGTTACGCTTCATAGGAACAAAGAACTCTCACTACTGTCTCATTCACTGGCAATTAAAACACAGTAGAATGTAGCTGTGGGCTGTATTGTACACATACAGTACATAACTATGTATTTTTTCACGTGCATGTTTAATATGCATTAAAGGACAGCTCGATGATAGTGAGTGCGTGCGTGCGTGCGTGCGTGCGTGCGTGCGTGCGTGCGTGCGTACCTTTAGCATGGTGCATGGGTTGGCCCGGGTGAACATAATGACTCCCCTCCCCTGCAGGGTTCTGATGGTGAGCCCAAGCCTCATCTCTCCAGTCAGACCACTCCCTGTCAGCCTGTACTTGATGTAACTGTTCCCAGAGAAGCTCAGAGAGGTCTGGCCTGCTTGGACACATTCACACAACAAAATAAAGGAATCGAGAACATCAGTGATTAGTGATTACACAGAGAAAACATTAAGAAATAATAAACAAATGTAATGGACAGGAAAGCACATAGTTGCTGGTGTCCAGTTCAGACTAGTCCAGCATTCTGCATGCCTCTCCAAGGCCTAATCATACTGGTGCTGTACCTGCACACCGGTCCATCTTGTCAGGCTGACACTGGCAAACAGAGGGCGCTGTTGGACCAGAGCGAACACATTGCATGTCCACTGGGCATGTCTGACCCTCGCACGGTTCCATAGTCGTGGGACATGTTCCTCCTGTTTGGACGGAGGAGGTATAAGTCTGGTCTTAAAAAAACAGTGTGAAATTGTGAAATGAACAAAGGAATGAACAAATTAATCTATGAATTGACCAATCGACACAACAACAACTGGCTCGGTCAGTTATGTTTTTACCGGGACAGGTGCAGGTCTCGATGCGGCTGAAGCGTGGCGCCACCAGGCTGACCCTTTCCGTGCTGTAGGTGACCAGAGAGTTACCCTCCATGACCAGGCTCTGCTCGCACACCCCGCCGTCGCCACACTCCAGCTTCCCAGAACAGGTCAGCCCCACCGCCACCGCGCCGGCGAGGACCCCGCGGATCTGACCCCGTGCCCCGGCCTCTCCCAGCCTCAGGGCCAACTCCTGGGGGGAGTAGAAGCCTCCCAACTCGCCGCCCCGCCCCGCCGTCTCCTGCCTCTCCAAGGCCACGAGCAGCTCCACGTCGGAGGTGCCCGGCACCGGCTGCACGCCGAGCACGCGGAGCGGATCCTGGAGGCCTCGGAGCCACTTCCAGCCGGCGAGGCTGCGCAGCATCGGCTTGATCTGGCCGAGGTAGCGGCTGAGGAGGTCTTCCGGGGACAGAGAGCTAAAGCGCAAGGTCAGGGCACTGCGCGACAGCATGTCCGTCACCTGCTCCACTTGGATAGATATGTCTGCGATCACGGCGAAGCGTCCGTCGCTCACTGTAGTGTTCATCTGGTACCTGAGTGGGGAGAGAGGTCAATGACAAACATGTACAGTTAATGCTGCGCTCTACTAATAAATGATCAATTCTTCTCTTTTAGAATGACCACACTTGCTTTTTGTATTGCTTTTGTTCACAGTTGCCATTGGCAATTTTGTGTTGGTTCACTGTAAATGCAAGTGTACATCGTATAAAATAATAAAATTCAAATAAGATTATTGAGGGTCTGGTCCGGCGGTGTACTGTAACTCTACGTACCTGCCAGGTTCCAGCCCCGGCAGAGCCACAATGCTTCCGTCCTGTCTGTTGATCTGAAACAAGCTCTTGGCGTGGGGCTTCTGGGTAAACGACAACACGTCATTGGTGTCTCGGTCCATCGCGTAGAGCCGACCGATTGGGCCGCCCGAGAACACATCGGTCAGCATAACGATGAAGATCTCCAGGGGAGACACGGACGGCTTGTATTGACTGTTCCCGATGACCCTCAGAAACACCCAGGAAGAGGAGGTGAGACGTGGTTTTCCAGAGTCACTGGCCTAGGAGAGTGAAGCAAAATAACATCTGTAAAGAATAACCTGGTACTCCCTGAAGATTCTGAACCAGTTAGTTCTATACCTTTTCTTTATACTATGCAATCATTTGCCATTTTTTACTATTTTAAAGCATTTTAAAATACAGGTAGTTCAAATGGCTAATCTACAAGCACTGTTCAACGTGTCGATGTAGATTGGCTAGTTGAACTATTTTAAAATGTTTTAAAAGATAGGGCTCTTAGTTTCTAGCTTTGCTGCTGCCTTTGGGGCATCGGTGGTTCTCCAGAGTCCAGACAACTGGAAAGGGATATTCAGCCAGATTGCTGTTTAGCAATATTCGTTTGCTCTGATGAGACAAGGGCTCTTCCTTCCCACCAAAAAACAGATGCTTGAAGCAGGTATGGTTGCTGCCAAAAATGTTATACTGATAAGTCTCCAACTTCTCCAACTTTGTGCCAGCTTGTCATGACGGACAGAATACACAAGCTAAGTACAAAAAAGAAAGAAGTGGATGCCATTCCTGGCAGTGCTTGTTTCTGTATATCTGGCTGCTATCGTGCAGCCGTGCGCCTTTGGACTCATTCTATCCCTGCTTTCTGATGGTCATCGATCCCATTTATTCCACCCATGTGTCCCCTTGCTTTTGTGTGTGTGTGTGTGTGTGTGTGTGTGTGTGTGTGTGTGTGTGTGTGTGTGTGTGTGTGTGTGTGTGTGTGTGTGTGTGTGTGTGTGTGTGCGTGTGTGTGCGTGCGTGTGTGTGCGTGCGTGTGACAATGAATGCCAAACTGAAAAACATATATATATAGCTATAGTATGAAGTCAAGCCACACATACACAGATGGAAATGCAATTAAAATACTTTATATCCAGTATGCCAACAGAGGGCAGTGGTAGTCCATGTTTGCCTGTCCTAAACGTTGTCCTGTATCTGTTGGTACTGGCAGAGTGTGTTTTAACCCATTCTGACCTCAGATTCATACGAGGTTTCCACCGGACACACACTGGTCTGATTAACCCATTCTGACCTGAGATCAGATTCTAAAAACGTCAGTCGCTCTTCGATTAAAAAAAAAATAGCAGACCTACAAGCTCGTAGCGCGCCACTCGGTGGCGCGCTATGAGCTTGTAGATCTGCTATTTTTCAATAGCTAAAGCATAACATGATGCTGACACCAAAATGGGTGCCCGTTCAGAATGGGTTAAGGTTAATGTTTAAAGGTTAAATCATTATATTCTGAGTAATAATTTCTATAGGGTGTTTGTTCTGTAACAGAAGTCCCCAGCTTTTTAACAGAAAATACATTTTAAAATTATCCCTGGCTAATGAGCCTTATATGCAATAATAAACTCACATAACTCAAATTAAAAACACAATTTAGAAGGGGACAACTTGCGTCGCAAGTTGACGATGTCGTCAAAGTTTTGGCTATCCAGCCTTCAACACCGATGAAGGCTGGATACCCAAACGTTTGTCCTGTGATGTAGAGAATACATCTTTTGAAAGTATATTCTTGGTGTGTGCGACCTCTTCACCTATTCCAATAAAAATATTTAAAATATTATTTTGTGGCTCATATTAACCTTGTTTTAGTTAATAGATCCATTCCATACATTCCATAGGGCTGGACCACACATGGACATTATGGCATAATAAATAAAATATTTAAGTTGTTTTATTATTTTTTTAAGTTTTTTGAGTTATATACAGTAGGGCAATTCATGTATTAATATGGGATTAAAGGGATTATTTTAAGGGGGGTTCCAAATTTTCAGCCAACCAGGAGAGAGTACCCATTTATCAGCTTAATTTTATAGTGTTCAAGTTCATTTATTTGTGTCATTATGTCATAACTTTTTTTTCTTCCAATTTCACCTTTGTTTCAATCTGTATCTTGTTTGAGACCCCTATCCTGATTGGATAAACCCGCTCTTTTTCCGCTCTATACCAAATATCTTTGTTTGGTTGTATCCTATTTTCGGTAAATGTTTGCCTAAGTGGTATAAATAAAGTCAGGTGGTGGTGAGAATTTAAAAGCATGAATACTCAGTCATAATAGACCAAAGAACACCTTACCTGTACTTCCACGGTGAACTCCCTAGGGGCGTCAGGACCAAAGAACACCTTACCTGTACTTCCAAGGTGAACTCCCTAGGGGCGTCAGGACCAAGCACCCTGGTAGACCTTAGATTCCCCATCTGGTCCAGGGAGACATATCTCCCCTCGTTACCAGACGCGATGCGGAACTCAAATGGAGGGCCGTTTCTGGAGGAGTCCATATCACTGACGGACAGCTTCAGGAGGCTGGAACCAGCAGGCTGGTTTAGCTGAGGGTATGGAGAGACGAGAGCTGGAATAACCACGTGAAGAAAGACACATACTCTATGTTCACACACACACACACACACACACACACACACACACACACACACACACACACACACACACACACACACACACACACACACACACACACACACACACACACACACAGAGAGAGAGAGAGAGAGAGAAAACACACAATCACTTGTACCTGAATAATGGCTGTGGAGTTTGGAGGTGTGAAAACAGGCAGATTGTCGTTGACATCAGAGATGTTGATGTTAACGGTGACAGTGGAAGACATGGCAGGAGATCCACTGTCAAACGCCTGCACTGACAGAGAGTACCTGGAAACCTACAGAACAACCACAGATCAACACACAGAAAGATCAACTCAATTCCTCCAATTCCAATAGAGTACCCGGAAATCTATCTTATTAGATTGGAGACATCACCAATCTAGGAACCCATCGGCAAAAAAAATGAAAAAACAACGCCCTTTGCTGCTTGTTTCCTGTGGATTCGCCTCTGGAGGCAGCGCCCAATAGAATGTGGATAATATAGGATGTTGGTCCGCCCTCAGCCCTTCTTTTCAGGTGGGGCGCCTATGTTTTTATTGTGTCCACTAATCCCCAATGTTTACACGTTCTGAATGCCCCTGCCGACAGATTCAGTAGCACAGCTCGGAATCTGTTCTTGAGAGATTTGCTCAACAGTGACAGAGAGTACCCGGCTGGAACCCTACAGAGAGATCAACACAACTCAGATCAACACAATTTTAATGTAGTTTAGTTTGAGTTTCTTAATCACTGTTACCATCTTAAAGGGCATCATAGCCCCACATTTAACAAAAACTCCCATCCTTAGACCCCTAACCCTTGAAGAATGGGAAAAACATTTATTGGGAAGGATCACAAAAAGAGTGTCACGATATCAGTCTGTTGAATATATTTTATTATGTAGTGATGTCCTAGTGTTTCCTGTTTTCCCTAGTTACTGTTTCCTGTCTTGTCTCACCTTACTAGTTTTCTCCACCTGTGTCCTGTTAGTCTCCCAGCCAACTCCTGTGTTGATTGTTAGGTCTGTTCACCTGTGTATTGTTATCCTGTGTCTACTTAAACCCTAACCTCGCCTCACCAGGCTTCCTGGTCTCCGGTTCAAAAGTCTGTATGATCCTGTCGGGAGCGGATGATATCGTTACGTCATGTTGTAGTATTGTTTTGTAGTCGACAGGCAGGAACAACAGGCGGCAACTTTATTGAGGGAAAAGGAAGGTTCCTTCCTTTTCCCTCAATAAAAGCTCTCGTAGCCTGTAGCTACGCCCAGGCTACTTAAACCCTCCTTTCCTTGTGTTCCCTGCCAGATCTTAGATGTTGTTACAGTGTTCAGTCCTAGTTAAGTTCTCGTAGTGGTTTTTGTATTCTCCTGCGTTCTCTTGTGTTCCTGTGTTTTGGAGAATAAATCACCTACATTTGACCTGCTCTGCTCCTGCTCTGTTTCTGCAATTGGGTCCTACATCTCCTGAGTCGCACCGTGACAAAGAGATGACCCCTTTCCAGGGCGGACAGGCATGCAAAAGGTGCCAAATGGGCAATATTCAAATGTAAAACAAACTAAAAGAACAAAACAAAGGAACAGTTAAATGTCCATTCTGGTATAAAGTAATGGTAATTTGTTATACTCGGGTATTAGCAGTGCTGTATAAGTAAATAGCTTCCCAAGCCATGCATGTGGACCAAAGGGAAGGAGCCTATGTTTCCCCAGCCATGATGTATTGCATAAGTTTAGTACACACGCATGACAGTAGTACTATATGTTGCAGGGACTTACCAACAATCCAACCTGAGTGCCAAGCAGGGAAACATTGGGTCCAATTTTTAAAGTCTTTGGTGTGACCAGGCCGGGGATTGAACGGGGATTGGCCTGGTCATTACTATCGATTGTTGCCATGAGCTAGCTCCCAATCTCATGGCAACTATCTGCAAGGCCACGGAGCCCAGCACAGTGCTTCATATTGATATTTAATAAAACACAATGAATGAGGTAGGTCTATATCAAAGGCCAATAAGGCTCACAAAATACGATGATGTCTGATGCAGATCAGTTGAGGACACACAGCCATGACCAAGAGTGGAGCAGGACCATCGAGGGATCAATAAAGTCCCACAGGGACAGGCCATTTGCCGAGATCAATATCATACAAACCAATACAAGGAGGGCAAGTCTGGTAGACAGAGCATAACAGAGCTGTTAAACCATGGCTACTGGGAGGGCCAGCCGGCAGACCACAGTCGTGTGACTGACTCAGACATAAACAAACCCAATACGCCCATATATAGGCAGGTCACTATGACTCAGACAAAACCATAAACAAACCTGATACGCTCAGCTCACCCCATATAGGCACAAAATGAGATCTTGTTGTCCAGAGCCAAGGTTCCGACCACTATCCACATATTTGGTCATGTGCATATATGGGACTGACCGACTTCAAACGGCAAGGGGTTCAGGGCAGAGACGACGTATAGACATATATTAGCAAATATGGATATCCAGTTGTACAGAACCACAGATCCAATCATTATGCCCATATATGGGCATGCCAATATACAGGATATGGGCATATACTAATGACATCAGGGCTCTCCATATATGGGCATGAAAAGGGACACAGACAGACGTGTACAATGGGTACTCTGACAAAGCCCCTGACACTATGACTCTGATGAATTGAGCGGATCTGCACAAACTAGAAAGTTCATGAACTGTCCACAGCCCACCTCTGAGACAGAATTATTATTTATCAATAATCATTATTATATGAAGGTAAGGTTGAAAAAGCTTGAACTGCTCTTTAACAGAATTCACCTTACTGCCCCAGGTCCCTGTTGGACAACAGAGGAATGCAATGCCTTTTCTAGTAGGCTAGAAGCATTACTAGAGGTATAAGTACAGGGTCCCCATAGACCCGGATTGAGGAACAGTGGCATACATGCATAATGGCACACGTCCCCTGGCTTCAGCCGTGCTCATGAACCAGAAAATTACTATCGATTGTTGATGAGACACTTGAAGATGCATCCTTACCAGCTCCCGGTCAAGGCGTTTGTTCACGTTGAGGAGGCCAGTGGCCGGGTCGATCCAGAACTGGTTGGTTCGGTCACCCTTCAGGATGGAGTAGGTGATTCGCCCGTTAACTTGGCTGTCCAGATCCTCTGCCAACAGCTAGTATGCACAAAGAGTCGGATATGAAAAAGAAAAACAATATACAGTATTCTTTCTAAGAAAATAATATAAAAATAAAGTTTGTTTATTAAGTTGTTTATTAAGTTTGTTCATTTTAGATTATTTTGGCGTGTGTGTGTGTGTGTGTGTGTGTGTGTGGGGGGGGGGGGATATTGTAATGCTTTTTTTATTCTGTTGTACACAGGGGAAGCTGTAATTCGAGGTAATGAAATACTGGACATTAAATATGTTGAGTATAACCCAGCATCTGGATATTAAATTGCAAGCTGTTGTTATGGTGAAACAAGTTTCAGAGCAATAGAAAACTAATTATTCTGATTTACTGGCAAACAAATGCCAAGACAAATTGAAACTCCCAGCAGGGTAGTCACTAGTCAGAGTGGAAAACCAGTGAAGGAAAGACAGTCACTACTGTATTTAACAGACAAACTTCAATCATAATAATATTTTGTGGTTGCGTATACAGGCGGGCAATACGCACTGCGTAGGTAGGGCAACACGCCGAGGGGGGAAACTAAATGTGCACAGCAGCAGGATCTGACTTTTTGAGCGGTGCCAACTGCCAAACCACTCCAATGACTGACCGTGTGTGTATGTCGCTATGTAGGTCTGTTTGCAGTATGGACGGTGTAGTCTGTTTGTAGTGCGGCCTCAACAGCTGCAATACCACTGGTTGGCATACCTGTGGCGCCAGTGGGCTTCACACTGAGCACAATTATAATTTTTCAGTACAGTACAGTACAGTACAGTACAGTACAGTACAGTACAGTACAGTACAGTACAGTACAGTACAGTACAGTACAGTGTAACTATAACAATCAATGTACAGTTGCACCTTTCAGTTCATTCAGGTGTTTCTCTCTTTTTCATGACGTTCAGCACCTCATCTAGACAGTGCTTGATTGTCCGTACCTGGAATTCACTCTCAACATGGATAGAAGCATAATGAGCATTCTTCAGGTGGGGATATAATATTAGCCTGGTTAATAAACCAGACTAATATCGCACGGATCCGCGGGATATTAGTCTGGGGAGGCTCAGCTTGGATTTCATTTCCAGGGAAACATTTTCTCTTTGACGCAATTGGTCAGAGCTACTGTCAGTCAAAGGTCTCAAGCATTGAACGTCACTGTACCAAAGCCCGCCCATATTGCATACCGTGTCCCTATTGGGCGCCCACATTCTCGTGTGTAGAAAATGGGCGTACAATTGAGCCTCTCCTGACCGAAATCCGCCGGTAGGCAATTTTTTTTTGCCAACGGCTGATTCGGTCTGGTTTATTAACCAGGCTAATATAATATATCTATGTTGTGAATTATCTGCATGCTGTCTGAATGGCAGCCTCTGGTGGACATTTCCCATTCCCTGCATCCACAATGACACAGGTGTTTGCCTTCACACCACTCAACTCAATGACCAATCACAGTTTAGGTGTGCCCTATATAAGCCATCACTCACTCCACAGCCCTCACTCAGTCAACATGCAATGCAGAACCTGCAGCTCTCATTGAGTACCTGACAACACTGCTCTGCAGCCATGGCTCACTGAAGACAATAAACTGCTATTCTGTTGAAATATACCTTGGTGTCACATTATACTCTCTCTGACCGGAGAAACTTGGGGATCAGCTCACATCCAACAAACTAACCAGCAGAGAATATTTATTATCTATCTAACCATAAATACACAGAATCTCAGTGCATATCTCGATAATCGTCTGACCCTAGTAGTTATAATATACTGTACAGTATGTGGGACTGTTCGTATTGCAAAGAGAAAGAATAAAAAAGCCTGGTCTGCCTGTTGCCCACCAGGGTCATCATTCAGGGGAAGGCAATTGCCACCCCTTTCGCATTTCAACTAAAGAATATCGTCTTCTGTTAATATATCCTCCACCTCAGAATGTTTTTTAAATATTATTTTTAGATCAACACTTAAAGAAACTTGTTTTCTTTCTGCGACCATAATTATTTTGGGCATGTCATTAAAAGTGAAATTTTAAGGGAATCTTTTATTTTTCTTTAATTTTAAGGGAATCTTTTCCTTTTCTTTTTTCAAAAATGGCTAAATTAGCTGATATCTACTAGCCCCCCCGAACGCATCGCATTGCGATGTGTTGTGAGCTTGTAGATTGGCTATTTTTGAAAGCGGCTCAAGTGGTCACTTTTCTGCCATCCACAGAGGAATTCAAGGGAATTCTTTGCATTTGAGAAAGAGCTTTGAGTTGCGGGGTTGAGCTGGGCTCCCACATCTGGCCAAACATCGTGTTACTTTTAGGCTTATTTAACTTTGGATGGTGTGTAGTTTTTGTCTATACATTTGTACTGTAGAAACATGTGCAGGAAACGTTCGTTCTGGACAAGAGGGTGACTGGCCACTTTGTTGAGAAACTGCTCCAGGCCTTGTCGCCGCTCCTCGATGAAAGAGGCATCAAATATTCCGTCATCTCCTCGGAATGGGAGCTGACGGGTCAGCGCTTTGCCAGGGAGAGGGGGTACCACAACCCTACTCCCTCTCTTCAGCTCTGCTCTGAGCCACTCAAAGTCACTGTATCGCCTCTGGACACAGGACTCCTTCAGCTTGAAGACGGGCAGGTTGGTCTTCAGGCCGATCTCATACGTAGTGAACTTGGTCCAGCCGATCCCTACTGTCTTCGGGTTGCTCACCTCGACCTCTAAAAAGTTAGCCGGCGGTCCATACACCTCATTTAAGTTCTGAGGCTTGGAGACAGTCCTCTTTGTTGCTATGGTACCAGCCATCATGAATGTCTGCCAAACCCACTGCTGTGTTAGTACAGTGGCTCTCTACTACACCAACACACTCTGCTGTGCTAGTACAGTGGCTCTACTACACCAACACACTCTCCTACTACTATATAAAGTTGACATAGCGGTATGTGATGTCAGTAACGCAGATATGCTCATATATGGACTGGAGATGCCCGACATCAGTGCAAATCGGCATAGATATGAAGAGGAAATGCCCAACGTCAGCGTAAATCAGCAACTATGCCCATAATGGATTGGATATGCTGTTGTTAGGCACCAGTTTCTGTTTTGTGAGACTACTCTTTTGAGGGCCCCTCCTATGCACAGCTTTGTGTGTTTGTACCACGGAATGTGATGATTTGATTGGCTGAGCACTGAATGTGCTGATGTATGATGATAAGAGCGCCCCTCTTCTTCTTTTTAACCCATTTCTTTCACCCGGTGCCATTTGCCTAAGCTGTAATCCTCTCCCTCTGCCAACTTGATGAGAGCCCCGAACTGAGCTTCATCACTTGACAGGGGGGAGTTTCGACTGTAGGCAGTAGCGTGTGGAAGGAATGACACATTATTCCATTTCCAACCAGTTATTTTCCCCTCCACGTATACAACGTCACAATGTGACATAGCTCTGTTTACTGTAACACAATGCTGTACCCCCTCCAACTGTATTATACTTTATCCATTTTAGTTTTTATTTAGTTTTTATTATGTGTAGGCAGAGAGAACAAGAAGGGGGAGGGAGGGAGATCTCAGGTTTCTGAGACACAGATTGAGTAGATGAAAATCTGAGGTGAGGACCAATTATATGAAAATGATAAAAAATGGGTGCTCCTTAAATTAATGCATTTGATATACTTTGACATTTCAATTAAAATGTAATTAGCATTTACATGTTACTGATAAAAAAAACCTGATAAAATACTGATAAAGATACTGGAAAAAAAAGATGCCTATAATTTGCTGTATATAAAGTATAAAAGGAGTACCCTGGTTATGGTCTGTCCGATATTGGCGTCCTCGCTGACCAGGACGTTGTAGATGCCCTGGCTGAAGACGGGGGCGTTGTCGTTGACGTCCATGAGCTCTATGGTTACCATGGTAGCCGCGCTGAGGGGCGGGGTCCCGCTGTCCCATGCTTCCACTGTCAGGTAGAAGTCCTTACACACCTCAAAGTCCAGGTCGTCAGCCACGGAGATAGAGCCTAAAATGACACGCACTTGCTGGTCATTTTTCACTTGCTCGGACATAAGTATTTGCACACACGCACACAAATATTGTACAGTATGATGGGCATCCATAACATGTTTAACATTCCTTTAACGACTTTAATACTACAATCCCTGATCTGGGGGGAATGATTGGCCGAAAACAAAATGATGAAAAAAATGATGAGAAATCATGAAAAGATCATGAAAGAATTATCAATTACAGAGCCGACCTCGGTCAACTAAGTATTAATTTACTTTACTAAGTATAGAGGGTGGTTAATTGCCCAAGAACATAAAACGTACACGTCTATACAGGTCTTTGGACTGATTTCCATTGACTACGGTCATTACCTGGCCTATAAATGTAATTTCCAGAGCTCTCTGTCCTTTCCAGGATATTCTTGTGAGTATTATCTATTTGGTAAGTACCGTACATAAGTACAAGAGCACAACCCTTCATATAGATTTGCGTTGTACGAACCCCCACAACGTACCCACAGTCCTGTTTAAGCTGAACTTCCCCAGTTCATTGCCAGAGCGGATGTTAAAGGTGATCTGAGCGTTGGGCCCGATGTCCACGCTGGTGGCCGACACGCGGAGCACCTCGGTCCCCAAAGCCACATCCTCGGGAACGCTAACAGAATAGTCCTTCCTTTGGAAGACGGGGGCATTGTCGTTCACATCCAGGACAACCAGGGTTACTTCAACCTTAAAGGACACAAAACATACAAATATATTGTGATAAATACAGCATATTTATTATCACATACCCAGCATTTATCTGCCATTGGTGAGGGGAGTGAGATATAAGGAAGGATATAAGGGCGACATAAGCTTCCCCTGAATGCCAGCTTGACAATAACATTTTGTTTGCCAGTGGATTCCCTTGTTTTAATCAAATTCCCCTTTCTCTTTGTCTTTGTGAATAAATCAGGCTATGGATATGTGGTAAACAAATGACCATTTGCCTAGTATTATCCCCGCCAGCCAACTCATGCTGATAAGCAGGCCAACAGGAGCTCGGGCTCTTTTGGGGGGCGGGGCGGAGCGGTACGGGGGCTTTCACATAATAAGGGGACCGCCAAATGCCTGAATGGTGCTTATCTTCTAGTATAATGTTATAATCATGATGGCTGGAGCACCTGTGTCGGTCCTTTCCCAAGCCTGCCTCTCATAATTTCCATTGTTGTGTTTTGTTTTTACATTGATAACATGCACCTCACATTAAGCAATGTGTAGGCCTACTTTCATACACTATTGACCTGACTTCCACACCTCATTATACAGCATGTGTTTGTTATTAGTTACCAGTATCTCTTTCAGTTTTGTTACATTCTTTGTTGCAATCTTACATACTATTACTATACTGTTACAGTACTACTGACTGTCTTAGTATTATTTTGGCATGTCTTTGGCATTATAGTAGCATGTATTGGTTGAACTGCAGACTCATGATACCCCAGCCACCCACCTGTGAGGAGAGTGCCCCCAGCTGTCCAGCCTGATCAGTGGCCTGGACACGAATCCTGTAGGAGTCTTGAACCTCTCTGTCCAGAGGCCTCTCCAAAGCCAACACCCCGGACCTCGGGTCGATAGAGAAGAACCCATCAGCCGAGTCCACCAGAGAGTAGACCACTGTACGATTCAAACCTGGAGGAGGCAGGGAAAGATCACACAGACAAAGATGTTGTTGATACATTGCTTCAGTTTTACTGTCCATTATTTAAAGTGCCTGGGCAGTCAGTTGGGGCGCTCAGCCTTAGAATGGCAAAGTTCTGTGTTCAATACCACTGGGAAAGTGTGTGAGTAGCACGGCAAGTGAAAGTTCTGTGGAAAGTTCTGTGTTCAATACCAAGGCATGTATTGGCAGCTGAGAGTACCGGTAGGTGTTCCGCTTCACCTCAACATACAATGCATTTCTCTGGTCTATTGCTTTGTTTGCCCTCGTTGCTCTGCTGGCACCGTCAATAAGCCACTTTGACCTACAGCACTTACTTATTTACTTAAATTCTATATCTATCTAGGACAAGATAAGGGGGTTGTCTCACCTTCATCTGGGTCACTGGCCTGCAATCGGATGAGCAGGGCTTTGGGGGCGGCGTTCTCATAAACATTAGCCAGGTACTGGGTGTAGGGAAAGGACGGAGTGTTGTCATTTACATCCAACAGCCTGAGAGAGATGTCAGAGCGGCAGAAGAGCCCACCTCCATCAGTTGCCTGGACGATGAGGTTGTAGCTGGCTGTCGCTTCCCGATCCATAACAGCTGCTGTACGTAACTCACCTAAACATAAAGCACACAAACGGACAGACTTTATTTGTATTGTGTCTCAAGCTCGATTGGTTCTAACTGTGTTACTACTTTTCAAAACTAAACAGAGTTTGTATAAGAAAACAGAAATGTACATGTTAACTTAAGAGTGTGTGCGTGTATTGAGTGTATTCTGTGGAAAATGTTTACCGGTATTCAGGAATAACAAACATTTAACCAACAGTAGTGACAGACAAAAAAGCTACAGTTTATAGTCATTTTTTACTATTTTGAAAAACATTTTAAAATAGTTCAACTAGCCGATCTACATCGAGACGTTGTGAGCTTGTAGATTGGCTATTTTAACTATTCAAATGTATTTATTGAAAATACATTTAGGGATAAGGGTTAAGGGGTTGGCGCAAGATATAGCCCATATAGTCACTTGTCAGATAATGAAAAAGGTGGTAACTTATAGAGATGACACTAAACCAGAGGGTGAAATGAATGTCTGTACATTCAGTGCTTAGAAGTAAGAGGCTAATATACTTGAAGTGAAAAAAGTGTTGAGTGACACTTCTACCAGTGTTCTAACAGTACCAGTGTTGGCATCCATGTAGAAGTCTTCCACTCCGATGCCAAACAGTGAATATTGGATCTCGGCACCGGAGCCTGAGTCAGCATCTGTCGCTCCCACTGTCAGGACGCCCTTGTTAGTGGGAATGTCCTCAGGGAATGACGCACTATAAACTGCCTGCACACACGCACACACAAACACACACACACACACAAACAGATCAGTGCATTCTGAAGCCACGCTGCCTGACAAAAATCTGTTCCACAAATCAAAAAGCACATTAAACTGCTGTCGAGCACTGCATCCATTATCTCTGCTAACACGCACGCACAGTCACACACGCACACACACACACACACACACACACACACACACACACACACACAGTACCCGCGGTTCTGTCCCCTGTTCTGTCTATCTGACCCTGCCGTCAGTAATGAAACCTGCGATCCGTCTGGCACACAAACACATGCAGACAGGATGTATGCCCAACGGCCGCTCTGACCTTCACGCTTCTAATCTCTGACCAGCACCTTATAATGACACACTAATAGAAACATGAAAGCTGTATAGTGCAGCGGTTCTCAAAGAGGTGCCTGGGGTCCTTCCCAGGGGGTCCCTGCCCGGTCAAATTATTGATAGTTAGGAACCAAATGGACGCTTACAGATCCATCTCTCATACTGTACTTATAGGGGTCCCAATGAATTCCTTGAAATGTAAAAAGTTTGAGAACCGCTGATAGTAGTACTGTAGACACAGTCAAATGCCAGTGTTCATTTAAACTCAGAAACAATGACAAAGCAATCGTGGATTACAGAGAAATGTGAAAAGATGTTATGAACCAACACTCATGAATAATATACATTTCAAATAAACAACAATTAGTATATAGAAGTCTTCCTTTTCTGGCCTCCGGGTGCAGCAACGCTCCCCATCTCCACTGATTATCAATGCATGGACTCTTTTCCCTCAGTTATACTGTCTCAGAACTGAAGGAATTGTAGAACAGACAGGGGATAAAGGAAGCAGTGGTTTCAAAGAGTTTCACTCTCATCTCAGAGTTCAAACTGCAGTTCAAACTGCAGTGTAGGAATAGAGTCAACTAATTATAGGATGAATTTCACCACTATTACACCACTACTCAAAAGCCCATTTACCCCAATTATCTAGTGGTGGACAAAGAACTCCTGGTCAAATATTACTCAACAACGAATACAACGAATAACAATAAGTATTCAAAAGTAAAATGACAAAGCACAAAATATGACAATAATAGGGAAAATAACCTAGTAGATCTATATGGTATTCTCACCGTAATTATTTGAAATATGAAATAAATATAATACAAGTGGTAATTCATACAATTCATTCAAGTACTTTTTCCGTTTCTTGAAATGTAGTGAGGTCAAAAGGGCAATATTGTGTAAGTCAAAAACAAAAAGGGATGGAGATCCCTGATGTCATCAATATTAAGCCCATATGGGAATGCCCAATACATCTGACCTCTACATTCCATATTTTGATCCTTCCCCTTCCATCCTTCCTCTTCGATGTCTCCCTGTCCCTGTCCATTTAAACTCGAAGGTCCGAAACTTAAGGCCCGGACCTACCTGGGCCCTCATCAAACCCTGTACACTCAAGACACTGCCCCCACTGCCACACAGTAGAGTTCTGAAATGTAACACACTTCAACGTGTTTGTTTTCCACACCCGTTCACCCTGACCTCCAGCTATAAAATAAGCTGAGAGAAGCTAACCACTAATCTATTCCTTGGCAATAAAGTTCGGCACTTGTCAATAGGACGGCCTGGATTTGGAGATACTTGTATGTCACCGTCTTAAGGTCAGGACATTTAGTCAATCAGAGAATCAACAGCGCATCGTCACAAGTGCTCTGCATGTAGTACAATTGATCTTCTGCCGAAGTCAAATTAAGATGCAAGAGGTTACATTTAGGTGCTTAGTAAAAGATCACCAAAGAGGACTTAAAGGATCTGATGATGTTCACAATCATAGTTATTGCCCCCCAGAACACTAATGTTCTATAACTGTACTGGAGACTATTCATGTTGGCTATTACAGTTAACCTGTTATATTGTATTGACTTTGTGACAGAGCAGCCTCTGTCAGAGTAATGTAAACTGTTCAAAATACACATTCATTGTATTGTTGCTGTATGGTATTTGTAACAGGTTGATTCTCAGTCCCACAGAAGGTGCACATTCTGCTGTGACATCTAATATACTTGTGTTTATCTATGCAGAATGATGCTGTAATTGGGAAGCTGCCTTGATTGCCTGAAGAGAGCTCTGATTGATTGCTTTAGGGGGAGCATCTTGGGTGTTGCTAAATGCTTTGTGATTGGCTGACTGCTTAGCCAGGGGTGGAGTCAGGAGTCTATATAAAGGGGAAATGGTTCAGTAGAGAGTGGGCTGCCATGGGGAGAGGTTGACACCAGTACCTCTCTGTTTAAGTTATGTTGAGTTCTGTAGTTTGAGTTCTTTTTCTTTTCTTCAGTTATTCACATGTTGTCCAGGTCTGGAACTTATTAAACTTTATCTTTCTCCTGCAAGTCTGCCTCATGTCCAGTAGCCTATGTCATTTTAAAGGTTTTATTACTGACAAACAGCCGATCTACAATCCCACTTGGTAACAGACTTACAAAAGCTTTGATTATGTTGACTTTATATCAGTAGCAGTATTGAGTATTAAACTAACTAACTTTCTACATGCCAATTTGGGAGCGTTGGTTTTTGTTCAATTTGTATGTGCAAGGTTTTACAACAAATGCATGACTTTTAAAATCACTTGACAACAAGATAGTGAAGCGTTAGGTGAGCGAGTATCCGTCTGAGTTTACCGTAGCTTACTCGGGGACGTTTTTATGCACAGGCAATCTAGGGAAATGCCTATGTTCTGTCATGGGGAGGGGGCGAAAAAGCATGTTTTGCATGGGCCCCCACCTTACTGCTCACTGTTGTACATGCTGTACCTTGAGATGGCTGTAGTGTAGGTGCACACCTGTATCATACACAATGACATAATTTGTAATGAGTTAACTAATCTGTAGCACTGTCTCTGTCTGTAATTATGCTGCTACCATCCACAAGTAAATACCAACACTAACTTCAAGTGAATGAACAGCGCCAGTGGCATATCTGCCCCAAGGGAGTAGTTGTATGGCCCAGTTACAATAATAATTTATTGGTGAAGTGGTTATGTGGCCCAGTTACAATAATAATGCACTGGTGTAGTGGTCGGACCAATTATTGGGGGATGTTACCACTACATTTTCTCTGGAAATTCAGCTTGAATTTATTTAGACCTGCTGTACCATTATTCATAAAATGCCCTAAAAATTGGCTTCCTACTGGCTTTGTAGAATAAATATTACTGGCTGTTTAGAAGTAGAATTTTTTATTATGAAAGTGAAAGTTAATAAAAAAAAAAACATTATTGCATGCTGACACACACACACACACACACACACACACACACACACACACACACACACACACACACGCACTCCTCCACCAGCAATGGCCCTGACCTGATTGCAGATGGGACTGTTATCATTGTCATCCATAACTGTGACCTGGACAACAGTGCGTGTGACATAGAGTCCGTCACTGGCTGTGATGTTGAGCAGGTACAAGTCCTGCTGCTCTCGGTCCAGCAGAGCACTCACGTACACCTTGCACCTCCCCTGCACCAAGGCCAGGCTGAAAACACCCCGTGGGTTACCCCCTGGGGAGAAAAAACACCACTATTATTAAGCTTATACAGACAAACAGCAGATCTTCAAGCTTACAATATGTTGGAACTTAAGCTTAATATAAATTTGGGGTGTTGGACTGACAAATATATCTAAAATGCACATATTTATGAGCATACATCTTATGTATTGTACATTTGGGACACAATACTGAAAACAAAATCTATATACAAAGGATTGAATATTTAATGTCAAACATGTACTGTGAGCAGTGTGTTCCAAGCAAGTGCATTCTCCGACACTGTAACTGACCCTATCCTATAACCCATCAAATGAATACAATGAAACTCTCTTATTAGACTTATTGTGTAGGCCTTCTGCAAGAGATTCTGCACAGCACTACAGTTCTTCATTTAAGAAATTCTTCCTGAAAGAAATTGCTCTCTCCTTTAGTAAAGTCAGCGCAGCCGTGCAATCTGGATACTTTTCCATGTAAATGTGCAAGCATAGATATATCTGACAAATGTTTTTTTTCTTTTTTTTTAAGATTTTGTTTTTGGCTTTTTGCCTTTACTGATAGATACAAGTGAAGAATGACAGGAAGGAGGGAGAGAGAGACGGGGAGAGACATGCAGCAAAGGTTGTCATGAACGGGACTCGAACATGCAACGCATTGTCAGACCAAAGCCTATATGTGGCATGTGCCTGGACCACTTCACCAGCGGACGCCCCCAAATAAGAGGTTTTGACTAGTATTCCTAATCAGTCTTCACTCGTGGACAATAGAAATACAGACAAACAAATGTAGAGACATACAATTTGCCGCATTGCAACGCGTTGCACAACTATACAAAGTGCAGATACTCAAACAACAACTCACTTACAGTACAGTACTCAAGTAAATGTACGTTGTTACTGTCCTGTCCACCACTGCTCACCAGTGATGTGATAGCTGACCAGTCGGTTTTCAACAGCGCTGTCTCCGTCCTCAGTGGTGAGAACGGCCACCACCTCCCCCAGGGGGTCGTTCTCCCTGACGGCACCTCGGTAGTACTCCCTGTCGAAGTGCGGCGGGTTGTCGTTGACGTCCGTCACGGCGACGATTACTGCGGCGGCGGCAGAGAGGGACTCCGTCTCACCCAGGTCCGACGCCACCACCTGGAAGCTGTAGCCGGAGCAGGCCTCGTGGTCCAGCTCGCGCAGAGTGGTCACCCAGCCTGTTTTGCTGTCTATAGCAAAGATGGAACCCACGGTGGTCGGGATTGCAGTGGGGCCAGCCATGTTTTCTTTCCTGGAGTCCAGGGTTTGCGTGAACGGTAATCCTAGGCTGTAGGTGACCTACACACACACGCATGCACACACGCACACGCAGCCACACGCACACGCGCACACACACACACACACACACACACACACACACACACACACACACACACGCACGCACAATGCTGTTTTACATGAAAAATGGACATACAGATGAAACATCTTCAGTAAATGAGACATCATTGTGAAATTTGACAGATTATGCAACACGGAACACAATGTCAAAGTGATTTATTATAGGCAGCAAATGGGAAGAAGCTAATGTGTTCTAGACGTAGATGGAGATGGAGAAAGAGCAAAAGGTCAGACAAGATATTACATCCAATGACAGAGAGGCATAATAGAAAGAGAGACAAGCTAATCCAAACAGTATATTGCCTTAAGCCTAAATTATTCTCAGTCGCACGGCCGGCTATTTTTGTCACACCGCCGGTGCAACAAAGTATGCAATAAGTATGCAGTAATTAGCTGCCCACCTGTCCATTGGAGCCCCAGTCTGGATCAAGTGCACGCACCTGGACGATCCTAGTACCAACTGGCATACCTTCCATCACTGTGGCCACGTAGGCACTCGTCTCAAATACCGGCGTGTTGTCATTCACATCTAGGACCTGTGCAGCAACGACAAAGCATCATCAATTCAGCTCACTCCAAACCAAGCCAAATGCCACTTTGCTGAAATATTCATAGAATTATTGAAATATTCATAGGCGGACTGTTTGAATTTTAACCACGAAGATTCATCATTGTCCAATATACGTGTGTACATAATAGAAGCAGTAGACCGCACAAATCTGGAAACAAACTGAAAATTGCAGGCTTAATCAAAGCTGAAGACTTTCCTATATTACCCAATGGAAATAGAAAGTCCTGTTGTGTTTCTTTTGCATTGTCTTAAATTACTTAATGGTCTGTCTTAATGTTGTCTGTTTTGTGTCTTAATGCTTGTTGTGTGTAAAGCACTTTGAATCATAGCTAGGCGGGAAATAGAGGTGATAGTTCAGTTGGTGATAGAAGCATGAAATTTGGTACAGATGACCTTTATATGACCATAATCGATAATCAACCTCGGGCCACGCAAAATTCCTCAATTTTCCAAGATGGCCGCCAGTTTGCAACTATACGTTTTGGACTACACCAATTTGCGGGGCCTATAAAACTTAGAATTTCCCCTAATTTTGGTATAAGATATGTCCTGGAGGTATTTCTACCAAGTGAGATGAAACAATAACATTAGGTTCCAATATGGTGGCATGGTGGCAATATCCTATGGTGGCATGTTTTACAATATGGCTGCTGATAAATTACATAACTGTACATCTGCTCATGGTTAATCCACGGTTGATGATACAAGCATGGCATTTGGTACAGATCACCTTTATGCCACCCTAATTGGTAATCAACCTCAGGCCACGCATAATTCCTACATTTTTCAAGATGGCCGCCAGTTTTCACCAGTTGTAATGGCTTCAACTGTGCCTATCTTTTGGACTATATCCTTTTGCTGGGGCTGTATTTTTTTATTTCCCCCTCATTTTGATATAAGAGAACATGTTCTGGAGGTATTTCTAACTAGAAGCTACTTGCTTGTTGCACACAAGTAGGCCATTTATACTAGTGCGCAAGCAGAGCGTGCAAGTACTGTAGACCGCTACAAACTTTCAAATCTCAGCCTCTCTGTGAAAGAACATTTGCTATATTGCATTATTAGGTTTAGCTATTTGCTACGTACCTTGCTTTTGGATGAAAAAAAGTAGTATGTTGAAGTATGGTAATGATTACTTATGCCTGTTATGGCAGTGGTGTCAGATTACATACATGTATACATAGGGGCATTACCTTTAGTCCACCCGACACTGAAACATGTAATCGTTACGTCACCATCGATAACCAATTATACCCTGGCATTGGTACATATATTCACCACGTCATATGCTCATACTGTATACCGTAGCACCTGACTGATAACATTACTTGCACCTTGAAAATGTAGGCATTCTGCGTGGCCCAAGGTTGATAATGAATTAGGGTGTCATAAAGGTCATCTGTGCCAAATGTCATGTTTGCATCACCAACTGTGCATTAACCATGAGCAGTACATTTATACAGTTTATTGGCAGCCATATTGGAAAACATGCCGCCATATTGGAACCTAATGTTACTTTTTATATTGTAGGCCTACCTCCAGAACAAATTCTCTTACATAAAAATGAGTGGAAATAAAAATATTTACAGCCCCAGCGAAGTGATATAGTCCAAAACGTATGTCCAGTTGCAGCCATTTTTGAAACTCGTGGGCCACCTTGAAAAAATTGAAATTCTGCGTGGCCCGAGGTTGAATATCGATTAGGGACATATGAAGGACATCTGTGCCAAATTTCATACTTCTATCACCAACTGAACTATCATGCATTGAAAACAGCTATTTCCCGCCTAGCTATCACCTTGTTGTCATTAAACTGTGCTATACGAACCTTGTTGTTGTTAAAGTGTGCTATACAAACTTGCATCACTCTCCTCCCCTCTCGATTTTATTCTCAGCCTCAAATTGCCTATTTAATCTGTCTAAATGTCATTTCCTGCCCTTTCCATTGTTCATTCTAATAATTATGGTGTACAGATAAATGTGTCTTCATGTATAGATTTCTGTGTATTTGCCTGTGTCGAGCATGTATTGGCCTCTAGTTTGCAAATGGTAACATTAATGTTTATTGGCAGCAAAATTGATGGGTTCATAATTTTGACATAGTGCAGTGTAACCGCTACAGCTGCCGCTGTCAGCTGCTGATGACAGACTGAAAAGTTGGTCCTAATGAAAAGAGACAGCCGTTATGGTATTTAGACGTATTTATCAATCTGTGTGCTCTATCCCGTCTGGTTGGTTCACTAAATAATGGGCTTAGAGGGAAGTAATATTTGTTTGCTGGTTAGATATGGCATTTTCATTCATCTTTCTTAGGAAGCCATGAGCAGCTGCATTGAGCTGTGCTGGATAGTGTAGTGTGCCAGGTTTATGCCTGGTTGAAAACCAATATGAGACACTAAACCACTGTATCCTAAAATACTAATAATTTGAACAAATATGAATACTGAAATAATACAGGTTTCATTTAATTACAAGGGCCTTCTTCACTCATTCCACTCTTATACTTGTACACAAGATTTAACAATAAAGAAACCTTGAGCCTTCACGACCTTGACATTCACCCACCTTAACCTCCAGGTCCACGGTGGTTCCAGACTCTATCAGGTCTCTCCTGGTCGTCACCGACACCTTGAACCTGAAGACGCTGACCTGCTCATAGTCCAGGGGCTTAAGGAGGAGAACCAGTCCCGTGTCTCGCTCCACCTGGAAGGTTCCTCCTCCCTGGTTACTGTCCGGGGTCTCCCCTCCCACCGCGGCGAAGAGGCCCGTCTGCCCGGGGCCCAGGTAGACCGAGCCCAGGGCCGTGCCCACGGCCGTGTCCTCCGGGATGGTGAAGGAATACTGCGGCTGGCTGAAGGACGGGACAAAGGCCTCCACGGGGAGGACATGGATGAAGGCCGACACCAGGGAGTGTTTGGGCGGCGAGCCGCAGTCGGTGGCTTTGACGAAGAAGGACAGGACGGTCCCCTGCAGGTGGTCCACGGTGCTTTTGGTCATCATCCAGCCACTGTCTGGCTCCACCTGGACGTCGAAAAGAAAACCTTCCATCATCAGAACTTTTATCACGTACTGTACCATAGCTCTGCTGTCTGGACGAAACCACCTAACTCAAAAATCATCTTAGTTAGGAGGTGTTTGTCAAAGAGCTTTTTAATACTTTTCATTAGTTCAATATTTTTTTTTAACCAACACACAGGCGTAAAGGGTGTTCAATAGCATTGATTTATGAAGAAAGAAACCTCAAAAATAGAGTTAGGTGGTTTATTCCGGACAGCAACGAATATACGTACAGTACATACAGTACACACAGTATACATACTTGTGCTTTACACATACCAAATGCTTTATTTACATAGTACTAGGAATTGTTGGCACACGTGTTACTTTTAAGAATACATGTTTGCATGCTTTTGTTTAGTGTGACTTCTTTCACCATGCAAAAGAGTAAAAACACGTTGTTTGTCACTCATGCACAAAAGCAAACAGATAAAAATGATAAACAATATTGTAAACATTGTTCAACATCTTTAAATAACTATTCATAACTATATTACTTAAACGTATTAAGACAAGTACATTCCAATACATTTCGTAATAGTGTCCAACACCTGCCTGTCTCTTTTATCCTAGAAGGAACTGAAATGTTTTAGTAGCTACAGCAATTTAGCATACAGGAAATTCATCAGTTACCGTGCCAGTTCCTAACTTTTTTATTAAAAAAGTTATGGTCAAGCTTAATTGGTAGTGATCATAGAACAACTTTCTGTAAGAGAAATCCAGCACCATACAGTTTTCAAATGTTTTTTTTGTGGTTAGCTGATTTATGCAGTCACACCAGGGCCGTACTCAAACTAATTAGGCTCTGAAGTAGGTGACTACACAGCTGCATCGATGCACACAGGACAAATCAGCTATTGCACACGCCTGCTGCCCATCTGTGCTTTGCTACTGAGCCCACAGTTTTCAAAACATAGACAAAGTTATGAACCGCCAACCTAAGAGGCTGAATCCTATCAGAGTATTCTCTCTGGTGCATCCCCTGTACCTCCACCGTGCCCCTGTCTAGTGTCTACTACTACAACAGTAGACTACTCCACTAAAGGCTAAAGTTCACAACCAAGCTGATGAGAGTTTAGGACCTTTACTGTCTCTTCTGTGCTGTGAGATTACTGACTCCTGCTTTGGCTCTGGCACGCTGGCCTTGGATTATTAGGAGGTACTGATGAGAGATAATATTAAGTCATATATTGTTGATACACTGTGCATATATATTCATTCACATAATATGCATTATTCACTATTGATAGACTGTTACATATTACATAGACACTACATAATGTACATATATACTCCATCTGGTCGACAATGTCAATAAAGTTATTTGAAGCAGATGGCACACTGGATTGCAATCCACCTTTATCAGTATCATTGCAATTAGCTCACTCTGTTGGGAGAGACATAAAGCATACAAATGATAGCTTTAACCCACAGCACATTTCAGCCCCAGCTCTCTCTATCATCCCCCCCGCCCCCTTCTTACACTTAACCCATTCTGGGCGAGCACCCATTTTGGTGTTAGCATCGTGTTATGCTTTAGCTATTGAAAAATAGCAGATCTACAAGCTCATATCGCGCCACCGAGTGGCGCGTAGGTCTGCTATTTTTGAAAAATCGAAGAGCGACTGACATTTCTAGAATCTGATCTCAGGTCAGAATGGGTTAATCAGACCAGTGTGTGTCCAGTGGAAAACCTCGTATGAATCTGATCTCAGGTCAGAATGGGTTAACACAGAAACATCCTTTTTGAAACCCTCAGAAGCTCATCATCCATGTCCTATGATGCAATGCGTCTGAAGGACATCGTCACAGATCTCTCACTGACCTCTAGGACGTCCACCAGGGACAGCCGTGCCTCGCTGTAGAGGGAGTAGACGACGCGTCCGTTGGGCCCTGCGTCCGCGTCTGTCGCCTGGATCTGGGTGACCAGCGAGCCGCTGGCGACGCTGGCTCTGATGCTCATGCGGTACTCCTCTGCCCTGAACCGCGGGGCGTTGTCGTTTTCATCGCCCAAGACGACACGGACCGTGCAGAAGGCGGCGCGGCCTGGGATCACAGCGAAGCAGAGACAGTCAGTCATTCACAAACTGGTGTTCAAGCGGAAATCGGAACGGGTAGAATTTAGTGGGGTCGCGTGGTAAAGACCAACATATAGATGGTTAAAGATTAGGTTGCAACATAATGCTCAGCAGCCTGAAATGAATATAATACTGTAATATCAAGACTATCAGTCAAAGTTTGATCTAGCAGGGGTGTGCACTGGTATAGCTGGCCAGATGCATCGACCATATGGTGTAAGAGTTTCCCATACAATGATTTATTTGTGGCTTCCCTCCATAATTTAAATGTTGAGCACTACATTGATTTCTTTCTTTCTTTTTTACTACCGATTAATGGGTAAAAATATTATTTCATTGTAGAGCTATACACATTGAGCATTGATTGGCTCAACCCCTCCTTGCTCTGCTCTCTCTCACTCTCTCTCACACGCACGCACGCACACACGCACGCACACACAGAAACACACACACATTGACAAATGGACCTGTCTGTGACTCGCCCTACCTCTCTGTGCATACTGAATCAAAACATGATCATGCACTGGAGGAAGGATGCTGCCTGCTTTCCCAGAGTCTTATAGTCTTACAGTCTTACAGCCTTATATTACTCCAAACAACCTTTCAAGCGATTCCTCATGACGCACACACACACGCGCATGCACCCACCCACAGAAAATACAGGGGAATACATTGATCTCCTGGCGGATATCAAATATAGGCTGTATTGCTTTATCAATTCTATATTTATTTTTCAGAAAACTAAGTAGACGGTCTAACAGAGGGTGCAATCTATTGTATGTTATTATCTGAGTGTTGGTAATAAAGCTATATTGGGTTTATTTGTGCCTTTTAGTTTATTTAGTTTATTTGTGCATGGAAATTCTAACATTTGCATCGCAGGATGCATTGCAGGATGCAAATGTTATATCACTCCTTTCACGCACGCACGGACGCACAGACGCACGCGCACACACACACACACACACACACACACACACACACACACACACACACACACACACACACACACACACACACACACACACACACACACACACACACACGCTATGTTCAATGTGAGTACCTCCACCATCCAGTGCCATAACAGTCAGCACCATGTCCTTATAGAGCGGGTTCTCTCTGTCCAGTCTCTCAGCAGTAGATATTAGTCCATCTGCATCGATGCTGAACTGGCTCTTTCCCAGGTCGTTGATGAAGGAGTAGACGATCTGGCCGAAAGAGCCTGAGTCCTCATCTGTCGCACGCACCTGGAGGTTCAATACAGATCACCATTAACCACTTCAACCCTGTATGGTTGGCCCTGAGTCCCTCAGGGCTCTAAACAGGTGACTTTTCTGTTTTAGCTACACATTAAATAGCTTTGCTGAAAACAGCCGATTGACAAGCTCAAGCTATTCTCTGCGACAGTTTTCCCAGAGTACAGATGCTGGGGTTAATGCGACCCTCAGCTTGCCCAGCCAATACAGGTGAAAGTGTTGAGAAAGACAAATTTGAAAGTGTCCTCGAGAAAGACAAATGTTTTTGGGTCACAAAAGTACAGTATAGCTAGCTGTGAGTTGCCAGACTAGGTTTGAGCAGCTGAGTGGTGTTGGACAGATGAGCTCTGTCCATGGTTCTGAACCACATGAACTGTGAGCTGTCCATGGTGCTGAGTAGTGCACAAGCGGTATAGACCGATTCCGTAGCGGGTCTCATGGTCGCAGCCTACGTATTTCCTGTAGGCGGACTCGACGTAGCTGCGGGGGTAAAACCCTCACCAGGCGCATCTCTTCCACTACAGTGAACGGCAGAGTGACTGATGTTAGTTTGCCTCAAACTTTACTCTTTTACCTGCTTTTTTACTAACACTAACATTACAAAGATGCCCAGAACATCGAGGTGAACCTGTGTAGTTTATGGCTGCTCCAACAGTAGTGGCAACATAAAAAATAAATAAAAACGGAATGTCTAATATCCACCGCGTTGGCGGGGACCAGAGCCATTGAGTAATGGTTGAGACGAAGCAGTGAAAGATACATAACGCCAGTCTTACCCAATACCAAATATTTCTGTTTTATTAACACAAGGCTGCTGTACTTTATACCTCATACTTTAAATGCTTAGTATGAGGTATAAAATACAGCAGCCTTGTGTTCATAAAACAGAAAGATTGGGTATTGGGTAAGACTGAAATTATGTATCTTTCAGGATTTGTCTCAACCATTACTCAATGGCTCTGGTCTCAGCCACCACGGTGGATATTTTGACATTCCGTTTTTTTTTTTTTTTATGTTGCCACTACTGTTGGAGCAGCCATAAACTACACAGGTTCATCTCGATGTTCTGGGCATATTTATAATGTTAGTGTTAGTAAGAAAGCAGGTAAAAGAGTAAAGTTTGAGGCAAACTAACATCAGTCACTCTGCCGTTCACTGTAGTGGAAGAGATGCGCCTGGTGAGGGTTTTACCCCCGCAGCTACGTCGAGTCCGCCTACAGGAAATACGTAGGCTGCGACCATGAAACCGCTACGGAATCGGTCTATAGAGCGGCGCAGTCCCTCCCCCTTTCAGAACAACGAACGGCCCAGGAAATGAAAACGCAATGCATTTCTTCATAGGCAGTTTTTATTTAATTTATTTAAAGACCTTTTAAGCGTCGTACGAAGCCAACTCTTGTTGTGACAAATCATGACAACACACACAATATTTCGGGCCAAACAAAGAATTAGAAAGTAGAAAAAAACGGCAGGTTACAACACTTTTTTTGTAATTATTTGTTTGGTCCAAAATATTGTGTGTGTTGTCATGATTTGTCACGACAAGAGTTGGCTTCGTACGACGCTTAAAAGGTCTTTAAATAAATTAAATAAAAACTGCCTATGAAGAAATGCATTGCGTTTTCATTTCCTGGGCCGTTCGTTGTTCTGAAAGGGGGAGGGACTGCGCCGCTCTATAGGAACAGATGAAAAGTCATGAGCGCGTGACTGGGCTGCACCATGATGCACACCAGAAGTTCGATGAAATACATGGCAGTGGATGGAGCCGGCTGGACCAGCTCATGAACAAACATTATTTATGAACCTTTGTCATATAATCGGTCCAGGAATATAAAAGAAGACATAACACATTAATTTAGTTTGCTGTGTTGCTTTTCGATGTGTACACTGTGTACTTTTATAGAGGTATCTAAAGTGCACAAACTCGCTTTTATATTCCTGAACCGATGCCATGTATTTCATCATAATTTTATAACCAAAAGCTGGGCCAATAGCCAAAGGCTATTGGCTATTATAGAATAATTAGAACATTCTTGATGAATGTACAATTGAGGAAAATATTATTAAGTGTTATTCAAAAGAATGGCATCACAGTGAGCTACTTGGGCTGGGAATTAATTTGAAATGGTGTGCATTTCATCTTGCAGTGAAACGCTTCCGTTACACCTCATTAAGAAAACATTAGATTATTCTTGTAAATTGTAATTAAAAAATATCCTAATAGAAACGCAAGAGTGGTGCTTTGAAGATGTCTAATGAGGAGGAAGGTGCTTTTTTACCTGGATGACCTCTGAACCAGGAGGGCTGTTTTCTCTGACCTCGGCCAGGTAGAACCTCTGACTGAACACCGGGCTGTACAGGTTAGCTCCCAGAACACGTACAGTCACCTGGGGATCAACATCATCGTCATTATTATCATCATTATTCAGGGTTCCTTACAACATTTTGTAACTTTGCTGCTATTGCATTCATTTATCAGTGGTGATCTCTTATTGTTCTTGCAGTCACTTTTGGATTTAGCTAGCTCCACCCCTAACCTCTAATCCTAACAACTAATGCTATCCACCTTATTAACATTCATAATTGAAGTTATCTTAATAGGTTTTATTAAATTAAATTAAATTAACCACTAAAACTCTAGTTGACCGGGGTCCCCCAAGGCTCTGTACTACAGTACTGTAGGTCTGCTATTTCCCTCTACACCAAATCTCTTCGCCAAAAATAGCTGATTTACAAGCTCACAAACGCATCGTGTTGCAACACGTTGTGAGCTTGTAGATCAGCTATTTCCGCCCCAGAAAAGGGACGCTAGGTTTAATTTTGTTTATACAACATGGGTCATGACTCATGACTCGTGAGAGAAGAAGTGTCTGTAGTACACGTTGTAGTCTGAGCCACTGTTGCCAGATTTTGTGAGAGAAACAAGCGGTCAGGTCTACGCAAAGAAGCCCAAAAGAAGCGACAAGGCCACATGAGCACACACACGGCATTTTTTTATTTTAAATACATGAGGATCCCTGTCACTAAATATGTTCAGATGGGGGTCTGCAGACATTTTAATGTCCTTGACATTAAAATGTCCTTGACATTAAAATGGTTTGTTTAAACTGGTTTAAACAACATCAGGAAATAAGTCCAAATATAAGCAACTACACTTTAGAAGTTTAGAAACAAGACCAAAAAACTGCAACCCGCAGCTACCATTATTAACAAGCAACTTTCGCTCATAATAAGCAGACATGGCAACAGCAGATGTCTCACCTGAGCAGTGTTGGTGAAGACTCCATCAGAAACAGACACATTGAGACTGTATGAGAGCTTCATTCCCTGTCGCCTCTTATTGGACAGAGTGAGCACACCTGTATCTGGGTCCATCACAAACGGCATCCTCTCATTCCCAGAAAGAATACTGTACCTAAAGATATTTTTTGAATAATTAAAACGATAAAAGAGGGGAATAACCGGGGAGTCTTTGTGCTCATTAAGTTGATCTTATAGACATACTGTACTGTAAACTTTTATTTATTTATTTTTACCTCAAGGGGGAAGTGCATTTCAATGTCTGAGTAACAGGAAATTAGGCTTGGCCTCACCCTTTTGTGTTAATTTGCTTGCTTCTTGCTGAAGGGTCTACCCCCTGGGAGAGCTCCTGTTCAAAATAAACCCTGGCCCTCCTGACAGATTTTCATTGCAAATTGAAGATCTGTCTTAAGAGTTTACTTGAACTGTAACACCTGGAAACCTTATTCAGCAGCAGTATTGACAGACACTTACCACCACTGCAAGAGAAAATAAACTAAGAAGAAACTGAGGTTGTTTATTACTTGCACAAGCAGAGCGCGCAAGTAATAGTTTCGCCCGGCTCGTATGCACCGTCCCAGCCAGCCCGCCACTTTTGATGCGTATGCAAATAAAACAGCAAATTGTGCCTGATTTCGTAAGAAATATGTGGATTAAAGGACCCAATGCCAGAGTGTAATTGGTTTTCGATGGTTACGTAATGACGATATGTTTTAGTGTTGGGAGGATTAAAGGTAATGCTCCTGTGTATACATGTATGTAATCTGGTCCCAGCAAATCAGGCACAATTTGCTGTTTTATTTGCATACGCATCAAAAGTGGCGGGTTGGCTGGGACAGTTTTGGGCGCAAAGTAACCACAGTATACCGCTAATCAACTTACAAATTACATATAGTATATGTATAACTAGCTCTCAATGATGACGTAAGAAATATGTGGATTAAAGGACCCAATGCCAGAGTGTAATTGGTCTTCGATTGTGACGTAATGACGATATGTTTTAGTGTTGGGAGGATTAAAGATAATGCTCCTGTGTATAAATGTATGTAATCTGGTCCCAGCAAATCAGGCACAATTTGCTGTTTTATTTGCATACGCATCAAAAGTGGCGGGTTGGCTGGGACAGTTTTTGGCGCAAAGTAACCACAGTATACCGCTAATCAACTTACAAATTACATATATATAGTATATGTATGACTAGCTCTCAATGATGATGTAAGAAATATGTGGATTAAAGGACCCAATGCCAGAGTGTAATTGGTCTTCGATTGTGACGTAATGACGAGTGTCAGTGTTGGGAGGTTTAAAGGTAATGCTCCTGTGTATACATGTATGTAATCTGGTCCCAGCAAATCAGGCACAATTACAACTACAGATTACGGAAGTATTTTAGATCATGTATATTTTAACAAAGGTGAAAGTATTATTACAGAAATTGAAGTTAGAGACACATATTACTCTGATCATGATTTAGTATTAATATCACTATAGTCCAAGATTAAATACATTTAAAGGTATATTCAGTGATTTCACTTAATTCAAATATCACTTATTTTTTTGTTTTGTTGTGATAATCCTCCCTACTATAGAGTGTGCTGGCCATATAAGGAGTTCCTCCCTGTCCCCAGTTAACCCCTGGGGGTCAAAAAACCTTAGGTTTCGTTTTTGACTCTCTATCCTGATTGGACGATAGGCTGGGTCCCACAGCCAAAAACGAAACCTAAGGTTTTTTGAGTAAAATCACTGAATATACCTTTAAAACAAGTGACAATTTACAATAAATAATGAAATAATTATAATGTATACGTGATAACATATTTTAATTCAGTTTATATACCTTTTTTTCATCACATATCAATGACTTTTTTTTCTTTGAAAAACTAAAAAGGGATCCAGAATATTTCTACATCGATAAAACTGTATTTCTTATATAGATAGGAACTTGAACCATACTTAATAATACTAGGTGTTTACATGCATAAAGTAGGTATGTAGCAAATAGTTACACCTAATAATTAGACATTTCAAACGTTCCTTCACAGAGATACTGAGATTTGACAGTTTACAGCGGTTGAAAGTACTTGCGTGCTCTGCTTGCGCACTAGTTGGCCATTTATGGCCTACTAGTGTGCAACAAGCAAGTATGCACTCGACAGAGTGCAGTTCTAGTTTATTTTAGTTTTTCTCTCAAAATACGAATGTCTGCAACTTTAGAAAGGTTCTGTTAAAGAAGTAATGACATAATGTTATGATATTGAACGTATAGTATTGTGAATTACCATATTGTGCCGAATATAAGGCTCTGATTATAAGACGACCCACATTTTTCAAGAATCATTGGTGGAAAAAGAACATTGAATGTCAAACAGTCTAGTCCCCGATTATAATATGACCTCGTTTTTTTAGGATATCCCCTCAACAACAGAACTCAACTTCGCCTCACCTCAGCTTGTTTGCGTCACAGATGTCTGCGTCCGACGCCTGAACACAGGTCACGAAGTGGCCCCTGGGTGCCAGCTCACTCACGTACGTCTCATACAGTGGCTGGCCAAAGTTGGGTGGGTTGTCATTCGTGTCGGTGATGGTTACCGTGACTGTGACGTCACTGCTAAGGGCGGGGTCTCCGCTGTCCATTGCCCGGACTATGAAGTTGTAGCGCTGGGTAAACTCGTAGTCCAGCATGCTCGCTGTGAGCACCAGTCCACTGCTGCTGTCTATGTGGAAGTAGTCCGTGCTGTTGTAGACGTCAGACAGGATTTGGTAAGTCACCACTGCATTCTTCTCAGAGTCTTGGTCTAGGGCCAACACCTGCAGGACAGGGTTATTAGTTAGATATAACAAACAAAATAATAAAAACTAGAATTGAAAAGAAACATTTAGCTAAAGTAAAAATAATGAAGCTTTAATTAGATAGTATGATCTCTGAATTTATTTGGAATAAGAAGGTGTCAAGGTTGCGTAAGCAGTACCTACAGAGGCCCAAATCTCTTAGTGGAATGGCTCTGCCTATAACTTTAGGTTCTACAACTGGACTTCCAATATTAGGATCTTCCAATATTGGATTTTATATGAAATAGCGAGGTTGTCTGACTCCGTTGAAAACCTTGAAGGGTGCAATCTCATGCATTTATGATGAGATTTGTTGTTTGCACCCGGAGTCTGTGGACTCTTTAAAAGCTTGTTTGGAGGAGATAACTGAGGAGATTTGGGATACAATTCTACAACGGGTACATGGGTCCTCTATTTGTGCGAGGCATGCTCTTATTGAATGTAAATTACTAGACCGTGTCTACTACAAACTACACCAAGGCCAGGTTGTCTAGAATGTATAATGATGTGTCTCCTCAGTGTGATAGATGTCGGCAAACTCCTGCAGACCTCATCCATACATTCTGGCTCTGCCCTTCTCTACACAAATATTGGACAGATATCTTTAATTCCTTATCAGCGATAGTCGGGCAAAGAGTGGAGCCCACACCTTCTGGGGCTCTGTTTGGTGTTTTCCCCTCGGTACCGTCACTCTCTAAATCAGAGAGGGATGTTTTGGCTTTTGTCAGTCTGTTAGGAGACTAATCTTGATCAACTGGAAATTACCCACTTCCCCTTCTGCACTCACTGGATTAGGGACTCCTTGTACTGTGTAAAACTGGAGAAGATTAGACTCATTAACCCTTTTACTGCTGCCATTTATTGAGAAATTAGGACCTAATTCATGCCAGCATTTTTTTTAATTTGAGCTCTTATTTTGAAAAGCCACATTTTGCCTCAACCGGAAGTGAGCTTATCCCTGCCAGCTTTACGTTGCCAAGACAACCTTTGTTTACATAATCGAATCAATGCCGGTACATATAGCACTGCACAACGTCGGCTCTGTGCCGTCAAAGAAACGCTGGTTTGACCAAAAATGCCATCTGGGACAAGGAATAGGAGATACAGGCGATTGAAAGAAACGGATAGAATGGATTCTTATGGCGACCGCGATCTAATCTGAACGATCCAGTGCAGTGCTAACAACATTGCTAGCTAACCGGCTAACGTGAGTAGCATTATGGCTCGATCGATCATATGCACTATAAAAGTATAATTGCCGAAGGGCTACGGCAATGGCAGCAAGGTGTATTATCAAATTGAGGCTTTGATTGCCGAAGGGCTTCGGCAATGGCAGGAAGACGGTTAAATGGTTCTTCTGAGGAGGATAATGGGCTCCATGTCAGCATCACATTTCCTATATCTGATCTGCGTGCTGTGAGCTTGTGGCCTGCGACTTTTGACATTTTGAAAATGAGGCTTAATTAATACAGTAACACCAGAGATTCTGACCAAATACAATCAAAATGTACCTACTGTCCCTTCCTGGGTTATGGCTAGTCTGGAAACCAGACACATTATTAGTCTGGCCGCCAGGCTAGGTTATGGCATTAATAATGGCCAGGGACATGATTCTGTAGAACATTATGCTGCTACAGTTGAAGTTGATCTTAATGTGGATGTAAAATGTCATCATTTTATCCCATTAGTCTGTGTGAATCTGTCATGAAATGAGAATATCAATTAGATCAAAAATGCATGATATGAAAATATTTGGTTTTAATAGTGTGATGTAAGTAAGTGAAATGGCTTATCATTAAAAAATAAAAGTTCATAGCATGCTGCATTCGTTAATAATGAGTTAGTTAGATCAAAGGCACGATCAAAGGTAACTAAGATGTTATCCTTAACTTCTTGGGACTTGCATAAAATGTCATACTGTGTGAGCCACAAGTTCACATAACAACTAACCTTTGAGACCTTTGTTTTGCAAAATGAATTATTAATCCTTATAATATATTATACTTCTATGGGGCTCCATCCTTTGGCGCATATTAAAGAGTAATCCATCACTGAAATGGCTTTGAAGTATGCACAGAGGACTTAACAACAGTCATAGTCAATAAGAATTGATTTGTTGTCATACACACACACACACACACACACACACACACACACACACACACACACACACACACACACACACACACACACACACACACACACACACACACACACACGTTTGATTTACTACCTTTTTGGGACCATTTTTAGCCCTAACCACAAAGTCTGAGTTATGACGTATACGCACACTGAGAATAGCAGGTCTACAAGCTCGCAATGCAAAGAATTATCTTTCAGCCATAAAACAACATTTTCTCTTATGAGGTCCGGGAATTTGTCCTCAGTCCAATGTCAATTGTCAGTCAATGTCAATTTCTCAAATTCTTATATGTATACCTTAGGCCACGCACACACACACACACACACATATACACACACGCGCACACACACACACACACACACACACACAGTACACACCTGCAGCACCGGTGTCCCGATCATGGAGTTCTCAGGCAGCGTAGTGGAGTACGAGGCATTCTGGAACAGCGGGGGGTTGTCATTGACGTCCAACACAGCGATGTCTACATCCACTTCTGACCTGGCGCCCGTCAGCATGTCTGTGGCCTTCGCCGTCAAGCGATAGTACGGGACAGTCTCGTAGTCCAGCGGGTAAATCACACTGATGATCCCTGTGTCAAAGCCAACGTCGAACTGGAGGCCCGGGTCTCCGTCCAGGATGGTGTAGGTGACGCTCTGTCCCTCTGGACTGGTGGCGTTGATGGACAGAACGGGCGTGGAGACAGCCACGTCCTCTCTGACAGTGAGCCCATAGAAGGGCTTGTCAAACACCGGCATGGCTTTGTTCACTACGGTGACGGGCAGCTCCACTTCGCTGGACAGCAGACGGTAGCCGCCGTCCGTCGCCACGACGACCACGGTGTACTCGGCGCTGGAGAGGTCCGCCTCGAATGACCTCGTCAGGGTCAACTGCCCCGTCACAGGGTGTACCTGTAGCGCATTTTGGGGAGGGAATGTTTTGGGGTGGACTCCAGCACGAGGTTATTGTCCCTAATGAAACCTTTATATAGCAGAACAGTGAGTTCTATACGAACAACTTTGAATTTACTTTACTGAAATGTATTCCTTGCTTTAAATCTCGTTAGAATAGATGCCAAATGGAAAGAAGCTGGAGACACTTTTAGTTTTAAAGTTCAACATCCCTTACATAAAGTGGATCCTGTCTGTTATTAATAATTCATAGTATGATTTATGCCATATTGTCCGAATATAAGACGACTCTGATTATAAGACGAACCCCAATTTTTCTAGACTCATTTGTATACAGTATTAAAGGTGAACATTTGAACATTTACTGTATATAATAGCGTGTATTGCATAGTATAAAGATGAATATGTCCTACTTCAAAGTTCCTGTGAGCCTCTCTCAGGCTGTAGGTGACTTCTCCATTCAGACCAGTATCTTGGTCGGTAGCTGAAACCCTGAAGATGGCTGACCCTGGGTCTGTCTCCACCTGTACAGTGGCGTAGTAGGGAAGATTGACAAACTCTGGAGCATTGTCATTAATGTCTTCCACCTAGAGACAAAGAAGATTGTAAAGGAATTATTTAGTAAGATGACTATTTTAGTTATTTCGTAAAATAGTTGCTTTTGAAAATTACTGTAGTGGATTAGTTATTTGGCTATTGTAAATTAGTTACTTGGCTTTGTCTGCGGGAGGTGCTTATTGTGAGGGGTTTGAGGAGAGGATGAGAGCATTGTAAAGACGTTTCAGGAGAGATATTACGAGAGTCAATCCCTGATGTTCAGAGATACATGGAGAATATCATGAGGATTTACAGAGAACACAAAGGGCTTTTGTTACAGTTTACGATGCTAGCCAGGCTTACAATTGCTTAGATCTCAGTCCATACATGATTTTACTGTACATCCACACATGCACACACCCACATTCATACCACACTTGACACACTTGTGGTTCTTTGAGGGGACTCAAAATAGATCCTTATGGTAACTCTGAGTGTACATTTGCAGTTGCACAGACTATATTTGCAGACTAGCTGACAGAAAATAACATTGCGTGCAAGTAAAATAAAAAATAAAACTCACAGGGAATGCATAAGAGATGATGCAACCTCCCTAGAGCCCCACACCCACCTGTACGAGTACAGTGACCCTCGCCACCCTGAGAACATCATACTCTCGCCTGACTTCAACCACCAGCTCGTAGCTCTCCTGCTGCTCGCGATCAAAAGGCACGCCATTGGTCAGCAGCACTCCGCATGTGGGCCGAATGGCAAAGCGCCCGCCAGCGTTCAGCAGGGTGTACTTCAGAGGCTCGTTGAGCCTGTGGCCCACGGCGCTGATCGCCGCTACCATGGTGACATCGGAGATGTTCTCGGGGATGGAGGCTGAGTACAGCGGGAGCGTGAAGAGCAGGCCGCTGTCCATCGCCTCCCGGACCAACACGGTCACCAGAACCGTGGTGGAGTAGCGCCCATCAGACACCTTGAAAGGAAATTAACGTGAGAGTGTTTCTCAAGCTTGTTCATGTCAATCTCATATGTATTTGGCCGCGGACCGCCATTAAAATATATATATTTTGTGGCAGAGACAACATTTGTGTTCCACATTTTTCAGATTAAAAAAAAATAGCAGATAAACACAACACATTGCAATCATGCCTCATTGTGAGTTTGCAAGTCAGCTATCTTTAAATAGCCAATGTATACGTAGGTTTAAACAGATTTTGATGCTTTATTAATTCATTTTGCTTTGGACACTCTGGAACTCCCTCAAGGACCCGTGGGGGTCCCTGGACCCCAATTTGAGAATCACTGAGATAAGGAATAACTCTCCATGAGCACTCAGGGGAAATTTGGGTTGTTCCAGCAGTGAGCAGCTGGTCATGCAATGAAGTGGTTCACCTCATACGCTAAAGAAATAATACCCCAATATCCTATGGACATGGGACAATGCTCTTAAACCTGTTTTTAACTTATTCACTTTCCGCTGTTTTATATCTGCATGCCTTAAATTGTACATTTATTTTTGTGTTTTATATTTGTCTTAATTGTTGTCAATCAATACATTGTTTGTATATGCTACACTATGTGACTATGATTTTGAAACCTTTTCTCGTCCCGCCGATTGGTAAAGCCAATGAGTGGCTTCATCTCACAATGATAATACAGTCGCAGTACTTCACGGGAGTGGGGGGGCGGGGTTCTCCATGGACAAGTCTAAAGTAACGAACAGGGCGAAGACTTGGCAGCGATCGAAAGCCCACCCCCGCCCACCCACGGGTACATGCTGAACAAGCAGAAACTGCCAGTGTAACGGTGACAAGATGTAAGCCAACATGACATGAACAGCAGAGTGCGCGAGCTAGCGCCAAGCCAGGTTTTACATAACAAAACAAAAACCACTGCAGGTGGGGGGTGGGGGTGGGGGGTTGGATCATGCACCAAGGTACAAAAACAGCTGCAGGACTGTGAGAAATGTGCACAGTGGTGACGAGGCTGCGGTAGGTCAGCTTAATTAGACCATATAATTGTCACAGATTAATTGTGGTCCGTGTGAGTCATGGATCATACTATAGCCGCTGCACACGAATGAGTGTCCCATCGGAACTCGTCCAAGCGCGATTAACCCACATTAAAGACATGACCCTTTTTGTTTTCATGCCAGCTATGCGTCATTTATCCGAGATAGAGAGGCAATTACTCTTCCTGATTATGACATGTCCAAATGGCTGTTAATAGCGCAATGTATGTGTAGCTGCTTAATGTAAAGTGACCGGGGTGGCATAGAGAACTATGATCTGGGGAGCTTGCTCAGCAACTTGAAATGACCTACGATAATAGCCTCGGTGCTCTTACAACAATATTGTCTTCAGAAGATATCACGGTGGTGTCAGGCTCGTCCTTAGGAAACGCAAAGCAGCTGGGTTTAACGGTAGCAGCCAGGAATTATGTTTGAGCGGTGCCAAGCATTCCCATGAGTGACTGTGTGTGTGTGTGTGTGTGTGTGTCTGTCTATGTACAACCTATTGACCCCTGCAGCTGATGCTGATTGGGGTCGCATTCAGGTCATACACACACACGCACGCAAGTACGCACGTCACACGCACGCACACACACACGCACGCGCACACACACACACACACACACACACACACACACACACACACACACACACACACACACACACACACACACACACACACACACACACACACACACACACACACACACACACACACACACAGGCCAGGGACCTGTACAGTACAGTAATACAGTACAATATGTATAGTTGCACCACTCAGCTCACACGTGTGTGATTTTACGATTAAAATGAACAACTACATTTCTCTTGTTGCACACATACAGTATGTTTTAACTCATTAAAACCGGGAAGGAATCTGTGTCATTTCAGATTTTAGCATTGGCTATACATCTGCTATCTTTTAACATTTAAAAACAAAATCCTGAAAGTGTGCATGTGTGCATGTTTTGTGCATGTTTGTGCATGTTTTAGCACAAATCTTCTCTTCTGTGGAGACTCCCTGGAACCCCCTCAAGGGCCCCTGTGCTGTGGGTCCCCTGTGGGACCTTGACGGTTGGCGGGGCCACTCCGCTCCATTCACCTTGACATTGAAACGGTAGCGCTCCTTGCTGAGGGCGGGGTTGGTGACCACCACGGCGCCAGTTGACCGCCCCACAGAGAAGTGCTCCAGATCGCTGTATGGCAGGGAGTAGACCAGCTCGGAGTTGACAGACGGGTCAGAGTTCAGGCTGAGGTCAGGGCTCATGTCGGGGTCAGAGGCCTCCACTCTGATGACCTCCACGCCAACGTAGGTCGGCAGGAGGAGAATGGTCTCGTAGGACTCCAGGGAGAACTTGGGAGGGGAGTCGTTGACGTTGATCACCTGAGATAGTTAAAATGTTAAAGATGGGACGGTAGTATTACTACTATTATGGAAATCAAAATGACTTAAAGGAGCACTTTGTCCCTTTTCAACGTTATCTTTATATAATTAATTAGTCATCACTCATTATAAGATGAGACATGAACAAGTAGACGGAAATTGTGCCATCGTATAATGAGATATCCTGACACTCATTTAGTTTCACTCCATTATTCAGCCTGAAAGCCCTGTCCGTTTTCTGAAGTATGGCCAATAAGTGGGAGTCTTGGCGACACTGGATCATCCCCATCCCCATTGGGCTGGTTAGAATCACTGGTTAGATTCTTTTTTAATGGACGTGGCTAGCGATTCAGGTCCTGGAGCCAGGCTAATAATGAGCATCAGCGAGGACCAATTAAACAGTTCTGACACCACATTGTACCCTTTCTGGCCTGAGATTGGAATCTGATATTTTCTGCGGATTGCCCATTACAGTATATCATCATGGTCAGGTAGCCATACGACCAAAGTTCTACCAAAGTTCAACATTGCTTTAACCCTCTAAGACCCAGCGTTGCTTTTTAGCAACAATTTTATTTTATTTAATTACTAAATTATTATTATTTTTTTCTGTTTTTTTTTCACCTAAACGTCATCAGTGATGTTCATTGCAATGCCATTTCAATGCCATTGGTCATGATATTTGCATATAAATACCTAACCTGACGCGGCCAGATGAGGGCGGTATTGGGTAACCATGTTTCCCAACACAGCAATCATCTGGGATCTCTCAAGCAGATGAGCTGACAAAAATCCGTTCCGTACCGGACCAATCAGCGTGAGCTAAGGGCGGGATATGTGCGAAACCGGACGTGAAGCTATATAGACACGTCAATATGATTGGTTGTGTTTGCACGCCCACACGGTGATAGACAGACGGTCCCATCCAATCATCTACCAAGTATCTTGAAAAAAAGGAACAGCCCCGTCATCGAATTTGCTTCCGCGATCCCAGATCCCAATAAGCTGTGAAACAAATGTGTGTAGCAAGCTTCTTGGATCTGGCAGCGTCAGGTTAATAAATACCCCCCACAGAGGCTGAAATTCACACAAATAAAAAATGTCTGGACTGGATTTTTTAACCTAAGACTTTTGACCTTTACCCTAATAAAAGTAGGTAAAATAATTGTAATATATGTTTTTTTGTGATCATTAGAATGTCTAGAACATGTTTTTTATTCATTACTGTGAAAGATATCCCCCAAATGTAAATTATTAATTTATTATATTATTATATAATTATTATAAATTTGTCATCAAACTTTATTTTTTTATTTTTTTTAACATATTTTTTAGTCTTAGTCCTAGTAGTACAAAGTAGTAGTAAGGTCGAAATAAAATGTTTGCAAGTAGAAATTAATGCGGGTGTTAGAGGGTAGGCATACTATACATGCCAAATGACCTTTTCCCCCTATCAATTCCTCACCCTGAGCCTTGAATTCATGGAATTGTATTTCTTTGTGTTGCATTCCTTCACAGTGAATAAAGAATCCGAAAACACACTTGATGAATTGAAACAGCAAAATAAAAAAATCTTCATTCACAGTGCAGGTTTTACGATGGTTATGGGGAGTCAGGGGGAATTCAGAATTCAGAAACTCAACAAAATGGTGTCTAAAAATCATACTGACAAGAAATAGGCAGAGGTGAAAATGTTTAAACCAACTGGGTGCATTAAGACCACTGTGGACCTGGCCTGGCATAATTATGATTTATTGAGGTGCATAATGCCAAACTGAGGGAACAAGGCGGCCCTGGCCTTCATGGCCTCCATAAAATCCCTCCCTCCCCCGCCTACCTTTATAATGACCTCTGCAGGGCTGTCAGCATTCCTGGGAGGCTGTCCACTGTCTCTCACATGGACATGGAAGAGGAACTCAGAGAAAGTCTCATAGTCCAGAGTGGCAATTGTTCTGAAATTCAAGAATCACTCAAATGAGCGACATCACTCCATGGTACTTCAAAGGACAATACTGCCATCAATAGTACAGTACATAAATTAACAGTTTTGGACATAATACAGTATGTGCAGTACATAATCATAGACATTCTTGCATTCATGGCTTCGGTTTTAGATGTCATGTATATTATCTCCATAGTTGTTAAAATGCTACCAAACTTACTTGCAATAATTGAGTCAATGGTGGCTATAAGTCGTCAGTAATGTTGCAGTCAATAGCTAAAGGTGCCAGACCATTGTCCTTTAATAAGTAGCCTACTTAGCACTATTACCCCCCCCCCAAAAAAACAAAAAACAAACAACACTTACCTGATTGATCCAGTCCCTGAGTCCACGCTGAAGAACATGCGGGCCGTCTCATCTATGATCTGAAACACTAGCAGGGCATTGTGGTTGCGGTCGCGATCCGAGGCCTGAATGACTAGAGGATTGCCATCCTCTCCCAGGACCACGCTGTTAATTGTAGCTGCTTCACTGATTACACCTACATACCTGAAAGCACAAACGGTGACACAGGAGAAGTGTAGCAGAGAAGACAGTAGTAATTTAGTTTTTGTCGTTTTATACGTTCTACTTATCTAGCAATTAACCTTAAGGGAAATGTTTGTTGCTGTTGCAGAACTGTTGAAGTGCTCTTGAGCAAGACACTCAAGTCCACTGAAGTGTACTCAACAAAATGTAAATAGAAAATTATGCACCAGTAGAATTAAACATCATCTTAACTCAATAACTCTTTACTTTAGCATCAAGAAAATAAGTACACATTTGAAACTGCAGTTTGGATGGATATATGGATGTAATTGGGAGTGGATAGTACAGGATTTACTGTATGGAAGGATAGATAGATACAGCAGCAGGAGTGTGATGTCCCGAAAGGAATAGATGCCAATTTCATCGCATTCACCTCATCTGTTGGAAGACAGGTGGGTTGTCATTGATGTCCCCCACTTGGACAATGACAGTAGTGTTGGCTTTCACCCCAGCCATGCTCAACGCACAAACTACCAGGAGGTAGGATGTCACAAACTGATGATGAAAAACAGAAACAAAGTACAGCAAGCTGAGAAAACAATTGTGTTTGAAGTTGCCCAATGAGCGATTGACCCATTCACCAAAACAAAATATATACAGTATATTCTTTTCGATGTATAATTTGTAAGGATTAAACTCTTTGTATTGTGCACACATGTTCACACATAAAAGACTAAAAGACTAACAAACCTCAAAGTCTAGCAGTTTGCGGGTGGTGATGACACCAGTGTGTTGGTTGATTGAGAAGCAGCGTTCTTCGTTTCCCCTAGTGATGTCATAAACGAGCGCTGAGCGACTGAGGGCACTAACCGTGGTCACATATGCTCCAATGGCGCTGTTCTCTGTGATCTGGAAAAGTAGGGGCATCACTGTTTGAACGGTAATGGTGCTTTGGTAAAGAATAGAATAGAAGAGATGTAAAGCAATTAAAATACAGTATATTTCTATTCTTCTATTGTCCTTTAATTAATTTCAACAATACTGACTTCAAAACAACAATTTCTCAGCATAGCTTCAACCATATCGTACATAAGAAAGTACACTGTGAGTTGTACCGTGAGTTGTCATTGGACTAAACATGCCACTACTATATATATAATATATATATCTCTCCATGCCTTTTTCCATCCAGCCATAATCATCCATGCTTTCATCATCAGCTTGGAACACTGACTCTGGGAGAATTTGGGCATGTAGATCCCTCTATGAATGCCTCGTCTTTCTCATCATATCTGTCCACGTCTACAAATTTCAATTTCAGTTTCTCTGACCCTCTTTCCCGCCCATCCATCCATCCGCCTGTCCGTCCCTCTGTTCATCCGCCCATCATTCATCATTCATCACCCATCATTCATCCGCCCATCATTCTGTCCGTCCGTCCGTCCCTCTGTCATCACGTCTATCCGGGGACTGCCCATAAGTCTGACATCCCGTTAGTCCGACCTACATGGCCGGTTAAGACTGAGGTCAGGGTTAGCAACCTAAGTGGCCGGTTAAGACTGAGGTATGGCCGGTTAAGACACCACAAACCACCTATCTAACAATCCCTTTACCTCAGCTTGGTACTCCCTCTGGGAAAACTTGGGCTTGGAGATGTCAGAGAGTGTCAGGGAGATGCGGACTGAGGCCGTAGTCATCAGTGGAGGTAACCCACTGTCGGTGACCCGGACCGTGAGGACATAGAAACCCACTGAGGTCAAATCCAGATCTTTCGCAGTGAAGATAAGGCCCGTGGCATTGTCTATGCCAAACACACCACCCGTGTTACCTGAAGGACACACAGGGTTCAGACGTGAAACAATGTAATGTAATCGATTTGGTGGACACATTTTTAACACTTGCTAAGTGCCTAGATTCCCCAGCAAGATTTCATCTATTTATAGCGCCGGTGGCAGAAGTGGGACACAAATCCCTAATTCTGGCGGTTTCACAGCTTTACTCTACCCACTGAGCCGCACAGGATCACATCAATGATCAATACATGACAGCGGTAGCTTCTGGTTATGAGGGACACTCATGAGTGTCTGGTTCACCAGTTTTGTGAACAGCGTCAATTGCCTTTTGGCTCATAGTTTAGCTTAAAGTTTAATGACGTTGGTTCCATTCAAACACTTTCATGTTGCAAGGAAAGGGTTTAAAGCTGCAATACAGGTTAATGAATAAACTACCACATCTGCAGTGGTTCGAGGTGGTCTCACTTCTCTCAGGGTAAGAGAAGTAACGCACATCCTCCATTGGCGCTGAGCCAAAACTGTAGAAACAGTGAACAATGAAAAGAAAGCAGGGGCTCGCAACTCACTTTATGATGCTCCAAACTTTATGTAGCGACAGGCAGGCAAAAAATACATATTTAGCGACAGGCAGGCAAAAAATACATATGTTTTGCTTGCCTGTCGCTAAATAAAGTTTGGAGCTGCGAGCCCCTGCTTTCTTTTCACAGTCTCACTTCTCTCCCATTAATTAATTTGTGGTTTAAGTAAAAATAATGGTATTAAATTCAATCCAAGAACAACACAAAAACGTTTCTGCCTTTTTTTTTTACTGTCTACCCAGGCTTTTGGGAGCACCCTGAACAGTTTTGAAGTTGCTTGATTGAGTATTTGCACATTTGATATTCGTTTTTATCAGACACCGTTGAAACTTCAAACTATTAACCATGATAGTTTCATCGAAAACACACGGTTTTGGCGACTCAAACTGCTCATAAGGACAGTGTTTTCTCTAATCTAACATGGTTAAAATGGTATTTGAAGTTACACTGAAGTGCAAATATCTAATTACTGAATCGAGCAACTTAAAAACTGCCTGAGTAGATGATAACATTTTTGAAAGTGAAATTGCCCCCGATGGATGGATAATAGTATAAAATGCATTGTAATGTGTTAGGATTATTGTTTTAAACTGCTTGACTTGACTATGTAGTGTTCAAGCGACAACATGACAATGATGCCTGCAAGTCATTTTGAATGTAAGCCAACAACATTTTGAGTTTAGAAATACAGAAATATTCAAAAATGGATGTACAATGTTCGTGCCACGCTGTGAGCTTGTAGATCTGCTATTTTAGAGCACCACCGTTCTAAATCCTCAGAGGTTTAAAAAAGAAAAATCACACCCGTGTGAAGTGAGGGGCGCTCTTATCATACATCATCTCGTCCGGCCAATGAGAATTTGCGTCCTCACCTTCATCTTCAATGTTTGTGTTTACACAAACACGCAAAACGGTCCATTCATTGCCAATGTCATTTTAAAGCCTGTGCATGCGCGCGCGCACACACACACACACACACACACACACACACACACACACACACACACACACACACACACACACACACACACACACACAGTACATGGGAGGGGCTAGCGCCCCTCAACAATTACATAGACTGGATACACTGGTGTCTCTTCGAGTCAGTTAACTTGAAACGTTTGTCACATTGTTTACAGTTGTATGTTTATTTCTCTAGTGTGGCTACGCAGGTGTGTCTTAAGACTACATAACTGACTAAAACTCTTGTCACACTGTTTAAAGTGGTATGGTTTTTCTCCAGTGTGGCTATGCAGGTGTACCTCTAGATTACCTAACTGACTGAAACTCTTGTCACACTCTTTACAGTGGTATGGTCTTTCTCCAGTATGGATACGCTGGTGTGTCCTCAAGTGACCTGACACAGTGAAACTCTTGTAACACTCTTTACAGTGGTATGGTCTTTCTCCAGTATGGATACGCTAGTGTGTCTTCAAGTGACCTGACTTACTGAAACTCTTGTCACACTCTTTACAGTGGTATGGTCTTTCTCCAGTATGGATACGCTGGTGTGTCTTCAAGTTACCTGACTCACTGAAACTCTTGTCACACTCTTTACAGTGGTATGGTCTTTCTCCAGTATGGATACGCTGGTGTGTCTTCAAGTTACCTGACTTACTGAAACTCTTGTCACACTCTTTACAGTGGTATGGTCTTTCTCCAGTATGGATTCGCTGGTGTTTCTTCAAGTCACCTGACGCACTGAAACTCTTGTCACATTGTTTACAGTGGTATGGTCTTTCTCCAGTATGGATTCGCTGATGTATCCTCAGATTACCCATGTCACTGTAACTCTTGTCACATTGTTTACAGTGGTATGGTCTTTCTCCAGTATGGATTCGCTGATGTTTCTTCAAGTCACCTGACACGCTGAAACTCTTGTCACACTGTTTACAGTGGTATGGTTTTTCTCCAGTGTGGAGACGCAGGTGTGCCTTTAGATTACCTAACTGACTGAAACTCTGGTCACACTGTTGACAGTCGTATGGCTTTTCTCCAGTGTGGACACGCTGGTGTCTCTTCAGATCATTTGGCCGATTGAAACTCTTATCACACCGTTTACACATGTGGGTCTTCTTTCCTGTGTAACTCGACGGATTTGCCTTCACTTCTCCCGCCAGAGCTACATTATTGGTAAACTGTTGACGACCGTTGGATCCATGCTCATCCGTCTCTCTTTGGTTCTGGCTGGATATACAGAGCAGTTTATTCGCTGACGGGGCTGGTGAATGGACCTGCTCGTTCCTCTGCGTTTGGCCGTAGAGGTCGATGTGGCTCCTCTTCATGGGTTCATGGAGATGGGTGGAGGCACGGGCATGTGGACGCTGAGAACGGGAGACCCGAATCTGGAACGATTGTGGCTCACTCCTCATTGCCATCGTCAAATGGACTGTGACGCGAGTGAGAGTTCTAGGTTCCTCTTGTTGGTGTTGGACAATAGTCTTTTTGTACTATATATCCCTCTTCTACGTTTCTCTCTTCACTCACTCACGCCGTGTCCCAAAGAAACTCCCTCGTGATAAAGCTCTAAACTACACACCGAGATGAGTGAAAGTCTAAAGACAATTCGCACGATATTTATGCTGACCAGGAGCTCGGGTCCTGACGGAGAGCACACAACACAAACTGTTGCCGCGCAAGCGTAGACATTCAGATTTGCGCAGGCTGTCCATTTGCGAGCGACGCTCCTATACTACGACATCACCGCTATGACATCACCGATATGACATCACCACCAATGACGGCAGAGATCCACATGGTGATCCACATCTCTGAACAGTTCATCTCAGGCTCTTATCATCGTACTGTACATCATCATGCATCATCTCATACTCATTGTTCATAGTTATGGACCTGAGCTAGCCACTGACTAATATATCCAGTCAGGTCGGTCATTCGTAATATTGCGCTGCTGCGCACACGCTTTTAGCGAGGTGCTAAGCAAGGGTTGTTTTGGTATATCAATCAATCCGTCCACTCCATGTGCGTGCGCACGTGCACTCTTTACGTGCGCGGCTGCACGCTGTTTCACCCACGTTTGGTTAAAAGTTATATCAAGTGATGTTTTAACATTACAAACTTTCTAAATAACTTTAGTATTCAACGTGTCGGGGTCCTAGCAACTCCTTCTGTCTTCTGTGCTACCAATACATGCTATCCTGCTGCGTTCGCTCCGCTGCTGAGTGCTGAACTGAAGAGAACTGAGCAGCAACACATGGAGGGGTGGGCGGTGGGAGCAAAGGGACAGATCTTCAAATGAACACCGCATTGAGCCTCGACACGTTGTTAGCTTGTAGCTCTGCTCTTTTTGGCGAACGACACCGCCGTTCAGAAATATAAATTTAGGTATAGAACCGCGACTATAGAATGTGCACTTGCTGTAGACAGAGACTTGTCTTTATCACGATTGAATGGTCAAATCCTGTAGTCGCACCTGTGCTACAAATTGAATTTTACAACTCGCACGGTGATATTTTTAGTCGCAAATGCGAGTACCTAGTCGCACTGTCGACTAGCCCTGGTTATAAGCAGATTATAATGCATTATAAGTATGTTTGTAATGTATTATAGAAATGGGCTTCATAGGAAGTGTTACAAAACAAATTGACAAATTCTACTACTATCTCATAAGCCCAATATCTCCCCTGGCCAAGCAGGGACCCCTTCTTGTTTGAGTGTAGCGGTAGATGTTTGATTTCCCATGCGGGAGACTCAGCTTTGGATCCCAGGTGTTACAGTTGCAATTACCTTTCTCAGGCAGGACAGGCACTAGCTTTAAAGCCCATGGACACATCCAGTCGGCTCTTGGTTCGTCGATATCATCTTGTAGTTAGCATTTGTTATTCACCTTCAAGCGGCTAAGCAGAATGTAAGCTACAGAAGTTGTCTGACAGAAACAAGTGTGCCTTTAAAAAAATAAAGTAAGATAGAGCGTCCTTGCAGACAGGACCTCACCTGCTTCTATAACATAGGAGAGCCGTCCATTGATCCCGTTGTCTTTATCTAGAGCTGTCACCTGCAGCACAGAGGTGCCTGCTGGCGACGATTCGTAGGCCACAGCGTCGTACACCGTGTCGGTGAAGTACGGGATGTTATCGTTAGAGTCCTCCACCCCCACCAGGATACGAGCCAGGTCCCGGTTAAATGGAAACTCCTGATCTTTGACCTGTGAGCGATTGCGGGATGGAGGGAGATAAATATGGACGGGGTGGTCGGAAAGGTTGAGAAATGGGAGGAATTTGGAAAATTAAGTTAAGGAGAGCCAAGCGCAGGTGCCAAGATGATTAAAACCTGGACGGAAGCAAAGGCACTTGCTCAAAACGTGCACATGTAGGCTACACGTACTAGTGAACAAAGACCCACAAATGCAAAGTACATTTACAGATGCATGCATGTGTGTGTGTTTGTCTGTGTGTGTGTGTGTGTGTGTGTGTGTGTGTGTGTGTGTGTGTGTGTGTGTGTGTGTGTGTGTGTGTGTGTGTGTGTGTGTGTGTGTGTGTGTGTGTGTGTGTGTGTGTGTGTGAGAGAGAAGAGGAATAATACTCATTTCACTTAGTCAGTGACTAAGCTGCTCTGTCACAGAATAAGAACCAGTCTGGTATGACACATTGATTATCGTGTCCTCTATGAATTATTTGTTTTCAGGTATAATAGAAGTCACAATGTAATCTATTTTGAATAATTGTAATAACAATAGTTATGATAGTTTGAACACAAAATGTTTTAGTGAGGTTTGTACCAACCAAACAAAGTCAAACTTCAGATCAAGGCCTTGGCCTGGCCAAGCGCTCCAGGCACCTAGGCTGGTAATCCAGCCTGACAGCATGTCGCAGGTTCGAGTCCCGAGCCCGACAACCTTTGCTGCATGTCTTCCCCCTATTTCTCTCCCCCTTAACTGTCAAACAACTGTAAATCTATCAATAAAGGCAAAAAGGCAAAAATAAACCTTTAAAAAAAAAAAGAAAGAAAATAAAAACCTTCAGATCAAGATAACTTTAGCTGGCTTTCATGCACACAGATACAACCTCACAGTCTGTGAGAAGACAGAGAGGCAAACCCCCTCCTGGAAGAACCTTCATAATATTAGCGTGGTAATGTACTATCCGACTGTACAACCTACGCCAACATCACCAGAAAGTCACATTAGTACTGTCAACTTCAACCGTGCCCTTCAGGCTGAGTTCAGCCAGAATCAGCAACAGGTAAACTCATCTAGGTTCATTAGAACATTTACAGAGTTACAGAGCTAGTTTGTCCTTAATTGATCCTCCCCCCCTTTACTTCTTCCTTCACCCCATTTCCCCTATCACTTTAAGATTCCATAATAGTAGCCCCTATTTTATTATTCTCCTCATTGCAGTGGGCATGAATAGGGTTTTATAGCTTTGTGAAGATAGGCATTTCATCAATGTTTTATTGAACTGCCTTTTCTATTCGTTCCAACGAACTGTGCAGATGTATGGAGAACCGAATGACCATGAGCCATGATGCATATAGGGCTCGTCTGAGAACGGCCTCAAGAGAGCCTTTTCTATTTATAAACTGTACGTACTGTACACATGTGCGTGCGTGCATGACATGTGTGTGTGTGTGTGTGTGTGTGTGTGTGTGTGTGTCAACTCTCTCATCCGGATAATGAAGGGCCTTATACTGTGCATGTGTTTGAGCGCGTACACATACGCATGCTCACGCGCAGACACACACACACACACATGCATACACACGCGCACACGCACACACACACACACACACACACACACACACACACACACACACACACACACACACACACACACACACACACACACACCACAGTACATTTATGGTCCATCTCTCACCATAACCGTGAGGATGTGCTGCGTCCTGGCTTCATAGTCCAGGCCGTCGGTGGTGTAAACGGCTCCAGTGCCGGGGTTGACTCTGAACAGCCTCATGCTGGCCGGGTCCACGCTGCCGTAGATGGAGAAGCTCAGGCGCGCGCGGTCGTCCATGTCCGAGGCTCTCAGACGCAGGAGCTCCGTGTCCACTGGCGCGTCCTCTGAGACGCTGACGTCATAGGCGGGCCGGGAGAAGACGGGGGGGTTATCATTGCTGTCCAGGACCTTGATTAACACCTGAGAGGAGGGAGAAACAGACGGGAGGGGAGGAGGAATGCAAAGGGGAAATTAAAGTGTTATATTTCTACAACATACAGTATACAGTTCAACGTTTCATTTCTGTCTCCACCGGGTGGTTTATTGACATCATATATATATGGCCTGTCAGCTCAAACCCAAATCCAATACTTTGTATTGCGCACAAATGTCATAGCAAGTTATACAAAACAAAAAAGTACCAATTCCATTGTCCCCATATTTCCTATTCCAAGTGTGTTTGTCTTATATGTAACAGCAGCACCACGATTCCAAAGCCCCTTCAGGTACATTTTAAGTCCCATTCTGACCGGGCACCCATTTTGGTGTCAGCATCATGTTATGCTTTAGCTATTTAAAAATAGCAGATCTACAAGCTCATATCGCGCCACCGAGTGGCGCGATACGAGCTTGTAGGTCTGCTATTTTTGAAAAATCGAAGAGCGACTGACATTTTTAGAATCTGATCTCAGGTCAGAATGGGTTCATCAGACCAGTGTGTGTCCGGCGGAAACCTCGTATGAATCTGATCTCAGGTCAGAATGGGTTGAAACTATTTTCAGCAATGGGATAATAATGTTTTGGATCTTATTGAGCTGGTCATTTTGAAAGTAGCTCTCAAGTCCCCCCTGCTATACACTACAATCTCTATAGTCATGTGATCAACACGGATCTGTCCCATTTCCCATTTTCCATCCTGATTAGCTAACAAAATGCCAGAAATCATGAACACAGCGTGCGATTTCCGTGAATTTATACACGCATATTTCCACTAGTCTCACAGTGGCGCTATAGCAGGCCAATTCCTGTTTTTACCTATAACTGCACCGATCTGTGTACAACTTTGTATGCGCACTCCCTATAGGCCAAGGGAAAAACCTTTGCCCTGCATTTTTCACATCTGCCTGCTATGGCGCCACCATGAGGTCGATTTTTTCAAAACACATTTCTTTATATTACTTTATTTATTTATCACACGCAAATCGGTAAACATGATCTCTATAGTCATGTGATCAAGACGGGTCTGTTTGATTTCTCATATTCCATCCTGATTGGCTAAGATTGCCTTCCAGGACAAAATGAACACAGCGTCCCAAGTGCAGTGAAACTGCTCACTAGCCATTTGACATTTTTCAGATCAGCCTCATGGTGGCACTATAACAGGCCAAGTCACATCTTTACATATAATTGCACCGATCTGTGTATAATACTACAGACCAAGGAAAAACGTCTGGCCTGCTTTTTTCAACTCTGCCTTTTAGAGCACCACCAGGAGGATGAAATGTACAAATCGTCATCAGCGAGTCATACTGACATGGTGACATGTTTGGGACGAAAAGCAACAGCAATGCTGCCTCTAGCCAATGGGAACTTCTGGGAAGGGGAGGGGCAAATATCCCTGGCAGCAAAGCTGGCTGCAGACAGACAGTGCAGAGCTACGCGCATACTACATCTTTGATTGATTGATTGAAATATGTATTAACAGTTTGTAGAATTTACAGTACATTTTAAGCACAAACTCAATACAAAGACTGTTAACTGTGAGTGGACGACCCAATTAAGCATTACACTTGTTTACAACAGGGTCCACATTGTTCAATTCATCAAAACATTTAGAGACATACAAATAGACACTTCTATGTAGCTAAAGAACAGAACAGGAATTCATCATATAGGAAGCAAAAAGGGAAAAGATACATATACAGTGAGGGGAAATGGGGTGGGGGGGGGGAATTCAGATTTTACAGAGGCCAGTTTCGAATTGCAGCCATCCGTAGGTGCCCTTTGAGAGCGGTTTTGAAGGAGTCAAGGGATTCACATGTCTTAATGACTGTTGGTAGGGCGTTCCACATTTTGGTGGCATAGGAGCGAAAATAATTTAGTCCCTTGTTTGTGCCGAATCTGGGTTGTACATGGTTTGTTGCACTCCCTCTGGTGTTGTGGGTGTGGACTTCGTTTACATTAAGGAAGTATTTAGACAGGTACATGGGTATCTTGGTGGTGTATCGAATCTTGTGGACCAGACCCATTGCAAGATGCTGTACTCTGTCGTCGACCCTAAGCCATCCCAGCCTGTCAAAGTGGGCAGGGGTGAGGTGGGTTCGGGGGGTGAGGCCAAGTAGGAGCCTGACCAGTTTGTTTTGGGAGGTCTGGAGCCTTGTTTTAAGGGCCTTTGAGGTGCTGTGGTACCAAGAGGTGGATGCATAGTCAAAGAAACCTTGTACGAGGGCTCCTGTTAAGGTCTTCAAGGTGTTTTTGCTGACCAGTGAGGAGATCCTGTAAAGGAATCTTCATCTTGTTTACTTGTATCATTACTATATTGACTTATTGATACAATGTTGCGGGGAATAGGTGGGAGGGGAGCGGCTAGCTTGGGAGAGCTTTGTTGTTTGTTTTGTCCTCGATTATGTATGAATGAATGTACTTGTATTGTCTTGTATTTGCTGTATGTTGCTGGACCCCCTCGAAAACGAGATGATGCATCTCAAGGGGATATCCTTTCTCAATAAAGGTTCATATATACAGTTATTTGACACGTTTGCAATGTTCACACGTCGCTCGATATAACTTCAGTTCAAACCAAACTCGGCTGAAAACCATAACAAAACCACAACAAAACACAGTCAATGAACGCAGTCTGAAAACGCACCTCTTCAGTCTCCATCTTAGCCCACAGCACTTGCCGTATAGTACTTGCCCTGGCCTCGACCTCCTACAGGCGTACTGTATGCACAGGCTCAACTCATGTAACTTACAGTAAATAGCACTTTATGTAGACATACTGTACAGTAACACTCTATAGTGTATACACATAGTTTCCTTAGATAGATATTCCACTGTTAGGTTCTTAAGCTTACGTAGGATTCATGATGACTTTTTTATGTTTTGATGTATTACCATGTTTTTTGTTCTTGCTTATTATATTGTAAATCGCTCTGGATTAAGAGCGTCTGCTAAATGCCTAAATTGTAAACGCAGATGCGGACAATTGGACTAATTGTGATTTGTGAAGTGCTGTGTTTCTGTGACTCTGTGTCGGTTCTTCTTAAAATAGTGCCATGCTGTTGGAGAGCCTGGGGTTTCCTTGTGTTTAAGTTAAGTATCATTCGCCCTGTGAGGTGTGTATACTTCTTATTATTTGAGTAAAGACTGTTGTGCCGCCTTTCTGGTTTCCGTCTCCGTTTCTGGTTCCACACAACATTCATGTTGTCATGTAATCAATCTGTCTGTCATGGTCTGCCACTCCACAGACATGTCTCCTCCCTGGCCACTCCCACATTCCATTCCTTCACACTGCAGTCCCTGTTACTCACCTGTCTCCAACTCCCTCATCAGCCCAGCAGTGCTTCCCATTACAAACCTGTGAACACTTTGCCATTAACCTCCTCCCTATATAACTGGACTCCTTGCTTACACTCTTTGTCAGTACATATGTCGTTTTTCCCTGAGCAGTCCTGTATGTTCCATTGTTCCTGGTTCTTTGTTTTTGTGCTCCAGTCCTCTGAAGGTTTCATTTTTGGACTTTATGTTTTCTGCGCTTTGCATTGTGCTTCTAAAGTTTTAGCATTTTGGCATTTAGAGCATTTGGAAATTTTTGGTTTTCCTGAGCTTTGTTTGCCAGCTGCCTCATGCTTCAATAAATAAGTTTATTTTGAACCTACTGTCTTGAGACTCTGCATTTTGGGTTCAGTCATCCTGGTATCCTGACACTGTCGATCAATCTGTCATGTATAATGTTTGCCAGCCATCCATTTATTGAAAACACAACATAGATTAATTTCCACAACATTACTATAAGCATTATGATTCTGAAGATACTGTAATGTCACAAACGATCCTATCCTGGTGGAAAATAGAGACAATATCAGATCTACAGGCCCACAGTGACTCGCATCATGACACGTTGTCAGCTTGTAGATCTGCAATATTCACTACTTTTGTTTGACACGCTTGTATGATGAAGTGCAACATTAATATACGAAAAAACCTAAAAAGACGGTAATATAACAACATATAATTTAGAGTAGCCAGTGATTTTCTCCTTTTATCTCTCCAAATGCCGTGGTTTATGTCAATTCTCGAATTCCCCACCCATGTCACTGCAGTCTTGTCTCTGCTGGCTCACCTGCCAGAGAGGAGCTCCCACCCGGGAGGACGTAGCACCTGCACCCTTCTCCTAGTCCTAACCATTCAACACCCCCCACTGTCAAGGCAGAATCCTTCTCCTAGTCCTAACCATTCAACACCCCCCACTGTCAAGGCAGAATCCTTCTCCTAGTCCTAACCATTCAACACCCCACTGTCAAGGCAGAATCCTTCTCCTAGTCCTAACCATTCAACACCCCCCACTGTCAAGGCAGAATCCTTCTCCTAGTCCTAACCATTCAACACCCCCCACTGTCAAGGCAGAATCCTTCTCCTAGTCCTAACCATTCAACACCCCCCACTGTCAAGGCAGAATCCTTCTCCTAGTCCTAACCATTCAACACCCCACTGTCAAGGCAGAATCCTTCTCCTAGTCCTAACCATTCAACACCCCCCACTGTCAAAGCAGAATCCTTCTCCTAGTCCTAACCATTCAACACCCCCCACTGTCAAGGCAGAATCGCTGGTGCAGCAGCAAAGGTTGGCCTGCCCACCCGGCTTGCAGAGCGGCTTCCCTCCCTCCCACAGCCAATTATGCTCATAGGGATACTCATCATGGCTAGACTAGACTACGAGGCACTGAAAAATGCACAGCACAGCTTGGTTTATGATTTGAGTTGTAACACATGACTCAGCAAAAACAGTTTTCCTTGATTATCATGTTTTTCTCTCTGACCTTCATTTGTCCAAAACCGTTCATCGTGTAAGTCAGGGTTCCCCAATAGGCGGCCCGCGGGCCATTTGCGGCCCACAGAGCGCCCCCTTGTGGCCCATGAAAGAATTTCCAAAAAAAAAAAAAAAATGTTTTTTTTTTTTTTTTTTTTCTTAAGGGTCCCAGATATGAATGGCATTAAATGGGGGCCAGTAGCCTATGCATGTCAAACTGGGCATCCTTTTCAAATGGGGTCTTGCCCTGAAAATGAATTTTCAGGGCAAGACCTCGACCTCGCGCGTGCAGACTCGGCCCCCAGCCTGGTACGCTAGTCAAAATATGGCCCTTGAGGAAAATTAATTGGGGAACCCTGGTGTAAGTGATTAAATTTGGTTATGAGTGGAATATTACAAACATTTTAAAGGAGAATTCCATGCTTCTTACCTATATTTGTAGACCAAAGAGGTCCAGGTGTTATAATATTTTGTGCAAAAGCGCATTATTAGCTATTTCCCCTACCATAAGCCCTTAATTAATTGAATTGAAGTGCATTGAATTGAATGGGGCATTGGGTTGTTGTGCTTCATAATGTAAATAGTATCCCAAGCGGCACACTTTACTAGTTATTTCGATGGAAATACCGGTAAGTGAATTAGCACTCAAATCCAACCCCCATTGAAGGCACAAAATAACACCTGGACCTCTTTGGTCTTAGACATAACAACTACAAATTAAGGTAAGAAAGCATGGAATTCTCCTTTAAGGTTCATATCTATGTAGGCCTAGTATTCAAATTGTAGAAGTTCTGACAATTCATGTATCGTGGAAAAATAAGAACACAACTTAAAGTCGGGTGGGGAGTTTAGCCTGAGTGTCAGCACAAAGGACCATCCGACCATGACGATCATAACTCCAAAATTAGAAAGAAATACTGTTTCTGAAGAAACAGTGTGAGCTCACTGAAAACATTGTAAAGAAAAATGATGTTTAATGGGAATGGCTTTTGAGAGGAATGTACCTTCAAAAGTACAAAAGTCGAATTAAAATCAGCTTTTGTCAAGATAACATAGTGAAATGTGATGCAGCCAACAATATACTATGTTACGTAATGGTATGTATAGTTTCTTAGCTGTATCTACATTTATAAGCACCATGTAAAGTTTTTTATTTTTTATTTTTTTTTTTTTTAACTTTACTGCCTTTATTGATAGATACAAGTGAAGATTGACAAGAAAGAGGGAGAGAGAGACAGGGGGAGACATGCAGCAAGGGTCATCATGAACGGGACTCAAACACACGACACGCTGTCTGGCCAGAGCCTATATGTGGCATCCGCCTGGACCACTAGGCCAGCGAGCGCCCACCATGTAAAGTTTTAGCTATATCTGGGCAACCACACTTCAGTAATACAAGACCAAAGAAAAGTTTACAAAGTTTACAAAAAGTTTACAAAAAATCGAAGCAGCAGCTGCCTGTTCTGTTGTAGTCAGACAAAAAAAATTAAGATATTAGAAAGGTCTTTCCGGGTCAACATAAAAAAAGAAAGACTGTGGGGCAAGACAACAGTTGAAAACTATTGATTTGAATGAGATCCTGACAATCAGGTGTAAGTAGTATGGACGTGGACGTAGATGAAGTTTCGATCAACTCCCCTAGCATAGTCAGCTATAGCTCCAGCTACCTGGTGTTTTCACATTTATCTATCCAGGTTATTCCTTGTGAGACTAAACAAATCCGAACCAAGACAGCATGATCATGTACGCTTCACGTCTGACAGCAACAAGAAAGTGAATGTGAGAATAACTGAGAGGAGCAGAACGTCAAATACACAGACAAAAGACAGAACAACAGCGAGAGAAGCAGACAAACCGAGACAGAGATATTTATATAGATGTTATAGGAGATGCTGCAACAGCATTAAAGCGAGAGAGAAAGAGAGAGAGACAGAGACAGAGTCAAACAGAGACAGACACGATATGGACAGATGCACTAGGAGATGGCTCAATAGCCCTAAAACAATCAACCCAACCAAAGTGTGGTATTTCCCTATAGATCCACGCAACAGCTGCAGCATGATGGTCCTCCACTTAAGGACTACTCAGACATACAAAACATATTCCCTCTTAATTAGGGAATGAAACGCTGCAGTAATTGCTGAGTGTCTGTGCAATCAAACGCAGCAAATCAAGAGGATACTACTGTAGCTGTACCTTTGCCATGAGGGGAACAGAAGGATAGAGTGCGTACCTGTGCTGTAGCGAAGCTGGACCCGTCTGTCACCTGTATGGTCATGTTATAAACAGCCTGTACCTCTGCGTCCAATGGTCTCGCCACCACTATAGTCCCCATCCCCATCTGAAGGTCAAACTGCATGTCGAAGCTCCCTAGTGTCACAAATAAACACACAGGGGCAGACAGACACACACACACGCACACACACACACCCAAACAGAGATTGACACAGATGAACACATTCGTACCCCCCACATACACACACGGATCCCAGGAGTTTCAATCACTTAGTATTCACTCAGAGTGCTATACTCTCAGGCGCTTTAAGTTATTACTGTGTAATTGTTTTGGCCAGGTGCCGGTGTCTGGAGGGCCCGTGAAATGAAATGAACTGAGAGATGCTATGCAATCTAGCACCGAAAAGCCACTTGCCAGCCTGAGAGCTGTTAACAGCCTCATAAACATCTGTCTTATCACTGCAAAACACAACCCATCTCTGGGATCAGAAAAACAGGGGTGCGAGGCCATTTTCCACAGGGCAGAAAAGTTTAAAGTCAAGGGGCTTAATGTTTGATTAGTGCGAGGGAGAGCATTGATAGACGTGTTTGGGCATTCAGCGCCATCCTTCGTCTCATTCCAGCTTCTCTCAGAGGAGATATCCAGGGCATCTGCGTTTTTCTCAGTGTATGAATACTGATTTTTCACAGGACCACTCAACCGTAGTGAGAGAGTAAAGCACAGGGATTTAGCCTTTCCCCCCCCCCGTTCTCTCTGTCAGGAAAGAAGGTCGGTTAATTTAGGACTGAGAATAAAATTATCGGACAGCATTAAGCAAAACAAAAAAGAGATTACTCAGTCTGTTGGCCGTTAAATAAAGAGCAGTGTTTTGACATCTCGCTGTCACTCATGCGAAGGGCGGGAGAGCTGGTTGTGTCTAACGGAGTGGAAAAAACAACGCGGATATCTATTTCCGTCGAAACAGATTTGACAAATGGGGGAACTGGCAATTTAAAAGGCAACTTTTAAATAGAAAGTTAGCTTCACCACACCTGTGTCGAGGGAACAGTTCCTGCCACATGCATTTTGAGGAATGTAGAACGCGTCTCGAGCAAGTCTTCCCCCTTCATAGAGAGGGAGAGGGAGGGAGGAAGAGGGAAGCGAGGGGGGAGGGAAGGAGGTGGAGAGAGAGGGAGAAAAGAGGGAGAGAACAGGAAAGAGAACGGAAGGAAAGGGAGAGAGAGAAGAATGGAAAGAGAAAGGGGAAGAAGATAACGAGAAGAAATATGAGAGGTTAATAAAATAATTAATAAAATAAATATGAGAGGCTAATAAAACATTTACAAGTCAGACATAGCTTTTCATGATCAGATATGCGTTTCGCCTAGATCGTTTATTTTCTTACTATACACATCAATATCCGGTGTGTTAATTAAACTTCCGGGCGTGTAACAATGTATGCCTATAAGTCCTACTGAAACTGTACAGAATTAGCTGTGTCAGCAAGCAGGCACCCTTTCTTTCCCGTGTATCGTGGTGACGGTGGCTGATCCTCATGCGGCCTGAATCGTATGCATGCGCCATAACATCTATTAGACATAATACAGTATATTGTGAAGTAATAACCATTGTTGTAGATGCTATAGTTGGATGCGCTCACCGATGATGTCAAACCACACAGTGGTCGGACCGGACACGCGGCTGGACTGCCGTATGGAGACCACGCCCACGGGCTGAGCGACGGCGGCCGTCTCGGATACGGAGAAGTTGTAGAACCTCTGGGAGAACAGCGGGGGCAGCGGCGAGGGCACGGGCCTGCGAATCCACTCTATGTGCAGCCCGACGGTGGACCACAGCGGAGGGTCTCCGCCGTCCTCTGCCTTAATCTGGGAGGAAACAGATCACCAAAATGTTACAAAACAGCTCCTTCCTGATCCGTTGAGGGCGCCGTGTGTGTGCATCCATAATGGTTTATTACAGCACAAATTGTTTTTTTCTGGGTTTTCTGATTTCAGAAATATGTTCAGGATATGTTTTGAATGATCTATTGTCTATTATTATTCATCATGTTTGACTTCCAAATGAAATGCTACCTACTACCCCTGTCGTATGTGTCTTCTTGACAGAAGAACTGATTTAAGCACAGTACTGTTACACAAACTTTCTACTGTTTACACAAACATCTTCAATTAAATTTCAAAGATGGTTTGAAAGAAGTTAAAGGTCCATATATGGACATAAAAGGGACAAGCACAGACAGAGATCTCCATATTTAGGCAGGTGTGTGTGTGTGTGCGCATGTGTTTGGCTGTCCCGGACATAACTCGGGCAGTGGACTTCAAGGCATCTAATATTTTCTTCTGTTTGTCTAGTTTATATAAATGAATATTGCAGTGTACATAAGCATCGGACACAGCAAGAGTATCATACTGAATGTGTGCAACTGAACTGATCAGAACTGAGCAGTGAATGAAGCCGTTGCACCGTCTCGTTACAGACTATATTTACGGTTACGGTTAACAGGTCCAAATAAAGTTACACAGTCATCTGTCTTTCTGGAAGTGTTTTCCACTGCCGAGTTGTTTGCTAGATGTCTCTTTACCAGCAACGGGTTCAGAGCAAAGCCTTTTATTTATTTTGAAAGACAAGGCATTACAAACAAAAATGAAACGTACTTGTTTTGACGTTACTTTTATAGATTTTGTGGAGGGCCAGCATATTGGATATTTGATATAAATCCAATTGGATAAAGTTCATGGATCTGGAACAGTGGTAAAGCTGTCACTACAGCTGCGCACATATAGAGTGAAACTCTTGGGACACTAGGAGTAGGGAGTCATTCCAATTTTTTTATTCAGTCTGAGAACTGTTAATTAAAAAGAAAAAAATAAATCATGAAACTTTTCTAGACTCTTTTTTTTTTTCTTCTGTTTTATATTATTCATATGATGGGTTCACTTATGAGTTCATTTTGGTTAATTTATTTACACGGCTAAATGTAAATTAGTCATAAGTGCACATTTAAGCATTGATTGATTCATTCATTCATTTATTGCAGTGTGACATACATTTCAATCTGGAAAGTGACACTCACAGTGAGGACATCGACAATTCCTGCAGCCACCATCTTCCTAGACGACACCATGGCCGTCCGGGGGTCGATGGTAAACCTCTCCTCCTCGTTGCCATCGACGATGCTGTAGGTGATGTTTCCATTGGCCCCCAGGTCACGGTCGTAGGCGAACACGCGGTAGACGGGGTCGCCGCGCCTGGCATTGCGGTCTCGCTCGGGTAGACTGACACGGTAGGTGGTCTCCGGGAAGATGGGGGGGTTGTCGTTCTCGTCGTCTATGTGAACTATGATCCAGACAGTGGACTGCCGTGTGGTTATGGGTCCATCGATCACTGTCACCTGCGAATACACCCACATGTACAGTACGCACGCATGCGTATACATACACACGCACGCACGCACGCATGCACACACACACACACACACACACACACACACACACACACACACACACAAACACACAGTATGTAAGCATGTGTAGATACCAGCTACCACACAGACAGACAAATAGACAGAAAAACAGGCAGGTTTACATATAAACAGAAAGGACATACAGTGGTTTAATAACCACTGGTTTAATTACATGGCGTCATTAATAAAGGACGCATGAGGAAGGTAGTGCACGCACAATTCCTGACAAGACAAGCAAAACTATAACACAAAAGAGAATGAAGTCTGCACACTGGAGGTGTTGAAAAGGCTCTGCTGTATTTGTATTGCGCCGTCAAAGTTTCGATCAATTCAGAATTTCATCATATGTCCTGATGAAGGGTCTGAATTGATCGGAAAGTTAACGCAATGAAAACATCACCAGTGTGCAGACGCTATTCTCTTTTATCATTAATAATGATGAACCCTTTGCTTTGTACTGTTTGCCCAAAGCAATATACTGCATGTAGTTAAAGGTAAATTGAGGACAAGTCTAACAACGTAATGTTACTATCAGCAGCTGCTATAGATGCAGGAACAGATCTGTTAAATTTGCAGAATTACATTTTGTAAACATCTGTAGCCGAGTCTAGATTATCTTTTTCTCTCTCTCTCTCTCTCTCTCTGAAGCAAAGTGGACTTGCTCGCATTATTGTCTTACCAAATAGGAAAGGTCACAATTATTATCACATTATGGCCTAATCCCAATTATTTGAGGTAATCCCAATTATTTGAGATAATTCCAATTATTTGAGATAATGCCAATTATTTTTGTATAATTGTGTTTATTAGTCTGTATAAATTCATCTGTTGAAGAAATGTCATACAATTTAAAACTAAAATTGTATCACAACCATGACCTGTTTTGGCCATATATTTAGATTACGAAGCCTGAAAGAGTTATTATATACTGTATGTTAACACAATGAAAGCACCACAATTATTTATATGACAATTCATCGTTGAGTAAAATGTCATGGTCGTGATAGCCCTAATTAACATTCAAACATCACATCAATACAGCAGAAAAGCCCATACTAGGGACTGCATATCTGGTCACTTAAACCCCTGACCTCAATTCACCAAAGAAACCCACACATGTGTGGCAGCCATGTGGGGCTGCATGCTGAGCTCACCCAGGATTCTCTTTGTACTATTGATCCGATGGAGGCCGCGTGGCACTGGCTTGATCGGGGATCAATCACATCAGTGCAGGCTGAACGCCACCACAGCTGGCAGCTTTACTGCTCACCAGACTATGCAGAGACAAGCTTCACAGACTGGTCAACAGAGTGTCCACTGTGTACGTGCGCGTACGTGTGCAAAACCATGCATACGTGCGCGTGCATGTGCGTGTGCGCGCGCGCGCGCATGTGTGTGTGTGCGCATGTGTGTGTGTGTTTATATGTATATCTGGTATAGCTGGTCAAAACACATAAAATTCACTTAACTTGTTGGCTGCGGGTGAGGACAATGCGACAATATGGATATTTTCAAATCCCTGTTTTTGAACGGCTTTGGCGTGCAGATTTGGCACAATATAGTGTTAAGAAATATCCATCTGTGCCTTCTGTCTCTCTGGCTTTACGCAAGCTTCTGCTGCTACTTCTACAAAGCTCTGGGCCCATTTTGGCACTCTTGACTTAAACTAAACTGCCTAACTAAATATTTTGTATAATGTACTGTGATAAGCTTTTGGCACTTTTTTGTTGTTGTCTTGACTTTGTGCCTCTGAACAAGGAGCAGTAGTTTTAAGTGCCAGACAAGTCAATTGGTAATACAAATGCAAGCACACAGCTAGAATATTGAGTAGATAACTCAAACCCAGTGAGTTATATTATTCTGTATAAAGATTCAAACTCAAACTCAAACAAACTGTATCACAGAAGGCCATAGGGCTCCTAACTTTGAGAGAATTCAATATGTAGCTAAATGGAGTCTGGGGGAAGTTAAAAGTTCCCCCCTCGTGAAGAATATATTCCATAATGATCTTCATTCCTTGTGTGATTGACAATGCTCTTGTGTCCTTCTGCCTTTTGCAACTTGCATAGCCTACAGACAGTAGACCTATTTTTGGTGAGTAGCACCTACTAGGGTGTCGACCGAGAAGGAGCTGAAGTCCGGTGGCTAGCCTATTTGTGTAACAAAGGAGTTGGTTGAACTGAAGGAACAGACTGGTTGATCAAAAGACTTGCCACTAATAATATGCAAACCAAAGTCTGACACCCTACACCCATGTCAACTGTTTAAATAGGTTAACCAGGATACAATGAGTGATCAGTCAGTCAGGGGCGCAAGCCTTGTGTGCAGGAGACGTCAGCCACTTTGCTCATGGCTGGCGTGAGTCTGTCATATGCTGTAAGCTGTATACTTCGCTGAAATAAACATCTTGGAACTTCCATCTCGTCTGTCTGCCGAACACATCACTCCTCTGTGTGGTAGGAAATATACATCAGATGGTGCCTTGAAACTCGTCATGGTGATGTGTTTTTTCACGTCAGATGAAACAGATCCAGTGGCCTTTTTCCCGTCTAATTCGGTGGAGGGGAGTTTTTGTGTACGGCGACGAAGTAGTTCCAGCGGACCCGACCGTGATCTCGTCTGCGCAGCGGGGATGATGACTGCGACCACCGCGAGGAGTGTTGGGCGACGGGGACCGATACCAGCCGCCGGACGGTGCGGGCTGCGGAGCGGTCGATGGAGCGGCAACAGCCACACGGAGGCCTTGATCATCGCGTCGGCGCGGGGACGGCGATCGCGGGCGGCGAGCTGTGAGACGCAGCACGGAGCAGCAGTGGCCGACTGGCTGACCTACAAGCCGAGGGCCTTCACAGACAGGGGTCTGTGCATGACGGTGTTTGCTTTTCTGTTCGTCCCATCTCTGTTGTTAACAGAGTTGGGAGGGGGGAGAGAAGAGATGAGGACGAGGACAGCGAAAACAGCATTGTACTTTTTCTCACATTGATCCGTGCAGCAGAACGAACATTTCGAGGTAAACTAGAAAGAAGCATACAGAAGAACTTTCTTTGTCCAATTCGGAGGGGAGACGAACTTTCCTTCACTCTGATTACAAATTGTGCGTCACGTTTGTTTTCAACATGAAATAATAGGCCTCATGTTGGTATGTGTTTGTCGTATAATTAGATAAGTTGAGTCATATAGCCTAATTATGAGTCGATGAGGTATTTTCCTAGGGATATGAAGAGATATGTGTTATTATAGTTAAACTCTGGCGCATCAATGGATTCTTTCGAGTATCACCAGGTGATCTGTCAGGGTAACGTCCGAGGAAGTGACTTAACTGATATTGTATTGACATTGGGTAGCAGAGTTTATAATAAAACATGTAGGTTATTGCATATCGAAAAAGTGCTCTTGTAACAATAGGAGCTGAAAGCGGCATGTCTTGTTTAAATGTCAGTTAACTGTACTAATCATTTTTCCATTTTTCATATATGTATGGATGTCTGTTTGAAAACCATTTTTGGGAAGTTCTGTACTGTAATGCTGTTATTTTTGGTTTCTTGAATGTATTGTTCAGCTGAGGGTCAAGGGGGGTCTAAGATAATTATGGTTCCATATTTTTAGGTGACCATCTGTGATGGTCAAGGGGGGATATGAAGAATATATTCCATAATGATCTTCATTCCTTGTGTGATTGACAATGCTCTTGTGTCCTTCTGCCTTTTGCAACTTGCATAGCCTACAGACAGTAGACCTATTTTTGGTGAGTAGCACCTACTAGGGTGTCGACCGAGAAGGAGCTGAAGTCCGGTGGCTAGCCTATTTGTGTAACAAAGGAGTTGGTTGAACTGAAGGAACAGACTGGTTGATCAAAAGACTTGCCACTAATAATATGCAAACCAAAGTCTGACACCCTACACCCATGTCAACTGTTTAAATAGGTTAACCAGGATACAATGAGTGATCAGTCAGTCAGGGGCGCAAGCCTTGTGTGCAGGAGACGTCAGCCACTTTGCTCATGGCTGGCGTGAGTCTGTCATATGCTGTAAGCTGTATACTTCGCTGAAATAAACATCTTGGAACTTCCATCTCGTCTGTCTGCCGAACACATCACTCCTCTGTGTGGTAGGAAATATACTTCACTCGCCTCCAAAAAGTCACAAATCTCTTGTTATACGGGTTCATCTGCATGCAGAGCAGAAGGCACAAACAAAATGGTAATCACAGAGCTATCTGTTTGCCCAGTGCCTGTGTCTGCGGGCTTATCAAATACAGCGCACACCAAACTCTTCTCATCCCTGCCTCCCGTCCTGAGTGAGGGAGATAACTGATGATAAATTATTACATTTAAGAAAATCCCCCTGTACCTTCTGGGCTCCTGTCAAAAACCTGCAAGCCCAAAACTATGGCCATTCATCATGATTTGTAGAGCCTTGAGGGCATGACAGGGCTGTCCTCTACCTTCCTTGTGTTCATTCTGGGCTGTGACAGGTGGCGAGACCAGATAAATAATAATAACAACAGCGTGAAATGTGTAAACAACGCAACAGACTTTTTTTTTTACCTCTAAGAAGTGCTCTGCCTGCTGTTCTCTGTCCAGTTTTCTTGCTGTCGTTGTGATCAGACCTGTAAAGAAAACATTGAAGACAAATAATAAAAGCTGGTTACTACCATTTGCATGCACGCTAGCAGCAGGGCTCTTGTCAATTAGCCTACCTGGGTCATCCTGGCCGTGAGCAATAGCCTATTGTGTTGCTGATGCATCTTTGACTGGAGCTGATGCAGAAGCATTATGTAGCAAGCAAGTAGTTTAGGGATATGGGGTAAAGCACTGGCGAAGATAGGGCCATATATGTGTCTAGATTAGAAACATGGGAAGGTAAGCTGGCATGCTTTTTACTTGGAGCTGTCCTATTCGTTAAAAATCATTAGTGGTATCCGGTACCAAACCTCGAGTCTAGACCATCAGGCCTCTGATTAAAACCATATTAACAGGACCATGTGCACACACATTCCATCAGAGAGTACACGACCTTTGGATGTTTGAATACAGCAGGCAGAAAGTGAGACTGAAAGATCTGACTGAATACTAGGCATTTGTGCCTTTCAGCATTGGGAGTACAAACACACGCACCGACTGAAAGTAATCGAACACTCACAAATTTTCATTTTAACAAACTCAGCCTGCAGTCTAAAATTTGTCCGACATCCCTGTTCCAGGGTGCCATTTTGCATGGTCCAGTTGGGTGTAAAGAGCAACACTGTCCCTAGGGGCAGATAGTGGGGGCTTTTGACAAATTGTGTCATAATTACACCTGTCTGAATCGTTTGTAGAGGCTAGTCTGGAGATGCAGTGTAGCAGGTTTGGTGTCAATTGAGCAAAGAATTGCGGGAGCCGAGCGGAAATACTGTAGGAATGCAGGTTTTATTATTTTACAGTTCTTGAGAAAAACTGGACTTCATAATTCCTGTGAGCTCAAGAATCACTCCCTTCCTAGGGCCTATATTTTGGTGAACGTTTCATGCAAAGTAGCCTGACCTAAGCAGAGACATTTCTGGCCTAGATGGGAGGGTCGCGCCTCAGAAAAACGCGCACCCTGATTGGATCTCATCGATCTGTTCGTCACCCCCGGCCCCTCCTCTCCCCCCTAGTGCAGCGCTACGTCACATCATTTAGAGCGACGCCCACCCGGAAGGGTTGACTCCCACTTTTAGACTGGTTCAGCCCACGGCTTTTTCCAGGCTTTCATCTTTCGCGCAGACGAAATGAAAGCCTGGGTATCGAGGCTACATGCAAAGTGATATCACATGATTTTTTTTTTAAATAAAATATTGACAGTTGCTGTAGTGCCACCACTATTAGCATACACCTTCCAGTTGAGCTTTGTCATAGGATAGGACAGATATGTAAGTGTTGTTCATTTTCATGCATGGGAAGGCACATTTTCTGATTAGAAAGAAGATAAAGGTATATAAGAATAAGAAAGGCCAATTAAACGTTTTTTTAAATTGATGTAGTCTATTCCCACACAGAACACGTGCCCTCCCAGGGCCAGAACTCTCTGCTTGAAATCACATCCACTTACACTTACATTTAGCAGTCCTTAAAATGGGCCCTGAGGACAGTGAGGAGTGGAGAAGTGGAGTGACGTTATCGAAAATACAACATCTAAAATCAAGTCTGGTGTCTGGGAGAAATTTGGGGTAATTATAGATAATGAAAACAACCCTGTTAAAGGCTCCACTGCACAAGCTGTCTTTTTAGTTCATGAATAGCCTGAATTTTCATTTCTTTTCACTCCATTATTCAGCCTCAAAGCCCTCTCAGTGATGCCGTTTTGGGGGGTGTGTGACCATTAAGACCTTTTGGCGATGGGTTCATACTGGATTATCCCCATCCCCATTTGACAGGTTAGATTTTTAACCGAGAAAACCCTGCCTTCGACATGCAGACTCAGAGCATGGGCCTGGAGGCAGGCTACTTCATGATAGACTGCAACAGTGGTAATACAAACTCCCTCCCACATACAAACCTAAATATATATATATATCTATAAATACACCAAGTCTCTGTACGTCTGTCTGTCTGTACTTATGTCTGTGTGTGTATACGGCTGAAATGCACATAACTCGAGAACCGTCAGCCCTATACCGACTTCAAATCACACGAGTTCCACACCCCCACCGGATGTGTCATGTCGGTCGGACTCACGGTTGTCCAGAACCGCCACAAGGCCTCTGCCCGGGTCTGGACAGGGCCCCTGCCCAGGCTCCATATATGGAGCTGGCCTGTTCTGTCATCACAACACTTTTTTTCTCTACATTTTTATCCCACGATTTTGCAACCCATTTTTTGTGTCAATTATCTAATGTATAATCCTGGGTTAGACCGAGTTTCCCCGGTCGGATGTAGCGCGTGGAAGGAACACTACACTGTAATCCACGTAACTCTCAAGAGCCATTCGCCCCACCAACTTCAAAGGCACTTGCCCTCACGCTATCCAAACCCTTTGAGAGATTGACTACCCCAGAGGACATTATTTGACCCCATGCATGTCCCATTCACTCTCTAATCCAATTGTGCCTTTGTGTAAATGTATAATTAGTTTTTCTGTGTGTGCATAGGTTTGTGTTTGCGCATAAGGCTCTGAGGCATTAGAATGCAACCTGGGTGTCATCCTGGACTCTACCCTCTCCTTTCAATCCCACATCAAATCTGTCACCAAATCTGCCTTCTTCCACCTCAAAAACATTTCCAGACTCCGCCCCTCACTCCCGGACTCTGTTGCAGAGACCCTAATCCATGCATTCATCTCCTCCCGGCTGGATTACTGCAACGGTGTTCTGTTCGGCCTCCCCAAGAAGTCCCTTGACAGATTGCAGTACGTGCAAAACTCCGCTGCCAGAGTGCTCACCCGCACAAAACGCTGGCAGCACATCACCCCCACCCTCAAACACCTCCACTGGCTCCCGGTTAAGTTCCGCATTCACTACAAACTGCTCCTCCTCACCTACAAATCCCTCCATGCCCTTGCCCCACAGTACTTGACGGACCTCCTTTAAGGACTACACCCCTGAGCGGAACCTGAGGTCTTCAGACATGGAACTCCTCACCATCACGTCACGCAAAACAGCGGACTCTCTGCGATAGAGCCTTCTACGTGCACAGCCCCTGCCCTCTGGAACTCTCTCCCCTTGGAGATCCGCCAGACTCCCACATTGAACTCTTTCAAGTCTGCACTGAAAAGACATTTGTTCACTTTGGCTTTTGGCAACTAGTTTTGTTTTTTGTTTTTTGTCTTGTTAAGCGTCCTTGGGTTTCTTGAAAGGCGCTATATAAATCCAAGTTATTATTATTATTATTAGAATATTGCCAAACAGGATACTGAAATATTGCATGCAAAGGAGTAGCCTAACGTCATCTAATATGAGTATATGAGTAGTTCACCAGGTAGGCGTAACACATGCAGAGGAACAAGTTCATCTTTATAGTTCCGTTCCCCAAACCAACCTGTAGGAGTCAATATAGTGCAGCAACAGGAATAGCCAAGCCAGAGACACCATGGAGGATTCCAACCCAAATCTCCATGGAGTTGGGCAGGAACTTAATACTCCTTAGATGCCCAGCTTTGCATCGATACACTGTTATCAATTTGCTGTAGTTCAACTCAAAGTGTTTTGGACCATCATTTATTTTAATATAGTAGTAGACTGATTTTGGGTCGGATGGAATTTTGACTTAGGCACTGCTTTTAAAGCATTTGAAAAGTATGTATTGTATAGGTTACGGCTATGGCCACGTAACCTTCCCAGAACACAGAGGACAATATTACAATATTAACCTCATTAAACAAATTACATGCTGCACGTGTCGTGTAAGTGAGGAGAATTGTCAATGGTTATAGTCTCTTTGTACTCTAGATCCCCCGGAGGCAGAGTCACTGGCCTGATCACGCTTCAGTCAGATCAGATCTGGGTGAACACCATCACAGCTGGCAACTTGACTGCAGACCAGACTATTAAGCAGACACAGGCACGTTTCACAGACTGGCCAACAGAAGCAGAAGCAGTGGGTTGTGTCACTCTGTCTGCGCTCTGTGTGTGTGTGTGTGTGTGTGTGTGTGTGTGTGTGTGTGTGTGTGTGTGTGTGTGTGTGTGTGTGTGTGTGTGTGTGTGTGTGTGTGTGTGTGTGTGTGTGTGTGAGGGTGTGTGTGTGTGTGTGTGTGTGTGTGTGTGTGTGTGTGTGTGTGTGTGTGTGTGTGTGTGTGTGTGTGTGTGTGTGTGTGTGTGTGCGTGCGTGCGTGCGTGCGTGCGTGAGTGCGTGCGTGCGTGCGTGCGTGCGTGCGTGCGTGCGTGCGTGTGAAGTGTGAGAGAGAGAGAGAGAGAGACAGAGAGAGAGAGAGAGAGAGACAGAGAGAGAGAGAGAGAGAGAGAGAGAGAGAGAGTTGTTTGTTTAGTATTGCATGCAGTGCTGGCAGTCACTGTGATATTTGGCCTGTATATTGGACCTGTATATTGCCGTGGGTCATTGTTAACCCGGTACCAGGACACACTGTTAAGCAGGCTGTCAATACCAGCTTTGATCTAAACCAGGCCGTGATGCTTGACTAATGTGAGAGAGATGCCAGCAGCCTGCATTGGAGATCACAGACAGCCTTTCTCTGTCTGATCTGCTCCTGTTCACTATTCCCTAGCCTAGCCCTAAAACGTACTCAAAACTCACTGTAACCCTAAACGTAACCCCTAACCTCTATCCTTTCCTAATTAACCTTCAACATTATTCCACACGGTTGATTTGTCATATCATCATCATACTATAATTCAGTCAATGTCTGTCTGTCTGAATGTCTGTCTGTCTGTCTGTCTGTCTGTCTGTCTGTCTGTCTGTCTGTCTGTCTGTCTGTCAGAAACACCGCCGTATCTCCTCACCACCTGCACCAATCGCTCCCACTTTTCACACAGGCATTGACCATAATAATATGGAGGTCCAATTTAACAAATTATGAATTAATAATTAATTTATTGGTGAATAGAAAATGCGAAAACACACCCAGGGGGCAGTACCTCCCACGGCCACAAGGGGGGGGGGGCAATATCTCACAACGGGTAAGGGATATAGTCTTTCTAACACAAGCTATATGTCTATTATATTGCTCAGACACTATATGACGTAAAATTGTCCATTCATTGTCAACTAGAAAAGTCGCAATACTTAGCCCTTATTTGACATATGGCTCGAGTGTGTGCGGCAAAAACTGTGGGAGGAGTAGTGTGCCAAAGTATCCTCATTTACAATAACAATAGTCTGGTTGCCCTGTTAGGGCAACCACACTAATGAGAGTTTTATGTTTGTGTAGGACAAAGTTTGTGCACACACACCAAAAGCTGGATATAGGAGGGGCTAGCACCCATCAAAAACAAGGTACGTGCACCAACAGTGAGGTACACCCAAGCAAGCTGCTAGCCTATCGACAAATGTGTCTGGCAAGTTATGGTGGGTCATGGATGAAATGGGTTTTCAAATTGCAATTGTGATATTTCAAAAACGTCAAAGAAAATGCATACTCCCCTTTCCCTGAAAATATCATAATGTCAGCAGGTCATGAAACTGTCTGGGCATGTATTCCAGGTCTGCAAACAGCCCTTCTCAATTAACCCTGTATTATTGATTGATCCAGTCAGCGACTAGAACTCTAGGATATAGACCTTTTTGCAAAGGCACTGCACAAAGAAGGAAAGGTCAGATAGGAACTGGAAGGCAAACTGAAGCCAAAGGTTTGATGGAATGCACTTTAGTTTAGTCAATGGGAGCCAAGTGTACAGGTGTATGAATAAACACTACATTTGAATGATTCTGACCTATCATGCTTTGTTTCCTGATCTCTTGTCTCTGGATGTGCTGCTGCTCACTTGTATATATTTGTAAACCTTTGTAACCCCCCCCCCCCCCCCAGGTTGGCAGAGTAAGTGTAGCGCCCATGGATTACATTAGATAATTGACACTGGGTGAAAAAAGTGTTTAATCTTATTGAGATAAAGAGAGTACTGCAAGTTTCTTCACCCAGGAGTCAGCCCAGCTCCTAATCCAGACAACAGTCTTGTCAAAACTTGACTATTGTAACTCCCTCCTTACTGGCCTACCGGCGTGCGCACTTAAGCCTCTCCAACTGATCCAAAATGCCACAGCTCGCTTGGTCTTCAACCAGCCAAAATTCTCACATGTGTCCCCTCTTCTCCGCTCCCTCCATTGGCTCCCGGTTGCTGCCATTTGCAGAATACAAAACTCTGATGCTGGCATTCAAAGCAACCATTGCAAGTCTGATCGAACCCTACAAACCCTCCGGCGCACTCAGATCAGCCAAAGCAGGGAAGCTGGAAGTAACTTCACTAAAAACACCGGGACACCGCTCCACACGTCCCAAACTCTTCTCCCTTCTGGCTCCAAAACTATGGAATGCACCCAGACTTACACAGATTATTTTACTATGTAATATATACTGTATAAAAAAAAGCACAAACATGTTCAGATATACAATATATGTGTAACATTGATCTCTGCTTGTATATTTCAAGTGGTGCAAATTTCTATGTAGGACAATTAAACAGAACAAGCATCTGTGGCATGAGCGATTGTTTCAGTGCAGCGTTGTGTCTCGGTGAGACGGGATTAGTGCAGCTGCTTAAAGTGTTTGTGCAGCCACCAGCAAATAGCTAGACTGCAGTAAAATACACACGCACGCATATACACACGCACACACACACACACACACACACACACACACACACACACACACACACACACACACACACACACAGTGTGTGTGACCTTGAGCTAGCTACGCAGGCTAACTTCAATTAAACAAATTAGGAGCAAATGTGGACCAGCGGTCACAGGCTTTAGGAGAGAACTGGGGGGCTTGTTCAGACCCCCTACCCCCTCTGACAATAGTCAATAATCCACACCACATCTACTGGACAATACTTCCCTTCCCCTTACTGACCCACTTAACCACTACTGAAGCACTTAACCACTAAGTGATTTTGAAAATAGCCGATCTACAAGCCGATCTAGTGAAATTACTATTATTATATATGTTATTTCAAACATAGATCTACCAGCTTTGAGTTCAAAACACATGACGTGACAACAGACAACTAATACCTTTCAAATTAATTCTGACCCTTAGTAAATTCTGTACTCTAGTCCCGTGGTTCTCAAAGTGGGGTCCGGGGACCCCCAGCCCCCAGGGGTCCTTGAGGGAGTTCCAGGGAGTCCCCTGCAGCTAAATGATACTTTGGAACCAAATGGACCCTTACTCTCTAACTCTGAGAGTGTACAAATTGGGAGGGGGTTCAGAGTCTTGCTCAAGGACACTTCCACGGGTCCATTTGATTCCATTTGTACACAGAGTTAAATTAACATTGATTTTACAATATAAATTGGGGGTCCCAGAGGTAGAAAAGCCATTAAATGGGACTCCATAGCCTAATGCATGTCAAACTAGGTGCCCGCTCGGGACTAGTTGAACACACTGCCAGTGCACATACGGTTAGCACCATCCGTCCCCCTGTTTAAGTCACGTTTGAAAAACCCCCCTTTATACAGAGAGTTTTTTCACCTTTTTTTGTATACATTCTTGTTATTGGTTTTTGTGCCATTCTCATATTGTTTTTGTTTGTTGTTTCTTGCTGTTTTTAACTTGCTCTGACATGCATGCGCCATTCAGCACCATGGACAGCGTATGGGTCTTTTACAGAAAACGATTTGTTTTTTCTCTTTCAATTCATCAGCGAGGCAAGGCCTGTTTCAGTTGAAACAAATGAAATATTGCTCGGTCCACCTGTCTTGACAAGCGACTTAATCAATTTGACTGATTCTAGACCTACTATGCATCAATATCACACAAAGTGGCAAGATCCCCAAAAGTTCAAACAGAACACATACGGAGAGAATCAAACATTAATAAGCAATGCTGCAGGAATCAAATCAGAGCCTACAAAAATAAATACATTAAAAACAGCCTGGAACATGGCGGCATGTGTGTAGGTGTGCACAAGCTACTGCATGACGTCACGTACTGTATGACACAAGTTACCAGTATAAAGCAAATTCAAATATAAAAGTTGAACTTAAATTATTTTAATCCAACCACATCAACCCATCAAGGGGTAACACCAAGGTTTTAAACTGACGAATTCAGTCGGTTCCCAATAGCAAGGCATTATTTAAATTATCATCGTTCATGGTGGTCTCATACACAGTGGAGCATTGGTCATTGCATGCGGTACCACGCTGCCCCCCCGAAGATTTTTCACACGCACATAAAAACAACCCTTAATTTCGCACCTCAACAAAGTTTACAAATGCTGCCAACTGCAGTGTCACACCAGCATGCATTAACATACAGTAGGAATGAGCCTAGATCTATATCAATTGCCCATTGTGTGACCTGTAAGGTGTTAAGCGATGTGCACGTTCTGACCTGAGATCAGATTAAAAAAGTGTTGTATTTATTTATTCAGCACTATGGGATGAAGGAAATTGCGGGAGTTGACTCCACATGTAGTAACGGATGGGTTATTAGTTATTATTATGTGTCCTTATTAGTGTAGTGTAGTGTAGTGTAGTCAACACGTTATGGCTCATACACACTGCCCGGTATTTGCTCCGATTATGCTGTCGGGGAGCATTTTTGGCGCTGGTCGACAAAACCCCTGATCTGACGTTAAGCGGTGCCCAAAAGTTATAGACCACAAAGGCTTTGCAGGTAGAGCACATGACATGGCCCTAAAAATATATATAATTTTAATATAAAAAACAATTTTTGCATCTGCCGCTTGAGATGACCTGAGATGACTTGATTGATTGACATAAAAAAGGGCCTGTCAGCTCAAACACACAATGCAATAGTTGTTGTTGCGTACAATCATCAGTAGCATCTGCCGCTTGAGATGACCTGAGATGACTTGATTGATTGACATAAAAAAGGGCCTGTCAGCTCAAACACACAATGCAATAGTTGTTGTTGCGTACAATCATCAGTAGCAAAGTCAAATACCAAAAATAAAAACCGTACCATTTCCATTTCCCCCCTCTATTTCCCATTCCATGTGCGTTTGTCTTATAGTTTCTCTGGCCTCTGTACTACTGCCACCTACCGTCCATTTATTGTATTACACAGTGGGTGAAAAAAACACACCCCTTAAGACCCATCAGAGGTGTGGCTTCCAGAGGTACCTTTGACATGACATTTTGTGTGTGTGTGTGTGTGTGTGTGTGTGTGTGTGTGTGTGTGTGTGTGTGTGTGTGTGTGTGTGTGTGTGTGTGTGTGTGTGTGTGTGTGTGTGTTTCGATGTGCAGGGCGTTGCTGAAAATGAGCACCTGTGCTCAGCTACTTCCCTGGGTAAATAAATAAAGAAAAAAAGAAAGAAAAAGAAAGGTACCTTTCAAAACCTATAGAAGTCAGCCTGGTACAGACGAAGGGGACACCACTGTATGTAGCCTCAATTAACTATTTCAAAAACTATTTTCTGCAATGGGATGATAGTTTTATCATGGTTGTTTTGAAAGTAGCTCTGAAGTAAAAAAAAGTGTGGGCAGCCCTGGTATAGATGAATATATATATATATATATATTCATTCCGTGGGTAAATCCCTGTAGGCTACCCACATATTGGTAGCCTATATTAGCCCAATATTGGCGTTATGCATTTCACTTGAATAATGTTGTGTGCGCACGTGCGCGTGCGGAGAAAGACAGTTATTTAATGAAACTCAAGATTATAACGTCCTATATTAGCCCAATATTGGCGTTATGCATTTCACTTGAATAATGTTGTGTGCGCACGTGCGCGTGCGGAGAAAGACAGAGTTATTTAATGAAAGTGAAGATTTTAACGTCCTGTATTGGTAGCCTATATTAGCCCAATATTGGCGTTAGGCATTTCACTTGAATAATGTTGTGTGCGCACGTGCGCGTGCGGAGAAAGACAGTTATTTAATGAAACTCAAGATTATAACGTCCTGTCTCGCTGCCGCCGTGTATAGGCTGCACGGCTATTCCTGTGTGTGTGTGTGTATGTGTGCATGCGTGCGTGGCGTGGCGAGAAAGAGAGAGATCGTGGCTTCCAGGCGTGCGTGTGTGTGTGCGCAATCAAATGTACTCGGCAGTATGGCTGGCAGGCGAAATGGCGAATTTGAACGGTGTAATTGTAATAGTTTGGCACAAACCAAAAACGGTCAAAGTACAATGTTGATGTAACTAAGAGATTCGCTGAGAGAGCGATATTTAATATACAGAGATTTAGAAGGAATAAGCAAAATCGTGAGGCGAAGATTCCTCTCCTTCCTCGTTTCTCTTCTCCTGCGGGAGATCAGAATCAGATTCTGAGAGCTAGTGTGGGCCTATTAGAAGACAGGGCAGTGTTGCCAGGTTTGCGAATTGTAAGCGAGTCGTAGTATGTGTTGAATGGCATTTGAATGGCATTTGTGGGCTTGTGAATGAATTTTCTCACATGTAATTTGTGCTCACTTGCATAGACCTGGCGAATTTAGCGTGGTGAAAGGACAACAGTGTTCCGGAGGTGTGGGTGCTTCGGGCGATAATGTTTGTAGTAAACAAATGCATTGGCGCGCGTGAGTGTGGAAGGGAGGCATTTTTGGTGGCAGTGCCAGTGCCAGTGTTTGGCGGGTGGTGTTGAGTTTTGGCGTTCGGCGCGATAGGAGGAGATAGGTCCCGAACACTGCGAAGGTAAGTGTGTGACGTCACTGCCGTGTGAGTGTGTGTGGGTGTAGTGTGTAAGATGGTGTTGTGGGTGTTGCAATAGTGACGTAGCTGTTGTGGCTTTGGGTTTCTTGCCATGTGTTGGGTACAAGTTCTCACTTGTTAATATAGATAATGAAACATTGTACATGAGATATAGAATATCCAGAAAACATGATTGCAGTATATAAAACATAAACAAAACAAAAAACACAACAAGAACATAATTAGAATTTTTGGTTATTTACATGATTAGAGAAAAGAATAGATGATACAAAGAATTTTTTTAATGAAGTAGAATTTGATGAGATTGCTGTATAGGTGTTCCATAGCTGGGCCCCCCTGTATCTGTATATAGCTAAATTATAACATAATGCTAACACAAAAAGGGGTTCCCGCCCAAAATGGGTTAAAATAGCGTCCCACCAAAGATAAAACCAGCAATGCAACACTGCTCATATAGAGGAAAAACATATAATATAGTGAAAGTAACATATAATGCACACACTTCCACAAAGTTGGATATGTTGCTATACAGCTAGCACAGAGAAAACATCCACCAGTCAAACATGCTTCAGGGATTTTTATTTACCGGTATTTCTTTTTAAACTTTACCATACTAAGCTGAGCTAACCAATATTTTTTCTTCTTTTTCCTTTTTTTCCCTTTTTTTACAACATGCTACTTTTATTGCAAGATTCATATCGGTCGCATCAACCTTGCGAAATGTATTCTGTTCGTGATAATACTGAAAACATTTAACACTGCACGAAAGTGGGTAGGGAGGTCAACGACAAGTCCTGAAGCTAAATGTTCTCTAAAATGGAATACTTGAAACCCCTACAAGAGCAGGGTTAGCAGACTAGAACACAGTAAAATAATTACTGTGCATTTATCCATTTGTATCTCGGAGAGTGTACAAACGTAACCAAATGGACCCGCAAGGCTTCTCAGAGTTAAATTAGCACTCGGGATTTGACAGTGTAGTAAGGCTGGAGGACATAAATATCCATGAAGACCTGCAACTGCTGCAGACAATGGAAACTAATTATTCACTTGTGGACTGAAAGGCCATTTTTCACAGCGTGAAGACGGTCATCAATCTTTGTGGACGGGAGCTCTCTGGAATCGACTTAATAAGGAATAGATAAGAATACTGTAGGTTTTTGGCTCACTTATATATATTTTATATTTTTTCATTGTTCGACAAAGACAGACAGCCGGTGGCTCAGGTGGCTATAAATGCTCCCATTTGACACACACACACACACACACACACACACACACACACACACACACACACACACACACACACACACACACACACACACACACACACACACACACACACACACACACACACACACACACACATACACACACATACAGTACACACATACACTCTTGCAAACTCTCTCTCTCACATGCACGCATGCACACACGCAGGCCTGACTGCACACACAAATCTGTCATATGTGGGGGCATATCACCTTTATCTACTCATTACTGTAGAGCTGTCATCGCTATCCACACACTGCTGCAGTCAATTACATACACTCTGTCACACACACACACACACACACACACACACACACACACACACACACACACACATGCACACACGCACGCACACATGCACGCACGCACGCACACACACGCACGCACACACACAGTATCTCTTTATCACTCACACACACATGAAATGTGCACCAACATGTTTACAGTTTCTGCTGTCTAAACAGTGCACACAGGTAAAAAAAGGTTATGTGTGTGTGTGACTTTTCATCTGTATTTTTGATGTGTCTGTGTGTGTCTGATTAAATCAATATGCTCCTATTCACCCTGGTTCAGCCCAGCCTGTGTTTGTACTCACTGTCAAGAGCAACACGTATGGTTCAAAATGTGCAGTTTCTTGGCCAAAGTATTTACACCAGGATGAATTAACGCCTAGATGCTAAAAACGTCGGAAAAATAAAATCAACTACAGTAGGTGCTCAATGGAGGTGCAGAAAAAGTTTAAAAAGTTGGCTGGTGCTTCAAAGATCAAAGGGACTGAAATACTGAAGTGGTGATCCGAGCACTCAAAAAAGTATAGAAATGAGTGATATAACAGGGCAAGCGTACTGAAGACTCCTTTGTGAGTCGAAACATGTTGGCGTTTTAACGTTATTAATAAAGTACCTTGATTTTATATCCACCCTCTCCTCATTTGTGTGTATACACGTCTTCTCTAATCAAACCGGGATCTGCTTGGACGTGTTTACGTGTCTTTTAGTCTTTTCTAATTATATGACAGCTCCAGGTTGCCGATCAGAAAGGGGTCCTGCGAACAAGGAATAGGCGATCGAAACTATAAAAGACCATTATTTTGGCGTATATGTACACCAATGGCCAGACATTTGAAATGACATAGATCTACGTCAAAAGCAAAGTCCTGGCGGGTAATGTGTCAAATTCATATTTAATATTATTCATTGAAGAAATGTTCTAGTACAGAACTCATTTTGTGATGTACTCTCAGCGCACAATCGCACATACAGATTCTCTAGTGTTGTTGAATTATTACAGCTTCCAACCTCTACAGATACAGTAGTAATGGCAGATCGAGTGCAGTGGCTCAGAAAGTACATCTGGGAACCAAAAGATTCCTGGTTCAATTGCCACGGCCCCTCCTGGGCGCCTGTGGAAGTGTCCTTGAGCAAGACTCTGAACCCCCTCCCAATGAGCAGGTTGGTGCCTTTGCATGCTTGCCTCCACTGTCAGTGTGTGAATGTGTGTGTGAATACAGTGGGTGAGCGTAACGTTCATTGTAAAGCGCTTTAGAGAAACCATTTACAGATTCTAATAGACTGGCTATGCTCAGTGGCTCAGCGTTGTCCTAAATGTCCCTCTTGTGCAGTGTGGCTGTTAAAAGCCCATAGAATTTTCCGTTCGTCCATCAAAATGTCTGACAATGCATGGAAAGCATTTTGCTGTATGGAGCACATAAAGAAACCATTGTGATGGTGCGATATAAATTAAGCTTATGACAACAAGAGAGGATTTACAAAATCATAAGTAACAAGTTCAAGAATAATTTCAGGTGAACTAACTGTCTGTCTGTCTGTCTGTCTGTCTGTCTGTCTGTCTGTCTGTCTGTCTGTCTGTCTGTCTGTCTGTCTGTCTGTCTGTCTGTCTGTCTGTCTGTCTGTCTGTCTGTCTGTCTGTCTGTCTGTCTGTCTGTCTGTCTGTCTGTCTGTCTGTCTGTCTGTCTGTCTGTCTGTCTGTCTGTCTGTCTGTCTGTCTGTCTGTCTGTCTGTCTGTCTGTCTGTCGGTCGGTCTGTCGGTCTGTCTGTCTGTCTCACCTGTTTTGGGGTTGATAGAGAAGAAGTTCTGTGGGTTTCCAGCCGTGATGCGGTAGCTGAGGCGGCTTGGCGTGGCGGTGAGGTCAGGATCCTGTGCTTGGATACAGATGACGGACACGTCCTTTGGGGAGTTCTCCATGACGACTGGGTGGTAGATAGGGTCAGAGGTCAGGGGAGCATTGTCATTGACATCCTCCACCTAAGAGAAAGAGAGAGAGAGTGAAAGAACTGAGAAGAAAGAGAGAGACCGAAATAAAGAGACAGGTATAGGCTGCAAATAATTTTCCTATGTTATTATATATGTTTTAAAATATACATCAACAATGTTTGTTGAGGCAAAGCTTTTTGCTTTTTGCCTCAACAAACCCTGTTAAATGAGTTAGTCGAGTTAGAAATGAACAGATGCCATCAACAACCACACAATGCGTCAGGATGCGACGCATTGTGAGCCTGTACTGTAGATCGGGAATTCTTGGTTTAGAGGCAGCCTACTGACGAGGCAGCCAATCATGATAAAGTGTCCACTACGGCCGTTATTAACCTTATGCACACCGCTGCCATCTTGACAACAATTAAGGTGCTAACTGGTGCAACTTCCCATTGGCAGCCCATTCATCGAAACAGAAAAGTCCTATCTAATTGTATTAAACAACATCAAACTCACCAACATTGCAGCTGTACAAAAAGCTTGAATTATCCTCTTTCTATCTGCAAAGTGTTTCATAGAAATCCACTGTAGACATGTTATGAGTTCCTTTCTGTCAAGAAATTCCTTGCAGGGGATTTTTGAGTGGTGCAACCACTCCTATAGACAGCTATGTGTGTGGCTGTGTCCCTGGGTCCGAGCACCAAAATAGCATTATAGCGTTTGTTCACCACCAAGTGTCACTGTTGCACAGCCTAACACACAGGCCAGGAGGGCTTGTACAGTACAGTACAGTACAGTACAGTACAGTACAGTACAGTACAGTACAGTACAGTACAGTACAGTACAGTACAGTACAGTACAGTACAGTACAGTACAGTACAGTTTGGAAGTGCTCGTTGACTATCACTCAACAACACATTGAATTTGCACATAATACAGGAGGCAGCACGAGGTTTCTTTACTGATAATGAGTGCTTCCAAACTCTGACACTTAAAATAATAAAATAATCATCTGCAAGGAATTTATTGACAGGGAGTAGCTCATAACATCTCTACGGTGGATTTTTGTGAGACAAACAGATACAGCTGCAATGTTGGTGAGTTTGACGTTGTTTAATACCATCAGACTTTTCTGTTTGCATGAATGGGCTGTCAATGGGAAGTTGCACCTAGTTAGCACCTTGCTGACAAGATGGCAGCGGTGTGCATAAGGTCAATTGAGGTAGTAGCAAATGTATTGCAGGTGCTTTTCAAGCACCTGGCAAAAAAGAAGATAAATGCATTTTGTTATAAAACTCAATGTCATGCCTGGACTTGTTTTTCAACCAGAAGTGCATTTGTAGTATTTGAGCTGACAAATAATGTGATTTGACACCAATATACAGTACACCCCCATACTGAGTGGGTACATTGCTTTACACAGAACTTTTGGGGGGAAGACTGCCTGAGGGAATAAAATGCGTCAACTTTGCATGTTGTGTTGACACTTTAAAAACTTTTGAGGACAAAAAAACTGGTAGAGCTTTACTTTATAACTGAATTAAATTGTATTTTGCTGTTTTTTGTTTGTTTTCTTTTCTTTTCTTAATATACTGGACATCATGGTTAATTTATTTGATTGGAGGTGAACATTGTTTGTGAGCTGTGCAGAGTCTGCCGGGGGGGCTTTATTATACCATGTCATGGTCGATTGCTTGTGTTTTATTGGTTTCATTTTACAGTATTTTACAGAAGAGTCATTAAGAAAAGTGCTATTCAAACGCAGCTGTTATTATTGTTGCGATGTGCAAGGATGAATGAAATGTTTCCCTATCCATTAGAATAAAATACAGTGCATTTCTTTGCAGCTAAAGGAAAAACAGAGAATTCCTCTGTGAATGTAAATAGCATACTGAGACCTTATTACTACCTACATGGTCTACTTCTCTACTTGTATCAAAATAACCATAATATTTGGGTCAGTTTAACTCAAACATTTGTCAGTTTCATGCACAAACCCCTACATTGGTGCTAAGCCAAACTGTAAAACAGAAATTCATCCATTTTCATATAATTCATCTTCACTAATGCGCTCACTTTGAGATGATACCATTTATGTCTACTCTGTGTCTCAGAGGTCGGGTATGGACAGTTCAGAGACGGGCAGGTTTGGTCATTTATTTAAATTTATAATACAATACAATGAATATATTTCAGACTATTCGGTCCAAAAGAGAGGGATCCCATAATAGAGCAACATCACTCATTTACGCTACAATGTTCTCAGTCCGTTTCTCCACGGTGGCAAAATCCATGGCAGTTTGCCAACAGATATCCCACAGATTAATACTCATATTGCGTTTAGTCATTTCAAACGAGATTTAAAACATTATTTAAATGTCTTTATTGATGCAAGGACAATGGATTAGATTTCAATGTATTATCTTTCCATTACGAGAAAGGATGCCATTTCTATTAGCCTGGAATCCCTACTATGAAGTCATTGGTAGGCAGGTTTCTGAACTGTCCATAGACGACCTATGAGACAGAGCAAGTAGACAGAATTATGGTGCCATTATGAGCATGAGTGAGGACGAAATGATACGAAGATAAGGTTGTAAACGGGTGAAATGCAATGAGTACTCAACTGTGAATAAGCTTCACTGTCAATCAGAGGGAGAGTATGTGCATGGTTAAATTAGCCGAATTAATTTAACCATTCTTCACACTTTAGTTTAAGAATAAACAAAACATTTTGAACGGCGCTTCAATTCACATTAAACTATAAGCATGGCATTAATAACAACATGAGCAATTTTTGTCCTTGCTTTTTCCACTTTCCTTAGAGTCTTCCTTGAGGATTCTACTGTGACTAAGCTTTTCTGTCGATTACTTTGATGCAGTGTATGGAGCTTGCTTAATGAGCACAAGGTACATGGGACATTGAGACCTCAGGTCAAGGACAGTTGGGGCTTTCTTTTTCTCTTTTTGTGTTTTCATTTGATTTTATTGTGTTGTTGTCGAAGTGTCCTTGAGCAAGACTCTGAACCCCTAATTGCTCCCGATGTGCAGGTTGGTGCCTTGCATGGTTTCCTCCGGCATCGGTGTGTGAATGGGTGAATGTAATGCATGCTATGTAAAGCGCCTTGGATAAAGGCACTATATAAATGCACCGTTTACCAATAAGATTGGATTGGGGTATAATCAGGGGTCACCAACATGTCCCTACACGGACAAATGTGTCTGTGCCAAAGACTAAAAAATTTGCCACAGACAAGTGGCAAATTTTTGATCTTCTGTTTTACACACCATTAATGTTCTTATTTTGATCATAACACCCACTTACTGAATGTCAAGTCTCCAGGTTTTCTTCAGAATATGTATGACAATTATTTACTATGACTCTATGACACATTAGGAGTCCAACTAGTACTAGTGATTCTCAAATGTTTTATTTGCAAGGACGCCCTTAACTCTGGGAATGTTCAAATGGAACCAAATGGACCCGTCCATTTCGTTCCATTTGAACACTCTCAGTGTGGTGATATTATTGTACAGTCATGTCATGTTGTATGTCCGTGGCAAAGACAAACATGTCGACCACAAGCCAACATGGCGATGACCCCTGGGTATAATGCACATACAGACATAGCCTACTGTACCTGAATGAAGACTTCAATGGAAGTTGAGAGTGGGATAACTCCTCTGTCTGTGGCATAAATTGTTAGCCAATAAGAGTCTTTGGTCTCACAATCCAGGATGCCTGCAGTGTAAATCACTCCTGTGGGAGCCAAGAGAAACATGTTGTTTTGAATGTAATAGGTGTTTATGTGTCATGTTCATTGCCATTATGTTAACAATAACAATAACATCTGCATTTAGGAGTAAGATGTCCCCCATAATTATGAAAAAGATTCTATACTATGTTCACTTATACGGTAAAACTGTAGGCTGCAGTACAGCATATTTCCACTGTCAGTCGGAAACCTTCGAAAACGTCTACTTTTCAGGAAATGTAAATAAAAGATGCAATGGATCCAATTTGTAGTTATTAATACTTGTTTATACTGGTAAAACCCACAGAAACACTGAACCACTTTAACTGTCAATTCCCAATATTGTATAGTAAAATAAATAAAACAGCCGAAGCCCACAAGGTGTTGCACTGCGACAAGTTGTGAGCTTGTAGATCAGCTATTATTGCTAGTGACACTGTTGTACAATGATGTAGGAAACGAACACAAAACAACAACAAAAGTTTAAATATGGAGATACCTATACAAGGTTTCTGGGTGTCTGTCTCATCAGCGATGATATGGTAGTATAATATTATGGTATAATGTATATTGTGTGCATGTTAACTAACAGGGGAAAGTCTTCCTGACAGAAACCTCTGCATTAAGCGCTGGACACAATTAAGTACTCTCCAAAGGGGGAAAAAGAAATGCAGTATAAACTTTAGGCTCTGTGACATTCACAGGCATTAGCGGCTGCCGCCACTCCAATCACCGTCAGCCTCTCTAACGATAATCACAGCTGACAAAACCCACCTGCTGCCCGTTGCTGAGTGCAGACCAGAGACACTCTGAATGAAGTGCACTGCACAGGAATCTGCAGGCACTACATGCAGGGATTTAAACCATTCTGACCTGAGATCAGATTCTAAAAATGTCTGTTTGAAAATGACAGTTTTCTGAAAAAGCTATGTTTCTATGTCCGTATGTTTTTTTTACCAGTGCCGTTTGTTCTGTTTTCTCTTTCTTTGCTTTATTTTTCATTATTCTTATTCTTATTATTAATATTACTATTGTTAGTTACTAATTACTATTAGTTTTTGGGATTGTTACGGTCAAGGCCACTTTTACGCATCACTGGGGGGATGCGATCATGTCTCATTTCAAGTGGCACGTATAGCAATAAAACAACATATTTTTTATAATCAAAAAGTGTGCAAAACATCCTAGTATGAGATGAAACAAATGTTGGATAGATGCACACCTCTCTTGCACAGTGCAATCTTCCTCAGTGTCAAGTTCAAACTTTTGGAATATTTAAATTTTGCATTTCAGGCTTTTAGCTGATATGCTTATCCAAGGTGATTTATAATGAGTTAGCTGATAACATGATTCACTCCAACCTCTGAGGAATCATTCAATCCCCACCAGGTTGTGCCTGGGTCTGGTGATTCCTAAGCCATCTTTGAAGGCTACATTTCATAGACTATGATTGCTGATAATTCTAATACTAGGCGGCTGTTTCTATTATGATATGTTGTCACCGTACTGGTCTTTGACATTCAGAAAGAACAGCGAGTACAATGGTTAATCTAATTTTGAGTAAAAGCACTGCTAAATAATAGTGGTTAATATACGTGCGGGTAAGTCTATAAAAGTGTTGATTAACACTTATGGGATTGCGTGGACAGTGAGAGAAAGACCCTGATTCCCCGTTCACTGCACAGTGCCACGATGGCCCCTCCACTTTACTGAGGATCACTCAGCCAGGAACACCACGCATCAGAATGGCATGTACACAATCAGCAGGAGTGTTGGCACGTGTGTGAGTGTATGTGCTTTTGCATCAGCTAGCATCTGTTGCTAGTCTTGTCATGTCTCCCACAGCAATTGCATGGCAAAGGCTTAGGTGGTAGTGGTACCGCATCACCAATAAGTGTGTGTGTGTGTGTGTGTGTGTGTGTGTGTGTGTGTGTGTGTGTGTGTGTGTGCGTGTGCGTGTGCGTGTGCGTGTGCGTGTGCGTGTGCGTGTGTGTGTCCGTGCGTGCGTGCGTGCATGCGTGCGTGCGTGCTTGTGACTCAGAGCTTCCAGAGTGCATAGTAAAGTGTTAGCTTGTATTGCTGTCGTCCTTGACCATGTCCTTTTCAAAGCTCATCTCATCTCTATCAGACAGAGGTGGTAGGACGGGTAAAATGAGAGTTGCCTGTTTCAAAACCTCTATCGAACCGACAGGTGCTATTCTGCGACTTCAATATAAATCCATGAGAGTTGCCTGTTTCAAAACCTCTATCGAACCGACAGGTGCTATTCTGCGACTTCAATATAAATCCAACTTGACAGCTTCCATTCGCATCAATGCACTTCAGAGAACGAACATAAACTTGGAAATGTTGTGGACCTCTGAATTCACACAGAAACGGAGTGGCTCCAGACTTCATGGGATCAGCCTGTTGTCTTGTCAACATATCGCATGTCTCAGTGCAATCACTTCTCCATTATTGACTTTCCTTATATATTTTTTTTTTATAAAACATAATGTGAGATACTTGGAGATACTTCTGTGGCCTACTAGCAGCATGCATACAATATGTTCAGCGCTGATCAGTCCAGTGGGTTTGCGAGATTAGCTCTAGACAGACTAGACACACACACACACACACACACACACACACACACACACACACACACACACACACACACACACACACACACAGACAGACCCCGTTATAGATGGCTAGACTTAGGGATGTCCCGATCATGTAATTTTGAGCATCTGCCAATACCGATTTTTCCCGATCCGATATTTATATTTATAGAACACGTTTATGCCATATCACAATAGTACAATATCATGATATGGATATAACATTGATACTAGGGATGGATGTCCCGATCACGTTTATTGGCTCCCGATTATTATTATTTTTAACCTTTATTTAACCATTAAAAACCACATTGAGACTGAAGTCTCTTTTACAAGTGTGAACTGGCCAGAACTAATAGGCAAAATAAGTGACACAACTCTGCAGTAACAAAAAATTACAACAAAAAACAGGACAGACATACAATGCTCATAAATACAGTACCCACTACCGAAGAAGCTTAAAGGGAGAACAGGAACGCAACCAATAAGGACTAATAAATAAAAACTAAGCAACGGAACTAAAAAGCAAGCAGACAGTTGCTATACGTCAAAGCAGGAGCAATGTATGGGAAGTGTGCCCATGGCAATCCATTTAAAGCTCACTAGATTTAAAGATCCGATTCCGATCATTTCAAAATGACGTGATCGCCCCCGATGTCCGATCACCCGATCCGATCGGGACATCCCTAGCTAGTCTCTGACGGATAAAAAGGTTGAACATCATGACAGGTTTTCTTTTTTTGGGGGGGGTGGGGGGGGGGGGGGGTCTAAAAGTCTCTACCACTCCGGTGTTTGCATCCACCATGTCCAGTACCTAATGAAGTTGATTTCTAGGATGCCGTTTCAGCAGCTGCACCAGATCATTAACACCATTAATCAAGCAATCAATTTCATGGTAATTGGAGGGGGGGGGGGGGGGGGGGGAAACATACACTTCTCTGTATTTTGGGATAGGAATGTAGAGGTCTGTTTGTTATGCCAAAAGAAAATAATATATTCGTTTTTAAGAGTGTATCTGTGTACTTAAGGAATGCTTTATCCTGACTGTGACAAAGAAATCCTGCCACCAGCTTGCCTAGTCCCTGCACAGTAAAATCTGCAGTGTTCATCTAACTCAAACGGACCCTCACATGGTCCTTTTTTACACTCACTAAGTTATATCAACACTCTGGATTTGAGTGTGTAATAAAGGAACACTGGTTTCTCTGACAGCAGCCCAATGAGATATTGCTGGGATTGCTTTAACCTCCATACGCAATGACAAGAATACCAATTTCTGTTCAAGTGCCGGAGAGCTAAGTGCTTAAAGCCGAGAAGCTCCTGTTTCTACTATGATATATATTGCCTGTGTTTTCCTTCCACCCACAGATGAATCATTGAAACATCTAAATGTTTAAATGTACAGCAGGAAGGAACCATGGTACTAGGATACAACCCCCATGCAGTCCCCACGGCTATCCTGGTCCCCCCCCCTGACCCCCTTCTATCCTCCCTCCATCCCCACTGGTGTCCCCCCCTGACCCCCTTCTATCCTCCCTCCATCCCCACGGCTATCCTGGTCCCCCCCCTGACCCCCTTCTATCCTCCCTCCATCCCCACTGGTGTGTCCCCCTGACCCCCTTCTATCCTCCCTCCATCCCCACGGCTATCCTGGTGTGTCCCCCTGACCCCCTTCTATCCTCCCTCCATCCCCACTGGTGTCCCTCCCTGACCCCCTTCTATCCTCCCTCCATCCCCACTGGTGTCCCCCCCGAACCCCTTCTATCCTCCCTCCATCCCCACGGCTATCCTGGTGTGTCCCCCTGACCCCCTTCTATCCTCCCTCCATCCCCACTGGTGTCCCCCCCTGACCCCCTTCTATCCTCCCTCCATCCCCACTGGTGTCCCCCCCTGACCCCCTTCTATCCTCCCTCCATCCCCACTGGTGTCCCCCCCTGACCCCCTTCTATCCTCCCTCCATCCCCACTCAACAGTTAATATGGACTGACTTGTGCTGTCTGAGTCTGACCTGAACACTTTATATTTATTCACGATTCATTGCACTTGTTGTTTTTGCACTGTCTTGTCCTGTTTTGCACTTGTCCTAATGTTGTAACTGCGTGCTGTGCACCAAACCAAATTCCTAACATGTTTACATGTCATGGCAATAAAGGCTTCTGATTCTGATTCAAGTGAAAGTTGCTCAGTCAAATTAAAGTGGAGTACTTGCGTTTAAAAAACACTTGTTCTTATCAAATATCAATGCATTGCTGTATTACAATTTCCCTTCATAGAAATGTAGTGGAGTCAAAATAGGCTAATCAAAAACAGATTTACTTAAGTTAAGTACATTACTTAAGTGAATGCACTTCCTTACTGTCCATGAAGTTCTTACTGTAAAAAGTATAAGTATAAGAAACCCAAGTTTGTTTGTTACAAATTCCCAAGGCATACCTTGTCTCACAGCACACCATTTAAGAACCACTGCCAAAAGCTCCCCCAACTGCACCGTCTTTGCCTTTTCGCTTCATTTCTCTGTTCTGCTCTAGCAAGTGGTCTGATTTCCCCTGGAAAATCCACACTTAACAGTTGGATTAACTGGATCTCATGCTGTCTATGTGGGTTTCACTCTGAGGTGAGTAGAAGTAGCAGAACAGTTAGAGAGGACCTCTGATAGCTGTCTTAGGAATCACATCTCCGTCGCTCACAGTCTGTCTCACTTGCACAATGTCTCAGCTCAATGCAATTCGACCGTGATATTGGCATCACTATAAAAAAAAAGTAATGTTTTTTACGGCATTTCTGTTTCACTTTATATGGGGCAGTGAAGAGAGACAGAATATAGATATAGCGAGGAGGAGACGACATGCAACACTGCTCTGTGTCCATGGCAGGACATTGCAGTTACTGACAGTGGTGAGTCAGTGCATTAGCCATTTAAGCCCTACTTCGTCATACGACAAATTGCAAAAAGCGTGTTGCATTTATACTCATTGGCATTGTAGATTTAGTTGTTTAAAATAGGAAATGGACTATTTTTGATAGTATTTATGGACGCCATGGGTTGAAAGAGGTTAACTGCCTGAGGTTAATGACCGGTTAAAGTTAACTAAAAATGTATTCACAACATTTTACAGAATGACAATACAGCCAGTTAAGTTACTGTACCTCAAAACAATACAGAATTAATATGATTGGGCTATAGATGCGTTATGATAATGCTGTTTTAAATCTCCATTAATAATAATAATGTCTGTCTTTGTGACTAACACCCACCCCCCTCTATCTCTCTCAACCACTATCAATACTAATTAACCTAGTTGAAAGTCAGTCAGTCCAGGCCACCATAATAAATCAGTACAATAGATACAGAGTTAAATCATTTGGGGCAACCCCATAGCCGTAGTGGTAAGGGCACATACCATAGATAGATAGTAATAATGCTCTAATGCCTGACAGTGAGTCCCTGGTTAGATTACCGGGCCGGCCAAACTATTTGAAGTTTGTCTCTCCCCTTCTCTGTCTCTCACTGACCTATTCGAAATAAATAATAATCTAATGAAATTACTAGGCTGTGTGACAAGCCTATTAAAGCCTAATATTTTTAACCGTGCTATCAAACTATGTTTTAGGCAACGCTGTCTCACTTCCAAAAGGCATATTTTGAACATGTAACTTGAGGGGGGGAGGGGGGGGCATAACACAGACGCCGCTGAGTCAGCTCTCAAGCGGACTGAGCAACGTTCGGCACGGCAGCTCGCTCGCCTAAACTTGCAGAAGGCACGCTTTAACCGTTTTTGTCAGATAGTCAAAAACGCTGAGAACTGGACTAAATGCAGAAGTCCCGAAAAGTGAACATGTGCCTTATTTGCCCACCCCTCCCATTCAAGGCACATGTTGAAGTTTGGTCACTAAGTCACAATAATGCCTTTTGGGGGGCACGGTGGCACAGTTGGTAGTGCTGTCGCCTCACAGCTAGAAGGTCCTGGGTTCGATTCCCGCTGGGGACGCTGTGGGCACTGGCGGCGTGTTCCCTCCTCTGCGTCATCAGTGCCCATACCCGAGGCGGGGGTTGGCGATAGGGCCTTTCTGTGTGGAGTTTGCATGTTCTCCCCGTGTCCCCTAGGGTAGATAGATACCCTCACAAAAACATGCCGTAATCCTGGTCTCTAAAACTACCTCCCCCTGGCCAGCCGGGGCTCCTGATGCATAGAAGGAGGCATGAGGTCAGTCCGCTGCCCCCCCAGGTTGGCAGAGGAAGTGTAGCGCCCAGGATTACATTAGATAATTGGCACTGGGTGAAAAGAAAACTGGGTTACAAAATCGTGGGATAAAAGTTTAAAGAAAAAATAAATAAATAAATAATGCCTTTTGGGGAGTGAGTCACTGTACTGGTATCCTATTGATTTGACAAGTTTCTGCAGATGAGAAGAATAACCTAAAACCAACATTTTGTCCTATTTTCTAAAAAGAACTTTCAATCAGTTTATCCCTAACTGAGTGTGTGAGTCAACGCCCATTCATTGCCTCTTCAATACATCATCCTGACAGACAGTTCTGGAGACAAAAGCTCCAAAGCTGCTTTATTTAACTTTTTGTCCTGGGTCAGCAGCAGCTTTTAAATCCCTAAGATTCTTCAATACTTTGCAGCTGAATGGCAGGTGGGAAGCCTTGATCAATGTTATGCAAGCAGGACTGGATCACTTACACAGGACAGCCTGGGCCCAGACTCTAACCTTGTAGTACTGTAGATTACATGATGCCCTCATTACATTAATGATGTCCCAGAAAACCGAACCCACGTGAGACCTCTACCAACACACAGTGCAACTCTGACACCTACCTCTACCCTCAACACATCAGAAACATGGACGTAGACAAGGACAACAGACACAGACAGACATGAAGAAACTATACCAGGGGTATTCAATTAGATTAGGCCGGGGGCCACAACTGTAGAATGATTGTGTGTGGGGGGCCGCACAGTGTTCGCGCGAGGCGCGGAAATTTGTGGGTTCTCAAAATGCTTTTTGTGCTCAAACACAAAGATTTATGTATATTTCCGCACAGTAATGAGCAGGATAATGTCTATACAGGTATATGCCACCTTAGAATAGATGTAGGCCTAGACCTATTTGACAGTGCATAAACAGCAATGCTTTGACATTAACGACCATCAGCTGGACGGACACACACACACACACACACACACACACACACACACACACACACACACACACACACACACACACACACACACACACACACACACACACACAAACACACACACAAACACACACACACACACACACACACACACACACACACACACACACACACACACACACACACACACACACACACACACACACACACACACACACACACACACACACACACTAATGCCAACAGAGTGCCACTGCTTCGCCTGTTGTTTGTGTCAAAAGATTCTGTTGTATTTTGGTGGTTTCTTTTTGATGGGTGAAAGTGTAAACAGAGTATGACAGAGAAACAATTGGTGCCCAAGGACAAAATAAGATTGCACAAAACACAAAACAAGTAGGCTCCTAATAAACTGAGTCATGGTGATGCTGTATGTACAGCAGCATTGGCTAGATTATTAGTTCAGATTGCTTGTTGTCTGGAGTGGTTAACAATAAATTGAAGCCTTGATTTTCACAGCATGATACAAGGGAAGTATTGGATTTTCACTTCACGTAAACAGCCACCGAATTGATCTTGTGTCGCACCTGTTTCTTCGTCGATGGTGAAAGTGCCCAGCCCGCTGCCTCCTCTGACAGAGTACTTCAATGAGCCATCCCTTCCTTTGTCTTCATCATTAGCGCTGACCGCCAGTACGCTGGTGCCCACTCGAGAGTTCTCCTTCACAGAGCTTCTGACAGCGAAGTCAGAAAAGTATGGCGCATACAGGTTTTCATTGACATCCACCACCTGTGGAGACATTGTGAATCACTTCATTGTTTTTTAAACAAGGGGAAAAGAAACAATGCAAAGAGTCGTGTTGTGCCACCATATGGACAGACAATAATGTGTTTACAGTGTGTATTTAGGCAAGGTGTGTGTGTGTGTGTGTGTGTGTGTGTGTGTGTGTGTGTGTGTGTGTGTGTGTGTGTGTGTGTGTGTGTGGTGTGTGTGTGTGTGTGTGTGTGTGTGTGTGTGCGTGCTTGCGTGCGTGCGTGCATGCGTGCGTGCGTTACACACCTCCACCTCGAGAGATGTTTGAGAGCTGAGACTGGGAACTCCTCTGTCTTCAGCCATTAAAGTTAAGTTGTAGAACTGCTGTTTTTCATAGTCCAGCTCTCTGCCAATCCTCAACACCCCACTCACTGAGTCCACCTGTACAATGCAATGCAATACAATGGTTACTTATGGTGCACTGATGATACTGCTGTTACAGGTACACAGAATGAAATTGACTTGAAAATGCTCTCCACACAATAAATTGCAGTGGTTCCCAGAAGGTGTGCCGTGAGACAACTCCAGGTGTGCCTTGGGATTTTGTGACAACCACACATTATTAATGCAATATATAAAACTACCGGTATGCAAAATGTTATAAATTATCTTTTCATTAATTATATATATTTATTACATAATGTGCCCTCATTTCCCAATAGAGAGGCAAATACCATACCCTAGAAATATATTTTAACCACTTTGAAAGCCACTGCAGTAGTGCATGCCACTGCAGCATGCTGCAATGATTACAACTCACATTCACATTTCACTGTCAATGCAAGTAAACAACACATGATGCAACAATGAAACAGACAGTAGCAACTGAATGTTCATCTATCACCCACCTCAAAAGTGCCATTGAAGTCATTCACCAAGAAGTATTGGACCTGCCCACCGGGACCCAGGTCTGAATCCTGAGCGTCCACCCGGGTGATCACAGCCCCTGGTGGGAGATCCTCCAGCACTCTGATGTTGTAGCTGCTGGGGATGAAAGTCGGGGTGCAGTCATTGATGTCACTCACAGTGATAGTCAGAGTAGTCACAGAGGACCTCTGTGTGCCTCTTTCTGCATTGTCCCTAGCCTCAACCTTTAAGCTGAATGTCGGGACGGCCTCCCTGTCCAGCAGGCTGGCCACAAACAGGCCTCCGGTCTCTCTGTCTATGCCAAATTGAGGAACGCTAGTCAGCAGCGTGTAGGACAGCTGTCCATTCTGACCCGCGTCTTGGTCAAACGCGGCCACAGCCATCACCTCCGTGCCGACGGGGGTGTTCTCTGCGACAACGGCAGAGTAGCCCTCCTGAGAGAATCGGGGATCGTTGTCGTTGGCATCCTTGATCATCACAGTTAACAGCCTCCAGTTGGACATCTGTGGGATGCCCTGATCATAGATGGTGATATTGAGGAAGTAACTGTCCGTTCTCTCGTGGTCCAGCGGCTGCAGCACGCTTATCAAGCCCGTCTCCATGTCGATATTGAAGCAGTTTTCTTTGTTACCGTCAGATATGGAGTAGAGAACACATGCACTGAAGCCTGTATCACTGTCTCGTGCCTTCACCTGAATCACACTCGCACCTGAAGTGAGGTCTTCCCCCACAAGAATACTGCTAGGCAAGGCTTCAAACTGCGGGGGCTGTTTGTTTGCAGAGAAGGTGTCAGTGTAGCTGTAGCCCTCATTCACTGTATCCTTGGCCATAGCAGAGGCCTTCGCAAGCATCTTTTCTGCTAAAAGTTCAGCCACCATCGTTTCCTTACAACTGAATCCTCTGGGTGGCATTCTACCCCTCGCAACAGACACATTGACAAATGTGGGTTCAGACATGATCTCTCCATCTGATGCCACTACTTTCAGGTTGAACATACCACTTTTTAGATTAACTGCGGCTAGAGACCGCTTCAGTGTCAATGCCCCAGTGTCAGAGTTTAAGTTGAAGTAATCCAGTTCGTTCCCTGACAGTATCATATAATTGACCATTCCCAGCTCATCTATGTCTACTGCTGACAGGGTGAGGATAGTTTTGCCAATAGGGAAATCTCGGGCTATCATTCCTCGGCAAGACACCTTCTCAAAAAGTGGCTGGTTGTCGTTGACATTCAGCAGGCGAATTGTGACATTAACTTCACTCTCCCTTCTGTATGGCGAGCCCCAATCAGAGGCCCGCACAGTGAATGTGTAGATATCCACAGAGGACTCATAGTCTAGCTCTTTAATGATCCTCACCTCTCCTGTGTCCTGGTCAATGTTGAATGGCAAAGACTGCGGACCAGTGATTGTGTGGGTAACACGCCCATTGTCTCCTTTGTCATTATCCACAGCAGACACCACAAGAATGATGGTGCCCAGTGACAAACCTTCGTTGACAACTATGTCATATAAAGACCTGGTGAATGCTGGGGGGTTATCGTTGGCATCCTCTATGGTGATTCTGACCTTTGTTTGTAGCTGACTGACAACATCAACCACCTCCATTTCCACAACCTCCTGTGATATTGTTGTCAGCCATCTTGTGGTCATAATAACACCGGTCAAAGGGTTAATATCAAAGTAGCTCGGATCTGAGGGAACACTGATGCTGTAATTGACTCTGAGAGGCTCAGGGGAAATTTTCACCAATTCTGCAATGGTGCCTGGTGGTGCTATTTCACTCAGCTTGGATTCATAAACATCTTTTTCGAATCGCACCAGCACAGGCTCAGGGATTTTCACCAATAATTGAACAACCTCTACATTGGAATATTTTGGAGGCTTCCCCCGATCTTTAGCCTGAAGCGTTAAGTTACAACCGTTGGGGAACTTATCCACAGATTCAGACGTTTTAATGCTGTACTCATTACTTCCAGGCAATCTGTCAACCACAAACTGTTCCAATGGGTCACCCTCAATGATAGCCACCCACTCTATATCCCCAGATACACCCTCATCCCTGTCCTCCACAGTCACCACTGCATAGGTGGGATCCTTGTCCGACCATGACGGCATGGTGGCGTTTGCACGGAGAACAGGAGGGAACATGTTGACCTGCTCAAAAATGAGAACCAGTTTAGCGGTGCTGCTGATGCCAATGTTGTTCCCATAGAGTTTCATCCCTCTGTCGACCACCTGCACCTCATATTCAAACCTGTCTTGTTTTTCCATTCTGGGTTGACCAGACAGGGTGATCACGCCGCTGGTAGGATGGACAGCGAAGAGCTCCACTCTGTTTTTGAAGAAGTAGTAGAACTGTCCGTTAGAGCCTACATCTGCATCCGTAGCTGTTACACGTCCGACGCTGGCCCCCAGAGGTGCATTCTCAGGGATAATGAAGGAATAGGAGGTGGGGGAGAACAGAGGACGGAGATCGTTGGTATCCAGGACCTTGATGAAGATAGAGGCGAATGCCTCTAGGCCTCCTTGGGCAGATGCCTTCACAGTCAGTGTGTAGTTATCCTGGACTTCTCGGTTCAAGATAGCCCCACTGGCCCCACTGGTGCGTATTCGGAGGAAACAAAAGTCTCCCATTACAAACTCCTCAGCCTGGAAGATTCCCTCATTGTCTCCAGACTCAATGGAATATCGAATGTCTAAAGAGCGAGGTGGCCCAATAGTGATGCCCATCTTTACCTCGCTCCTGGCGTAGGTCCTACCTGCAGAGTTCTCAAAGATGGAAGCATTATACTCAGGCCGTGTGAAGAGGAGGAGGCCAGGTATGGCTCTGGGCTCTTGTAAGAACTGGGCTTGGATTGGGAGGAAGGACAGCATGAAGCAGAGGAGTAGAAGCAGCATGATGTCCTGTGAATTATCCCCCATCACCATTCCATGATTGAGTCACCTTAAGGTTAGAATGAATAAAGAGCACTGTATTCACTGACTGGAATAGATCTCATGTTATTAGAACACATTCTTAAACACTGTATTATGCACCGCAACCACTGTGCGTATGTCTTGTCTTCTCATTGAAAGAGAGTCGTATACTTACGACTCTCTTTCAATGAGAAGACAAGACACAAAATAACATGATGTACTGAGTGCTCATGTGTCAGGTTATTCATAATTAGAAAATTATACTAATATTTTGGCAATATACAGAAGCCCATTTCAACATGATGAAAGAGAGAGATGCTGTAAGACATGAGAAACTTTATCGAAATAATAATATCTGAAAAAATGACTGTACTGTGTACTGTATCTCAAAATAATGAGAACCTTTCTCATAATATTAATGACTTACATACTTATTGCCCTACAATTTGGAGATATAGCCGTCATTATTTTCATAATAATACTAAGTCTGATTTCATTAGATGTTGGAAGAAATTTAAAAAAAGAAATACGAGAATAGAAAGAAATACGAGCAAACACAATATAACTTACTTAAACTCAGCATATACACATACAAGCATAATAAAACACCTGTTTCCAATGTGGTTGTGCAACACAAAATAAAAATAGATATACATTACATAACATGCAGCATGTAACATGAACTACAACATCATTACAAGTCATCATTTTGAGGTATACTTGGGCTGGGCATATATAGTGCAGCTACAAAGCTAATAAGCATTATTTCGATAACGTTCTCATTATAAATTACGTCCTCTATATGGTAGACAATGTTAATGACTTATTTTTTCCCCAGCACATTGGTGTAAATTTGGGATTCTAGCAGCTGCCATAGTGAGAAAATACTATTGGAAAATATGAAAAGATACTATCTGGCTTGACAATGTAGAGTTGACCATGAAGTAAGAATAACCACTTGCACTTCATACTAGACAAAATAAATGATGAATGATGTAGATGGGAAATTGGTCCAAAACCATATTTTCCTGTTCAACAATGCCAAAAATGATTAGCCTAAAGTTACTTAAAACTTCTGATTATTTGTAATTATAAAATAATATATATTACAACTTTAATCTGTAAATTACAGCCTATATCTGCCAAAGCAAACATGTTTTTTTTCTTTTACACAGGTAATAATCTAAAATCTAACCTAATATATAGGCAATAACACCAACATATATAGTTCTACATTAAACTTCAGATGAAACATACGAAAATAGATTATGTCACCTGGAAATAATAACTGCTATAGCAAACATACGTTCTGCAACAAACCTTTAGTTAATTAATCTATAAGATTATTAGAATATAATTAAATTAAATTAAATTAAATTAAATAGTCAAAAAGAGACCACCATGCACCTCACAGCACTCTCGATGCGTGCAGCTCGGAGCATACTGTATGCTGTGAATTTCTGCATTTCCATGCAGATCCAGGGAGTAGGGTCAGTCGTGCGTGCAGACACCTGTCCTGCATAATTACATCTCAATGTCACTCATGAAGAATCACATGTGTGTCTTACCTTGAGAAGAAACCTCCATAAGCACTGCCAGTGCGATGTGCGGCTTTCCCATCATTTTAATAGACAGCCGCCTGGTCAGAGAAACCAACACACTCGCTCGAAACTCGGCGCCGGCGGGTAAGTGGAAAATTCATACAGCGCGCAACCGCGCACGCAAAGCAAATCATATGTTGCAAGCTCTAGGGCAGCTGGGCAGGCTAACCTATATTGCAATGCAAGACCATGCATGGAAAGGTACTGTGTAGACTATCTCTGTAGTAAAGCCCCGTTCTTACCAGAGCCTATCCTTTACATTTGAGAGGGGAGAAATATTAAGACTTTATCAACACAACAAAATGTAAGCTGGCGCGAAAGGACAGACATTCGTATTGACCGACAGCAAGCTGGCATAAAATAACTTAAAAAAATGTTTATCGCAAGTTTTCAAGCCGTCTGTCAGCTCAGCTGTGGGCTGCTGTGGAGTTATGGACATGCACTATGCAGACAGACTGAATCTGATACATGGGGACGGGGTGGGTTGGCTCACTTGGCTGGCCGCTGGATAGGACGCTAAGGACGGTCGCTGGATGCTCCGATCTTCACCGAGTGTAACCGAATACACCCGGAAGACGGGTGAAGCACGGGTATTCTAAAGGAGATCCCACACCCCAGAAGAACTGTCGCGCTATGATTGGCTACGTGGTTGCCGGACAACTGAATAACATCAAACATCAGAAATGTCTCTTTTGTTTTTGTTCATATCATTTTGACATTTTGTATGGTTAAGTAACGACATACTTATTGTCTGTTTGGTTCCAACAACTCAAAAGTTGATTGATTGATTGATTGATTGATTGAAATATTCATCAACAGTTTGCAGAATTACAGTACATTTAATTTATTTAAAGCCCAACTCAAGACTGTTAAATGTGAGTGGACGACCCAATAAAGCATTACACTTGTTTACAAGAGGGTAGCCCTAACAAGAGGGTCCACCTTGTTCAATTAATCAAAACATTTAGAGACGTACAAATAGACACTTCTATATAGCCAAAGAACAGAACAGAAATTCATCATAAAGGAGTTAAAAAGGGAAAGTTAGATTTTATACTCAAAAATGTTGCTGGCTAAAATATATCCAGTTCACTAGCGGTTGCTTGACAACCAACAAGCCAATCGTGGCGCGACCTTCCTTTGCGGCTATGGGATCTACAGCACAGCCTACCAATGCAGCAACCAGAAGTCTGTGGATAGTATCGGCCCACACAACTCTCTGAGCTTTTTTCATCTCTCTCTGCATTATTTCTTTCGCTGGTTTTTAGGTTATTTAATTTGTTTAACCGTTAACCACCTTCCACGGCACTATGTCAGTTTTGTGTTATAATAAAGCCTGTGGGCAGCGGTTTGACACAGACAATAACCCTGATGGTGAGTGATGCTAGCTAATGTTTCCTAACCTACTAGCATTGTGTGTACTGTAACTCGGGTGACTTCTGACCATCTCGAAATTTCTATAGTACTGTACTGATGTAGGGTCAGGGACCCTGAGTCCCAGGGTTAGAAACCGTATTTAGTCTATGATGTACGTGTTTAATAACTATTTGATTATGAACTATGGCGTGTTGTTATGGGAATCAGGATTTAGGGTATTTTATTATGCCAGTTTCCTGGGACAGGATGTTTTACAGGGTCGGCCGAGAGTGGTGACACCAGCGTTAACTCCCATTGTAACAATGGAATGCGGAAGTGCTGATTCTATCTCAATGGGATAGTTCCTATGTTTGCAACTATAGCCCATAGCACCGCGAGCATGGTTCCGTCCTCGGGTTGAGTACAGAGTGCCGTAGGGTGTGCTGCGACTGGCCAGTCGCTGTGATTGACAGCCTACACCTAAACCACCTAACCTTAACCTCAGTAAAACTATACCTAAACCTAACCTTAACCTCAGTAAAACTATACCTAAACCTAACCTCAGTAAACTATACCTAAACCTAACCTCAGTAAACTATACCTGAACCTAACCTCAGTAAAACTATACCTAAACCTAACCTCAGTAAACTATACCTAAACCTAACCTCAGTAAACTATACCTAAACCTAACCTCAGTAAAACTAACGCAGTGGCTGGGGGCGTTTCCAAGAAACCGAGGACGATTCCCTCCTCGCCATAGCACCTGCTTTGCGGCGAGATCAAAGCGTGTCGCCACTCTTACTAATCAATTCGGGGTCGGCTAAAGTAACCTCACGTCACCATGCATGCTGACCTTTCCACAGGTCAGCATCATGCATGCTGACCTTTCCACAGGTCAGCATGCATAGCAGTAGCCCTAGAATGTCTCTTGTTGTTTCATACAGTATGTACAGTATTTCACATACAGAGCCATAGAACAGTCTGCTTAACTTCTGTTCGGGTTCCAAATTGGCGGCCTAAATATGATAAATGCACTGTTTGTACTCACCCATTAAAGACGTGGAGTGAAATATGGTCCTCTAGTTTTATATCCATGTGAAAGTTCTAAATAGTGTATTTAGTCAATTATCTAGATGCACACAGACGTCTTTCTCTCCAGGCAAAGGGGCCCGGAATGATCGCTGGACTGATTTTACGAATACGTCCTGTTTACCGCAGACGTCGTCACCAATTGACCAGGGAAACACAAAAGTTTGGGTCACACAATTGGCAGGTGCCTTGCGATAGTGTGCCAATTGGCTATGGTCAATTGGTGATGACGTCTGCGGTAAACAGGACGTATTCGTAAAATCAGTTCATCGATCATTCCCCCCCTCGCCCGGAGAGAAAGATGTCCGTGTGCATCTCTTGAAAAAGTGGAGATAATTGACTAAATACACGTTTTGTGCCAGAACTTTCACATGGATATAAAACTAGAGGACCATATTTCACTCAGTACAAACGGAGCATTTATCACATTTAGGTTGCCAATTTGGAACCCGAACTGAAGATAAGTAGACCGTTCTATGGCTCTGTATGTGAAATACTGTACATACTGTATGAAACAACAAGAGCCATTCTAGGGCTAGCATAGCAGGTCTGCCGACTCTGCTCATCATTGTACGATTTCATCTTAATCCCCCAATCTTTGAGACAAACGTTAATAATCGTAGAAACTCATCACCAGGAAAATGATGATGGTAATTGCAAGTAATTAACAACAACAACAACAACAACAATTGCAGTGTTGTTTTTATTCTCTAGTGGTGATTGACTCACCTGATAGATCACCAGACCAGACAGATTTTAAACTGTAGACTGTGTTATTTTCTGTTTTATTTTAATTATTAAAAAAAGATATATATACATTATTTTATTATATATATAAAATGTGTGAAGTGAGGGGCGCAAATATATTAAAGTCTAACTCATGTTGATTAGGTGATGTAATGGTGATGTAAAACAAACGGTACAAACATTAAATTCCATTAACAATAAAGAGACAATATGACGTACATTTTCCCTTCATTGTCAATGGCGTTTTTAAAACAAACATTGAACTAAAAACAAACATTAAACCTGTATATAGGAGGGGTTAGCACCCATCAAAAATATTATATACTGTATATTTTTTTTATTCTGTATTTATGCTATGCTATAGGTTTGTTTGTTAGTAAATAGTAATCTTTGTATACAATAACAGTCCTGTACTTACATTGTACTTACAAGTACTCTTTATGTGATTATATTAACCATATTTTAGCTTATATATGTCTCATTCCCCCCCAAAATAGGCTAGTGTATTGGCTCAGGGTAGAGCTCAGTGAATTTATTGATCCACTACAGTACACAACTTTTGTTGACAGGATGAAGTTATTGTGAGCATGTTGATCAATTCTGAGCTGAGGGTTTAATATAAGATCCAGAGCCTTAATATTTGAGGAAACTATGTACACAAACAATGTTTGTGTGTTACAATATTTATTAGCTTTTCACTTTACGCTAAAGCTTGCAAAACATGCATAATTCAAAAAGCGAACTCATGAATATAGGAATTTGATTGTCCCCTCCATGATATATTTGAACTTGAAGTTCATCAATACAGTGAGGCATTCTCTCGAGTTTTCTCTGGGTTTATCTTGAAGCGTGTTCTATTTGCATTTAATAATACTGATTATTTTGCCATTGAGCATCATCAAAACAAGAATAGCCCCCCTGCCGTGCTATGCCGTTCCTATGAAAATGATTAGATCAAACTTCTATTGATGCCCAAGGGGAAATTTGGGCATTTCAATAGATTAGTTATTAATCTAGTATTTTACAGCTGTGTACTAAAAATCTAAGCAAAATGCTAATGCAGCCCAAAAAAATTACTCCGATTATTGGTACTATAATGTATGTGCATTAAGTGTAGCAACTAGGAAAGCTACATAAAGCATATTTATGCGCAAAAAACATGAACATTTCGTCCAGACTATGCAGCTGGGAGTAATGGGATGTGTGAATATACAGTAGGTCTCTAGAATGTGACAAATTGCCCAAAATTATTCACAGGAACTACATAAACCTAAAGATGGTAGAATATCACATACAAATTATGAATAAAACATGTATAAAAGTAAGGGGCAAGGGGTGTGGATTTGTCCTAATGAGCCAAGTACTGTATGGGGGTTGGGATATTGTTAACAACAAAGCAGCTTCCTCAGTCTAATCAAACTAACCAGTCTTCTAGTAACAATAACCAGTCTTCTTATCTTTTCAAAGATGCTTGCACGTTCCACCCAGGAGTCCCAGTGTTCCATGATGCGTTGAAGGTAAAAAACGATTTGGATGCTCATGCTAGCATATCTTTATCGGCTGCTGGACTGTGACTGAGGTTAACGTCTGTGCTCTTTGTCTCTCTTTTAAGGGTTGGTCGTGCTGCAAGAGAAGAACCACTGACTTTTCAGACTTTCTCAGCATCACTGTAAGTGCTGAGAAGCCCTTTGTATCGTCTCAATATTTCTGGACTAAAATTAGATTGTATTCATAATATGGCCTCTCCCCAGCTTACCTTGCTTGTGTTGTCTTAGACTAGTATAGAGTTGTTATAGATACTGATTACCATGATCAGTGTTTAAAATTGGCCAATATCAGCTTGTGAGGTGTGTACATAGGGGGGGTTTTGGGTGCTGAATCCGTTCCAACCATTCATTTTCAGTAAAAATGACTTCTGGACATAAAATTGGCCATGCCTGCTTTTGTATGTCCATACTAGTGTAATAATAACTAGTAATCAATTTTATGCATATCTCAATGGATGTCTATGGTGTTTCTTTTCCGTTTGTGTGTTGGTGTGGGGGGCATATTAAAATATAAAAAGCATTTTATTAATATATCACAAATACATCTTAATTGAAACTAACTGTTGAAACAGAAGTAGATGGACAATCTTTAATGGATTTTACTGATTTATTCTTTTCAGAATCAGAAAGACTTTATTGTCACACCTTAAAATAAGGGGGAAATTAATGTGCTGAATTTCATGGCTCTATGATATCCACAATATAAAAGATCAACACATAATAAAAAACTAAGGTGCTAAAATGTAAGTATGCTTTTGTAAACAATAATTACAAATATGAATAAACATACAACTATCTCTACTCTTCCAACTCCCTGGCATCTCCCTCACTGCTCTTGTCATCTAGCTTGTTGTTCATGGCAGTTACCACAAGCAGAAATGCACTGTGCATTAAAATGCAGTGTGTACACTCCCCCTCATAGTTGCAACTGACTAACTTCAGAAGATAGTCTGGTGTGGTGGGGTCTGTTCATTGACGGTACAGACTCATAGCCTTTGTCACCAAGCTTCCATCCATACTCATTATGGATGGAAGCTTGGTGGTGGTACACTGGATGTACTGTACATCCAGTGATGGACTTAGCAGCAGCAGCCAATCTCTGGTCTGGATATAAGCTCGGAGAGAGTGTTGTGCTGCTGTTGTTGGGGGCAGTTTTTCTGGTTTGATCCTCCCAGTAGCGGTAGTAGTTCTGCAAGACTGAAGTGGAGAGGGCTATGGAAGTTTTGGACATCCAAGCCAACAAGGAGGACATCATCACAGCCAGCTGTGAACTATTCAAGTTCATGTTCCATGGGAAATCGCACAAAAGTTTTGTGGACTGGAGATTTGACATCTTCAGCTACTGGGAGTATCCAAACTGAAAAACTGCCCCCAACAACAGGAGCAGCAGCACAGCACTCTCTCCGAGCTTATATCCAGACCAGAGATTGGAGCTTCCATTCATACTCCAGTACATACTGGAGAATGGATGGAAGCTTGGTGACAATGGTGACATATTAGTTATTACGCAAGTTTGGGACATACAAAAGCAGCCAATTTTATGGCCAGGAAGTCATTTGTTCTGTAAGGTAATGGCTGGAACAGATTCAGCCAGTTTCCCAAGGGAGTTGGCTTGGAACACATTTTTCTTTGATAGTAGACACCTTTATGAACACATCTGTGAAGAAAGCTAGTGGTAAGCATTTCTTTTCCAGATTTGCCACAGCTTAAGCTAATTTTAAACTAGGTATAACGGCGTCAGCTCTACTCTACAGCCCCAACATATAACATGTCTTTGCTCTTTTCTCCCCAATGTAAGGGTTGTACAAAAGGTCCCCACAACAAAGAGAAGCCACAAGAGCCGGTGAAGCCCGACGTAAAATCATCAGGAGAAAATAACGAAATAGATGAACAGAAACCTAAATTTAATGAGTATATCATCTCTACACCAAAGCCTATAACAGCTATAACAAGACCAAGGTACCGATCTCGGAGACACCATCCTTATTGTTTAAGACTGTTTAACTCATTTAGACCTTGCAACCAAAAGTTGTTGTACCTTTCAATCCAGGAGGTACCTCTATGTCTCATTAGTTGTTGCTACAGTACATGTTGTTATTATTATTACATTTTGAATAAGAGTTCAGAAACCGTAGGTTAGGTTTCAGGAGGCGTTTTAAAGGGATAGTTCAGATTCTTTGAACTTAAGCTGTATTAAATACTTGCCATAAATATAGTGGTTGCAATTACTGTATTATTGATTGCCAGAGTCCTGTGGTGGAAGTTCTGCTCTGGTTTTGGTGAAATATTAAGTAGTTCCGGTCATGTTGTGGCAACTTGTGGGGGGCACAGGGGGCCACGCATTGAAAGTAAATCAAACCACAAAACTAACCTCATTTGTATTGTTGACCTATTTCTATAATATTTGTGCAACTTTCGTTCATTTTTTACCCCTCTATCACAGGGAACTATGTTTTTTGTGTCCATATCACTACGCCCAAATTTCTTTTCCATGTGATAGAGCGGTCAAAGTTGAACGAAAGCTGTGCTAATATTTTAGAAATAGGCCAACAATACAAATTATGTTATTTTGTGGAAAAATGTGTGGATACGTTTACTTTTACTGCGTGGCCCCAGTGCCCCCCACAAAATGAATGGAACGACTTAATATTGACCAAACTGAACTTCCACCACGGGACTCGGGCTATAAAAAAGAATAGAGAAAGAAATAGGGATGCACACACATATTAGAAACACCAACAGAAACAGAAAAGATGAAAGAAAATGATGTGACCCGGATAAGGTTCCCCCGGCTGTGGGATGAGGTCAAAAGGGGCGTGAGCGTATCCGAGTGACACACTGCCTCAGCCTGATGACTTAAAAGTCTACTCTAATATCTCCCCCGGTCCATATGTAGGGATATCCCTTTGGTCTAGTGGTTAAGATGTTGGACTTTCACACGGGAGACCCGAGTTCGAATCCCTGGCGTTGCATATGCAAATAAATTGTATTTATTTCTTTGGATTTTGGTACCAAAAGTTTGCATAGCGGGGTTGAGGGGAAGATTTATCTTTTGCCAATGCTCTAAAGACCAATTCTATCCTTATAGTGCTGATGAGCCGATGGTGAGAATTCAGCACAAGATCTCTCATTCTCTGAAGCAAGCTCTGGAGAAACTGAAGCTGTCTGATAATACTGTAGAGAAGAAAGGTGAGGACATACTGTAGGATTTGTCATTAATGTCAACATCTTGAGCGTTTAGATGAAAGTCGACTCTTAACTATCCAGGGCAACTTTCAAAAGTGAAAATAAAGAATAAGCTTTTGGCAGTTGGCAGATGGCCACTGGGAATATGCCCTGTCTCTGCCAAACCATGGCCTTTGAGTGAAAGACTGCAGTCACGACAAGGACAAGAGTGTGCTCCAAAACTGCCATGACAATTATACTTGGTGTTAATTTAACTAAAGAGAGTGTGAAATAGGCTTTCACAAAATATCTAAATTGGCCACCTGGCAGCTATTGCACGCCTGTCCACCCTTGCTCTAGGTCCCCACTTTTGGGATCCTTCCTGTGGTTCATTTCTTCTTTTCCTCAACTGATATTTTCTTGTCCTTGTTAAACATGCTGGCCTCTAAAGCCCCTTGAAACTATAACAGTGTTTAACATAAGATAAGATAATCCTTTATTGATCCAAAAGCCAATGGAAATATTAATGACTACAGCTATTGTTGCATTAATGTTAATGGATACAGTTTACAGACTATCAACAGTGAATATGTGAATGAATATATCAATATTGTCAACAGGCTTTAACATTGAGTATATGTTAAGATTTTCCAGTGTACATAGTAGTCCATGTGCAAGGGTGTCAGAGTCAAAGCCAGTAATAACAATAATAATGGAACAACGGACTGTTCAATTGAGTTTGATACTGATTACGAACCAATTTACGACATGGTTCCTTTAAAGGGACACTTCACCCTTTTAGCAAAAATATATATATGAATGACCTTTATGAGATTTAGAACACTTTCCTGGCGTTATTCTTTGTGTAATCTATTTTAGATTATCCGAGTGGCACTGACGTCAGTGCCACTCGGATAATCTAAAGTATCTAAAACCAGAGATTACACAAAAAATAACACCAGGAAAGTGTTCTAAATCTTATAAAGGTCATTCATATATATATATTTATTTTTTTGCTAAAAGGGTGAAGTGTCCCTTTAAGGGGCGAGCCATCTAGAACACTGTTTCCCAAACAGTGGTTCTGGATCCATTTATGGGTCACAACTCACGTCTCGAGTGTTCTTTGTTCCATGTTCTTTTCCTGCATTTCTTTTTTTTATATGAACAACTACCAAAAAATGGATATGATACTATATGGCAAGAGTTGACCCCAAACCGCTGCAACTATTAATTATTGTGTGAGTCACCTAGTCACTTAAGCTTTGTGCAATTACTCTGTTTGAGTACTTGAGTTACAAATAAAGTTGAATTGATTATACACAGTTACACACAAGACACACATAAAAGAAGCAAGCAGTTGGAGGTAGTTTGACCTAAATTTGGCGTTAAGCCAGGCAATATGGGGCATTGGGTGAATTTGGATGAGTCAATATGCTGCATTTGTGGGGAAGAAAAATATCTGCTGTGCAAGTTATACGTCTAATCTAAAATTGCATTCCAAGATCGCATTACAAGAATAAAGGACTTTCTGCCATCACAGAGCATTTTGAGCTGCTTTATGTCATGGTCATGGACACAATTTTCTCCAAGAACTATTTCCAGGTGGACTTCAAATGCATTAAAATGCCCTGATAATGTAACTTTGGCAAAAATAAGTAACAAGGGATCAATTTCATCATTCAGTTGCCTATCTCAAGCCTGTCTCTGCAAGTTGATTATCACACTTCAATTAATTGAATGCAATCCGATAGCTTTCTTAGAAATAATAAAGAAAGCATTGTATGCTTTGTAAAATGGTCGGCAGAAATGTAAAATATACGATTATATAGTATTTAAAAATGCCAGATGTCCACTATGTACATTGTTCAGACATTTTCTTTTCTTTTTTCAGAGGAAGATAGTGACGAGATCAAGATTGGAACATGCTGTAAAAATTCAGCTTGCAATAAAGTAGGTGAACATGTCTTTAAACAAGTTGCCAAATGCACTGAATAATTGTGTCCAAGTAGGTGTGAAAATGTTTTTCTGTCTTTTCATTGCATTATACTATACCCACAACACTGGAGCAATATTAAATAATCAGCAATATATTATGAGCAATAGACTAAAGTCTCCAGCTTGCTGAACCTTCATGGAAAGATGACCGTTTCTAAGCAAATCTCCATCCTGAAAACATTATGTACAATGAATTATAACATTACTCAAAAGTGAAATAATTTCTGCAGCCAACCAGGTGTTTCACAGCAGAATTTGTCTGACGCAAAAAGGAATTGCATACTCTCAAAAGAGGTTGGGGTCAGGTTAACTTTGTTGTGTATAATGTGTATAATTATGTTTTGCTGGTCATAATGATGCAGTACATAGTGCTTTAATTGGTATACAAAACATGGCCCAGCACCCACATCAAGAATAATTAGTTGTTGCGTGTGCTGACCCTTCATTGATTGCATTTGAATTTGTAAATTGAAGGGCTGTCCCAATCCAACCTTTTCACTCGGATACTGCTGCGTTGTTACTTAATTTAGGTAATTTAAGTAGGTTATGAGAAAAACCCATGCATGCATTATTAACCAATAGGTTACTGGATCAGATGGCTTGGATTGGATATTTCTCCTGCAGACCAATCTGATCCAGTTTTTCTTTGCTGATATCGGGCCGATATCCAATCTAAATTAGGTATCGGATCAGGACAGGCCTAGAAAATACTGTGCTGTTCTAATAGTTTACTATCTTCTCCAGAGCTTTCAAGGGCCGGCGAGCAACGATGAGGTGTGCTCCTACCATGTTGGATTTCCTATCTTCCATGAAGGGTTAGTATACTGTACGTAGGCTGGCAGGTCCAAAAATGTGAGAAAATTAATGTTTAAAATTAATTAAATCCTTTTAACCTCCACTGTATGGGTCTGAACTTCTCCCATGTAAGTCTATTCGATATGCATGGGCTTAGGCTACGATATGATTTATGTATGATACATTTTAATACAGAACGATATGGTGCCATTCAATTAGGTGCGATAGGATGCAGTCTGATACAGTTCTTAAACGTGTTATTGAATGGTGATTTACAAATTGTAAGATATTGTGATATACTTATTTATATGGAAAGATATTTCAGATATCTTCCTAATCAAATTAATTTTGAAGCAGTGTAACATTCTAAGTTTACAAATCGGTTGCATGATTGTGATGAACTGTAGTTTAGTACAGTTTGTATGTACTCTATGTAGCTTTTTGGAGGGGTCTTTCTAGCCTTTATTTGATAGTGTCAGTGGAGAGAGACAGGAAATGGCATGAGAGAGATGGTGATGGTTAAATGGTTATAAGAAGTACAAACAGCAAAGGGCCGAAGCTCGGATTCGAACTTGAACCGGCTGTGCAAAGACTGCACCAGGGGTGCACTGCAGTATTTGCCATCTTCTTGGCACAAAGAAACACAAAGTAGTAAATGTATAGCAGAAATATAAAGTAGTATTCACCCAGCAATATGTGGAAAAATAAACATTGGGGCCTCTAGTATTTATTAATTACTAAACGGAAACCAATATTGACAGCTTTCAAACTGCATCCTCAGGATGAAGTACTGGAGTTGCTGTAAGAGGAAAACATCCGACTTTGATACCTTCCTCTCCCAAGAAGGCTGCACCAAGGGGACACATATATGGAGGAAGAAAGATACGGTGGGTGTGCTGCATGGTTTGTCAGTGAGTGACTTTGTGTTTTCGTGTATGCAGGGGCAGAGTAGATGGAGAAAATCATGCAGACCAGGGAATCTAGCTCCCAGTCAGGCCACATTTTAATGGGGTCCTAGGAAAGGATATTTTGTTGCATTAAAATACTTAAGTTCCCTGCACACAGAGTGCGTTTTTCTGATTTTTTAGCAGCCATCGTTTTTCCGAAAAACGCGTCCAGTGTGCAACCACCTTAAGGGCGCCGTTACCCGCGATGCGGCCCGCAAGTCAGCCGCTGCCCGAGAATTACGAGTATAGGAGCTTGCTCTGTCCCTTAATGGTATTTTGGTCCAGCGTCACCCGCTATCTATTTTACAGACACCGGTATTTGCGTTGTCATGGGCGTGTTGGTACGCTTACCCCTAAATTGCTATTTTTGTCACACACATTTGTGATTATCTATGCATAATGTAACGGGTAGCGGAGGTGTTTTTAGGATTTAGGCTGTGGCACAAGATAGCACATTTTACGTGCACACGCCTCTTAGACAATGCTAAATCCACAAATTACGGATAAGTGCCCCTGACGCAAGATACAGCCCTTAATTTCCTGCTTTTTGGTGAGTTATGTTGCATGTTAATTTCTAAATTATGAGCCTATGTTAAACACAGTGACAAATGACAATGTATACTATTTATCCATAGTCTTCATCAAGACAATAGCTAGGCTTTGGAAGTTATGGTGCATTTACCTGTATGCAGAGCGAGGCCCCTGCTGGCTTTCTCATTTATTTTCTAGGCGAGGACAGTGTCAAAAATGTATATCGGCTCAACTTTATGCAAATGATTAGCTTAGTTTGCCAGTAGGTGGCAATCAGCCACTGTTTCACCAGTGACTGACACACTACAGTGACTACACCACTTGAGATTGACAGAAACCGACTCCATTATAACACTATGGAAAGAACTATCTAATATTGATAACAAAGTTTTAAATTAAAAGTTCAAATGAATTGAGATTTAGCAACTGCATGGACTACAGCAGTTTTTTTTGGAGCAGAAAACAGTGAAATGGAAATTATTTCCTTATACAAGCCTCTACTCCTACGCAGAGGGTTGGAGCGACACACACCAGTGATAAACATTTGGCAGTGATGTTTTTTTTGACAAATACAGACTTATACAGTAAGTTATTTAACAGGCATGTGAATGGTATTTGCTATGACTCACAACACGTGTGGACACTAAACACAACAGACCACATGGATAACAAGCAAATACCATAATAAGACTTTACGCAATACGCATGTAGTACTGTAACTTATAAATTCACACTGACCCTGTTACTATAAATATCTATGTAATCTACTGTATATTGGAGTATGATTGCAAAATATATAACTCGACATTCCAAGGATTCCACTATACCACAGATAACTACTGCCAGCCACAGGATTTACAATTTGAATATGGGCCCACTCAATCCACTCAATACGCTTGAGTGGGGTATTAGTAGTGACCTAATCGTGTAATACGCATGGAGGCTATGACAACGTGCAATGACATTGTCATCATGGCAATAACCAGGCTTTAGAGAGTCGAGATGAAAAACATCTTTCACTTCACATTACTTTGTCGTCTCGTCTCGTCGCACGCACGAACGCACACACACATGCACGCACGCGCGCGCACACACACACACACACACACACACACACACACACACACACACACACACACACACACAAGGTTTTGGTGTTACATTTAGTTTGCTACATGTGGTAGGCTGTCTGGTGGATGCTTGATAGCTGTCAGTTTCATGTCAATCAGTGGAGTACTTCCACCACTCAAAGGCACACAACTCAATGATTATTTATTAGAACCTCCAGAAAAATGTGATTATGCGATCGCATAATTTACAGCATAATCGGCCAGATTTGCGCAGATTATGCAGAGGTCAATATCTTTTCAAAAAACCCTGCATAATCAAGGATTATATAGGGACCTTTCTTCATCCTCATTCCTACATTGCCACTGTCCATCTTCCACTATTATCGATTTAGCACGCCACATGAACCTTGCTATGGCTGGACTGCTGCTTGCGTTCACTTCAGTCTTGTGATAGCAATTTTGGATTGCCTATACTTCTCTCTAATCTTGTGTTGTGACAGGCAGATTTCATACTATTGGGGAGACTGTAGCCAGATCTGACTGATTGTAGCATCCAGGCTTTCTGACTGCAGTGCAAACCAATCAGCAGTCCAAGCCACTGGGGAAATTCCTTGTTCTCCCATGGCACGTGTGTGGTGTGAAATCTAGAGCATGTCAATCTAACTCCACCTAGTGGTCAGTGTTCGATATTGTTCACAGTGTGGACAGTACAGTAGTGTCGTAAGTCCAATCTAAACTGTTACTGTATGTGTCAATTTTACACAAAAACTTCACCTGAAGTTCAGTATTTATCTATAAAATATAACCAGTCCATTCTGTACGGTGATATAGGATCATGTAAAAAGTATCTAGATGACAATACTGCATCTCTGTAATTTCCCGATATTCATAGATAGTAATACTACTCTGACAACACAGACGTTTGTCTGTGTAATGTATTGTTATTGCTGTCTTTTTAATAATACATTTTATTTGTTTTTAGTTTGACTTATTTTCATAGTCATGACTAGACTACCGGTATAATGGATGAAATTGATGGCAGTCAAATATTGATAGGATATAGTGGAGAGAGAGAGACGGGGAATGACACGCAGCAAAGGTAGTCGAGGATCGGGACTCGAACCCGCAACATGCTGTCAGGCCAGCGGGCGCCCTCAAAGTAGGCCTATCTTTTAAACATACATGTAAAGCAGTTCTCATAGCGTAAACCTCTAATAATAATATATAACTTATCATAATGTAAAGCTGTTCTCATATGGTAAATGGTGCATTTATATAGCGCTTTTATCCAAACGCGCTTTTATCCAAACATGCTTTACATAGATTGTGCATTAGATTGACCCATTCACGCACACATTCATACACTGATGGTGGAGGACTCTACAGATGTCTAAAGGTTTTCCGAGAAGTAATTATTTTAGGCTGGGGTGAAACAGCCAAGTAGCTTAAGTAGCTTATTTAGTCAGCATGTGCCATGTTTTCCCATTCAACCCGGAAGAACCCCCAATGGCAGGTGCCAGACAGTACTGCTCCCGATTCGGCTACAATGAATAGCGGAGGGTGAGGTTCCAAATGGCGATAACATTCCCTCCCTAAATGTAATCGAGATAGCTGTCTAATTATATCACATGTAAATCTGTCCTCATGCTTTATGTAAGGCTGCCTGTAATCATACTGTATGTAAAGATGTTCTCATACTTGGCTCTTTGTTTGTGATTTGGATGCAGGGTAAGAAGATGGTCCCATGTCGGTTTGACTGGCACCAAACTGGGAGCCAGGTCATTATCACTATCTACTCCAAGAACGCCAACCCAGAGCTGAGCTATGTGGAGGCAAACGGCATCACGGTGAGGAACACCTGTTCTGTTTTCAAGCTTTCATGGAGAGGCTAGGGGGACCGTGTAATTAAAATAGAAGCAGCAATTTGACAAACTGCTACGACTGAGTCAGGTTTTTAGCAATGCATTCAAGGAGTGCTAGAGATAACAGCTGTTTCTACTTGTATGGAGGATGCCTGATCTATTCCTCAGTCACATGCATATAATTCAAGTTGTCTCAAGTCAAGCTTTCCAAGCTTTCCAGGGGGAGATGGGGTGTTTTTGTTGTTGTTGAGGAGATGACTCCATTCCATGTGCTCCATTCCATGGTTCTGCATGGTCTGTTTCATTGGCTCACCTTCACCATCCTGCTGTTTAATTGATGCCTCTTTCTCCCACAGCTCAACATTCACATCATGTTTGAAGCGGAGAAGGAGTTTGAGCAGAACGTCAATTTGTGGGGAGTAAGTATTGTAGGCTATGAGCCCCGTGTGTTGTGTAATGGCAGTCATCTTAATCTTAATTATTTAAATGAAGCAAAAACTAAAATAAGTCCTTTGATATGTTTTAAATTCGAAAGCATTGTAATAATAATTCTCTTATGTTGGAAGTGTTTTTATTTTTGAAAAAAAGGGAAGAAAATACTGCTTGAATTGAAATTTAATTGTGTCACACACTTACAAAGTCACTCATAATTATAGCATGATAAGTAGGCCTAATTGCTTTTGAATTGAAATTGGACTGGAACTGTGCAATTATGCAAAAACTCTGGCTAATAATGCCCCTTGTCCCTTGAGGCTCCTTGAAATGAATGTGCTTTAACATGACTTACATAAACAAAGAAGATAAACATCCGCCGCACTGCAACTCCCCCACCCCCAAACCCTCCACCACCACCAGATGACGACATCACCGTAACTCATAAAGCTGATTAATCTAAGATGGTGAAGCATTGGGAGGTATCTTTGATCTCAGAATAGGATATAAGACCTGAAAAATGTTCACATTTGTTTTTTTATATTTTATTTTCATAATACTACCTTTGTTTGGACATATACTGGACTGAATACTAAATACCTGTCTGATAGGTTGTTTTATACTCAGATATTCGATGTTAATACAGACCTGCTGTCTGGGAGGCCAAGCTGGGGCTCGACAGATGTCATATCACTGTACACTAGTTTCTGCTTTTTTAGCAGACAGTTAGTGTTGGAAGGGCCTCCTGTGACCCAGGGGATTACCTTTCCACTCATGAGGTATTGCTTTATGAAAGAAACCTCGAGCTGGAAGTCCTGTCTTTGTTTATATGTTTTTATTTCTTAATTCAAAGCTTTATATTAATGTATATAATGACGAGAAGTTAAAGCTGCCTTGGGTTCACAATGACAATATTTGTACATCATAGGATAGCACAGGTTATAATGAGACGAGGATTAGACTCAATGTTAACGGACTACAGAACCCAATTAAGATAAGTAAATTGATAATTGATAGAGAAAACCAATAATAAAAAAATCATACAAATACTGTTAGAAACGGATACTATACACAGTAATGGATATTTGATGAATGACCCTTGGATGTATATGTGTGAGAAAGGAAATTATGGGCATTCTGAATGTTAACAATTTAAATGTAACAATTATATTGTACTGTGATGCCCGAGAGAACCTGCTTACTCTCAAAAAAAAGAAAAGAATAAAAAAAAAGTTAAAAAAAAAAAGAAAGAAGATAAACAAATTGATTAAACAAAATGATCTATTTTCAAAGTTGTCTCTATCTACAAGCTCGCAGTGGGTTGCGATGTGACATTAATCTGTACATCGGCATTTCTTTTTTTACAAATTTTAGGAAGGTCGGATAAACATTGACGGGTTAACATTTTCATTTTTTCATATTCTTTCTCTGCCCTCCCCGATCCCACATCACGCCTATAGGTAATTGATGTGAGCAAAAGCGTGGTGAACATGATGGCTGCCAAGATCGAGATTGCCTTGAAAAAGTCTGAGCCCATGCACTGGGCTCGTCTGGACCTCCCTCCCCCCGTCAGCCCGCCCAAGGAGGACGACAAGAAGGGCGAAGAGGACGAGAGCAGCGACGAGGGCGATGACTGATGGTGATGACGAAGCCGTTAATTAAGGAATGTACATTTTAGTTGAAAATCAAGGCTGTACACATTCACCCCTCATCTCCTGAGGGTCACATTTCTCTTCGCTATCATTGCTCTCTCTCTCTCAGACAGGAACAGTATCGTCATCCTCCATGGTCCTGGAGTGATGTACAGTATCAACGTGACCAGGCCACTTTAATATTAGTCTTTCCCCTATGATTGTTTTTGGTCCACCTGTTTGGAGAGAACTTTGAAATGCTTTTGTATCTACATGATGGTGCTACCACTTGTGTTAATTAATTTGTTTTACGGCTCTTGTTTGTGATAGTGAATTAAGATAAACTACCAAATGAGCAATGAGCTGTATTAAGAGACATTCCATCAAATCTGAAAGCGGGGTTGTAACCACCACCATACTGTACTGCAAATCAACTGCTACTTATAGGAGTACCATATATTTCAGTATAGTAATTATCTGTGGCTTGGCCAGACCATGAAGACCTTTTCGACCATGTTTTGTAAAACAGAAACAACAGTCATTTTGTAATCTGTATCTGTACATTTCCATTTGTTTGTCACGTTTAGCACTTTTAAAAGTTGTATTCTTTGACTTTGATTATCTCTTGCATTCCAATCACTGGTTTTATTCTCAAATTTTAAATCTCTGGATTATTGTTGCACCATTTGGTTATTGAATCAAATTATGTGTAATTATGTTTGATTTGGGCTTTTTTTGTCAGTTTAAAGTCAAGATTCTTTATTAAGTTGTCAGCTAAAGGTGAGCTGTGTAGTTACACATGAGCAATTCCATTGTTCAAATACTGAATGATTTCGGTTTCTGAATAAATGGTGTTCCAAGAGACCAGCTAGACCATGACTTGGTCTAATCTCTGTAAGATAAAAACTATACTGTATAGTCCTACTTTAAAATGAATGGTACATTTTATGAACAAAGATATATAAAATAGTAGAATTTAATATTCAGCGTGGCTTAATTGTTATATTTGAATGTCTACAATGTAAGGTTATAATAATGGCCTTGAAACGGTGAAGTTATTAAGGAACCAATTTACCAAAAAAAATAAACCTTTGCATTGAAATGTTAAAACTAATGTTTTTAACCCTGAATTTCTCTGTTTGATCCTATGGATGGTCATTTCCATAACTTTCTTGTTTAAGCAATCAGGTGCCCTGGCTGACTAGGGGGAGGCAGTATTAGAAACCTGGATTACTGCATGTGTTTTGTGAGGATACCTACCCTAGGGGACATGGAGAGAACATGTGAACTCCACACAGAAAGGCCCTTTCACCAACCCCACCTAGGCTCTGGGCGCCGATCGTCTCATGCCCGAGCAGCAAATGGTTGGTTTCACCCATGGGAGACCCTGGTTCGAATCCCAGGTAGTACATAAAACTTACATCTTTCCTAGATCTATTGCTTCATTACACTTAACATTTAGATGTGTTAATTAACAATGATACTTTATCAAGTTCAGTGTTTTGATGTAATCTGTCCTTACATTATGTGCATTGTGCAGTCTGATTTTACCATTAATACTTTGGAGGTAATAACCATTTCAACTACAACTAAGTATACACAGTACATTGTAGACATCACATAGCAGTCTGGTAATTTGAGTAGTTTGGTTCTACATCACTGCTTAAGAGCAGCGGCTTTCTCTCTGGCACAGTGAAGGTGGTTTTCCATTTCTTCATCCGAGGCCAAGATGTGGAACCCTGGTGCTGTCTAGCTATCTTAACTGTCATAGCTATAGCTACTGCAATGATGCCTCCCGAGACCGCAGCAAGCAGCAGCCAAGGCCAAATATCCTCAAGCTGCTCCAAGTAGGGGCCCATGGATTCTAGAAGCCTTTGATCTAGAGGAAAAAAGTAGGAGAGAGGAAATAGAAGCCACAGATTATTACCTCATGGAGATCATACAAGTTCCATCTTTCTTTTCACATTTTACGAGTGAGAAGGCGTGCATAAATATAGGCTGGATTATATGAGGCTTTTTTTGCTTCAACATGCATTGACATCTATGCAAAGGACCATACTACGCTTTTGATGTTTGTCCCATTGACTCATGAAGTCATGTATACTTTACATTACTGCCCGCAATATCCCAAAACGTACATCCATCCATCTTCGACCCCTTATCCGTAGTCGGGTCGCGGGGGCAACAGATCCACCAGAGAGCTCCAGACTTCCCTCTCCAGAGCAACATTAGTGACTTCCTCCTGGCGGATCCCGAGACGTTCCAAGGCCAGTGAGTCGATGTGTTTCCTCCAACTGCGCCTTGGTCTGCCCCGGGGTCTCCTCCCATTAGGACATGCCTTGAGGACATCCCTAGGGAGACGCCCGAGAGGCGTCCTAACCAGATGCCCGAACCACCTAAGCTGGCTCCTTTCCAGGTGAAGACTCTACTCTGAGTCTCTCTCGCATGACTGAACTTCTCACCCTATCTCTAAGGGAGATGCCAGCCACCCGTTGACGAAAACTCATTTCGGCCGTTTGTATTCGCGACCTTATTCTTTCGGACCCACACTTCATGACCATAGGTGAGAGTATCCCAAAACAACCATAGTTTTATATATTTTCAAATGAAATAGTCAAATCTTTCAGGAATACATCGACTTCCATTCATTCATTTCAGTACAGGGTAAAATCAACATCGAAAGCAACATTAAAACTTGCTTGATATGTAACATGGTGGAGAGAATTACTATAAGAGTGCTGAAACTGAAGTAAAGCAAAGGTAGCCTACTGCCTATTGTTAGAGACCTCAATTATATGTCCATACTGGAATGATGGATTTCCATCCTTCAAGTTGATTAAACAGCGTTTTGTTAAAATGACTCCTTCAAATTCAAAGGCAATTAAAGATCACAGACAGCGATAGGGGAGCTAAGAGAAATACATGTCACTCTTTGCCTTCACTCTCAATCCTGTCTTTCTTGGCCTCTCTCTCACACTTTACGCAGTAAAATCTCCATTGTTAATTTAACCACATAAACCGCAGCCCCTATTCTAGGGCAAAAATTCAATTATGAAAATAGCAGATGTACAAGCTTGGCATTGCGAGCCTGTAGATCTGCTATATTCGCCAAAGAACTTTGGTGTAGAGAGAAATAATTAGGGAGCCTAGTATGAACCCCTAGGCCTAGGGGACTCCAGTCAATTAAGTATAATTATAGGAAGTTAATTAGAAAATGTTTGAACATTTTAACTTATAATGACACGTCCAAAATAGGGATGGGTGAACATTGGATAGACTTAACACAGAAGATTTTTTCTGTACTGCCGTTAAAATATAAATGTTGTTGACTCACTTGCATCTAGTAGATAGGAGTATTCATATCCCAGCTCCTTGCTGGAGATGAAGAACTCTCTGTTTCTGTACAGAGGCAGGAAGGGAACCATGTGATACTCTCTGTTGTGCCCGATGGGGGCGTTGGATTCTGGGTACTGGGCAGGGGATGGGCGGTGGCTCCTCAACCACCGCTCATAGAGGCTTTTATGGGAGAAGGGAAAATGGTTTATTCATTTATTTTGTTTTTTTTATGGCACAAGCAGCAATCGTATATACGTACTGTGCTGTACTGTATGTAGTGTGCGTGTGTGCAGAGGTGGACAGTAACTGGGTAAATGTACTTTAAGTACTTACTAAGTACAGATTCTGAGGAGTTGTACTTATTTTTGATAGTTACAAATTCTTTTACTTTTACTGAAGTAAATTTCTAGGGAGCCTACTGTGTACTTTTAGGTTGGCTGGTTGTTGCTACCCCTCCAATGTATGGCTTTCACAATTGATGTCATGTGGCAGCCAAGTCTGTGGACTTTTAATGTTTGTCTTATTCAAAGGAAACCCCCCAAAAAACAGGTCCTGACTGGAAATCAGCATGCCCCTGTGACGTGTGTGTGTGTGTGTGTGTGTGTGTGTGTGTGTGTGTGTGTGTGTGTGTGTGTGTGTGTGTGTGTGTGTGTGTGTTACATAAGTGTTCACAACAAGTGTTCATAATAATATGGGTGGCTACTGTATTCTTACCTGTCTACAAAGGCATGGTGGAGGAGGAATATGGGGTCATTTGCAGAGCCCTGTACTGAGGACATGGAGCCATTCATGAACACATGGAGAGCAGCATGCATTCCCATATGAGAACTATTGCCCAGTCCAGTCTGTGGGTCCCCAAAACCTGCAATATAGACATTCATTGAATTAGCAATGGTGGTAAGGTAACAGAATATGTAGGCCTAGTGCCTACTTTTGGTGCATTCATTGAATCTGTTGATCTGAACTGGCACACTGTCCCATGTGTGCCCTCTGCTTTCAATCGAGTGCATTCTGGGATATGTCCTGCACTGCACCCCCTGCCTAATCGTGATTCCTTTGGATGAAGAAATATTCAGATGAAGGAATTAAGAGCACAGTCTGGTTCTAGATGATGTCAACTTTGTCATCAACAGTCCACACTCTGGTCTGTGTCAACAATGTTCAGCTCTATACACCTAGTGTACAGTATAAAGGTAATGTTCACTGGTTTGGTGAATCTAACGATTAAACCAAATTATATGTACCGTATAATGTACCTGTATGTGTGTACATACTGTCTTTGGCCGGCAGTCATATTATGCCTAAACCCTAAATGTGGCCCTAATCATCTTCCATGCTGTATAGTGTAATGTAAATGTTCCCTCCCCTTCCATAATGTTACCTTCCAGAGTGTTCCGGAAGCTCATGTTGGCAGTGCGGTCCATGGGTCCTGTGTCATAGTCAGGTAAACTGACGGTAAACTCCACTTCTGCTGAGGTTGGTAAACGCTCCACTGAGTTACGGTTGTGGTTCCCAGGGTTCCGACGCAGTGGGCCTTCTCCCGTAGCATCACACAGAACTCCTCTGGTATTGTATGCTGGTGCTTGCGAACACATTACCTGTTCATAAACACATGCACACACACATGTACACGTATGCTTTAATTAAAATTAAAAACAACAATGATCAAATATATGACAAACCAAGTTACTCAATTGCAACAATACATAGTTTGCTGCAATTCAGGAGCTTTGTTTTCACATGGCCTATTGTTTTATATAATAATAGGATACTACAAAATTAGGCTCATAATAAAATGTGTTTGTGAGTGCACATATTTTACCCTCCATGAAGAGAAAACAGATCCTGGGCTGAGGAAGCTGGGGTCACGTGGGCTCCGATCACCCATCAACTCATCTGTGCACACGTCACAGGCGCTCGCATCTCTCCAGTCCCAGTAGGGGATCGTAAAGCTCCAGTCCCCGGTGATTTTCCGAATATCGTGCTCCCACTGGAGCAGATACAAACGATGCCACGGGAGGAAAGCTGGCGCCCAGTGAGCAAAGTCCACATTAGTCCACACATTTCCCGGTCCTAACTGTGCATTCCTGGACACATAATAATGCATCCACACAAACACATCATACACAGACAAGTCGGCGAACATGGGGTTAGAACCATTCCCCATCTCTCGATAGGTCCCCGTGGCTGCAACATAGTCGGTGCTGATGGTCTGCTTGGCCAAGTTTAGGTAGGATATCAATCTGAGCTTCTCAGCTCTTGAAAGATGAAATATATTCCTCCGGACAGACTCTCTTCTCTCATTACAGTTGACACCAAAATAGCCAAACTTACAGTCTGCGCAGTTAAAACCCATGAAGTTTCCAGCACACTGGCAGGTCCGGTTGTAGAAGACTAAAGGCCACTTCTCCCGGTCATCCAGTCCAATGAAAGGATACTGCTGCCCGTCGGGACGGTCAGACACTTCAACATCCTGACAAAAACCCCGTCCAGTGCTGGCTCCACAGGCCGATCCATCCCCCTCCCAAGGCGGACAGCATTCCTTTGATAGTAAAGCTTCACGAGTGGTGCAAAGACGGGGAAATTGTTGATAGGAAGGAGCAAAACACACAAGGAAGATGGTGATAATCAGCAGCAACATTGCTTCACATCACACCAAACTTATTTAATCCAGGAGGAATCCATCTAGAGAAGAGGGGCAGCTGAACAAGAATGTGAAAAAAATGACTTTAGGCCTAAACACATGAGAGATGTTTGGGCTAAATTCTTCTTAGCCCCCTCCCTCCTCTCTGTACGGCCGGTCACATGCCACACAACCCCAGGGTGAGGATTAGCGTATTGCATGCAGGAGTGGTTTTATGAATCTAATGACACTAAAGTGTAGGCTACAGCACACTGCTCCAACATTGAAACAGATACACTTGTTACACTCTGCCAGGCCGGGGATAGAGATGATGTTTATGCCCCTGTCTGTGTGTCTGTGCGTCTGTGCGTCTGTGCTTGCTATATAATTACTGGGTTGATCGGTGGCAAATTTCTTGCCAGTATAGGCCAAGGAAGTCACTCCCTGGATATCTTTTCAAACAGGCCTCATGGTGGTGTTATACCAAACCACTATGTTTAAAACATAGGTTGTAGTTGCAAAAAACGTCACTGGATTCCTTGGTATTGACACAACACCCCATATAGGCCACCCTCATATCCGCCATACTGCCATTTATGTCAACAGCTGTATCTTTTTTCTGCCACTTTATTGTAGGCAGTCGAAAATAGATTCAGATTGATATTTTCTTTATTTTCAAGTTGTGGTTTCTGATTTAATGAATGCATTTTCCACACTGTGTAACATTGGTTAATGTGTTAATTATTTCAGTCATTAACATTAATTAAATGGATTCAATGAGTAACTTAATTCTCTGAATTTCAGTTATCGTGCGTCGTACTATTCCTTCTAATAAGCATAAAACAGGCGCATAACACATGATTTCCCCAGGCTCATTTAAACAACTGATCCTCAGTTCATAAAGCAAACTGTTATCTTTTGCATTGATGGGAGGACAATGGTCCAAAGACATGCATATGCAATGTAAGAATGTTGAAATGAGTTGAACTCAGGTCATAGTAAGGTTATTAGCCGGAAAACATAACAAAGGTCAAGTATGTCATTGGGCTTTATTTCTTTCTGGGAACTACGGTCAGACTGCAGCTCAGCCTCATGCAGAGCTGGTCATGGGAGAGCCTAACCTGCTATTATAATCATACTATAGGCCCATTTCTGGAGCCTCAGCCTTGGCAAGTACTTTCCAAATCAGTTAATGTGTCTATCACAGCCTCTTTCACAGCTGCATTGCCCCTTAAAGGGATAGTTTTTTTAAGCTGTATGAAATACTTGCCATTAATATAGTGGGCACAGGGGACTGTGTGTCATTTGTATTGTTGACCTACTTCTAAAATATTAGTGCAACTTTCATTCATTTTTAAGTGGTGCAACCACTTCCTTAAGTCACTATGTGTGTGCGTGGGTGGGTGGGTGGCTGGCTGGCTGGGTCCGCCTGAGCACGAAAACAGCATGGTTGTTTTTCACCACCTGTGCACAACCTAACACACAGTCACACACACACAAACAGTCACACACGCACATATTAACTGTACAGTATATATGGTGATTTTGGGTGTGCCAGTATAGTACAGTGACTACAGTACAGTAGAGGGTACAGTAGAGGGACCCCCACACGGTAACTCTGTCATTTTTCAACCGTTTCAGACGCGGGGCAGCTCGCCGGAATCGGGCCGGCACCCTGGGTGCGTTCCTGTGGGTCTGGAACCCCCCCCCCCCCACACACACACACACACACACACACACTCCCACACGGAGTTGCACCACTTACTTCACACGGGTGTGATTTTTTACTCCTCTATCACACGGAACTATGTTTTTTGTGTCCATATCACTACGCCCAAAAAATAGTTCCATGTGATAGAGGGGTCAAAGTTGAACGAAAAGTTGCCCTAATATTTTAGAAATAGGTCAACAATACAAATGTTTTGTGAATAAATTTACTTTTACTGCGTGGCCCCAGTGCCCCCCACAAGATTACCGGAACCTCTTCAAAAATCTGAACTATCCCTTTAATTCCAGTGGCCGCAACACAAGGATGCATCCCCTATGACCACAGAACCAGGGGTAGGTGGAGGCCCCAGTCCCAGGAGAGGATGGCAGGCTATAGCCAGGGTGCATTTGAACAGCTCTCTCAGCCTGCCACTCTGGGGATGTGAGGTGGTGGTCGTCGACGTCTTCACTCTGAGCTGCCTATACAGACCTCCTGCTGATGTGTCTCACAGTCCCCACCATTGTCTGTCTAGCAGGTAGAGAACAACAAGATGAGAATAGTACTGTATGCCACGCTCTCTATATTCAACGACCCCAACACTGACCCCAGTTCAGCACCACACCACTTCCCTGCATGCTGTGTGGGTCAATGGGCTCAGGTGCTATGCGGCTGTTGTTACTCTCATCCCCTGCTCTTGTGTCGTTGCCCTGGAGAATTGATAGTAGTGGTGTCTGCAATATGGGTCGTTGGGTTTGACCCATTCTGCGTAGTTCTCATACTGTATAGGGCAGGCCATGGGCATCATGGAGAGTCTGGGGGCCGGACAGGCAAACAAGACGGTCAGGACAGAGCCATTTCCTCGATCTTGTTCTGAGTGGACATGAAATGCAGGGTAAATGACCCGGCCTGCTTCGCTCTTGATTTGTAGGCATTGTAATTGTTCGATCTCATGTAAATTGGTCAACAATGTCTCAATGTGACTACAGTATAGAATACATAAATACATTTAACACACACTAGAGGGTGCTATGAGACTGATAATTCTGTCTGGATATAATTACCACAAAGAAATCACTCACACACACACACACACACACACACACACACAGTCACAGTCACAGACTCACACACAGTCACACGAATGAAAGGATAAGCCATTCCACTACTGAAAGAAAAAAGAAAGAAATGTTTTATAGGTCTGCTAAATATATCCCACTGCTGTTGCCATGGTGAAATAATCTCCCATTGCAAGTGTCGTTAAGGCATTATAGCTCCATAACAACACATTGCACAAAGATGACAAATCGATATTTGTATGATTCTTTAAAAGAAAATAACAATTTCCTTCTTCACACACTCAAAGTCATAGCCTTTCACCATGTAACTGGGCTATTATGTTCATCACTCAATACATTTGATCTACAGTAGTCTATCTAATCTTATGTTCAGTTTTTAATAGGCAATGTTTAGCTCTGGTCCATAGCTTCCTTTATGATGAATTCCTGTTCTGTTCTTTAACTATAGGCTATAGAAGTGTATTTGTACGTCTCTAAATGTTTTGATGGTGGACCCTCTTGTAAACAATTAAGTGTAATGCTTAATTGGGTCGTCCACTCACAGTTAACAGTGTGTATTGAGTTTGTGCTTGAAATGTACTGTAATTCTGAAAACTGTTAATAAATATTTCAATCAATCAATCAAATCAAAGCTCTAATGCGCAACGCATTAGCTGCTATGGACCAGATCGAGCTAGGCAATGTTATATATTCAACCATTTAAGGATTATTATTATTATTATTATTGTTGTATCGAAGTTCAACCGTTTATAGGCTACGCGTAGGCCTACTGTAGTTCAACTCTCTTCTGGCTCGTGTTTTGGAGGAGGGAGGGGCGTTCAGAGCGAGTCGAGACAGATCATCAATGCCAAACACCGACTTGCTTTTTCTGCTGCTGGTGGAGAATGGAGATGGAACCTAAACCTGTATGCCTTTGATATTGCTTCACTTTCTGTGACCGAAATGGTTTCAAAGCGACCTGCATTTGCAACGCAACTCAAAGAGAGGTAATTGGTTTAAAGTGATCTACTGTGTGTGTTTTTAATCAGTCTGACTCTTAACCAAAATAATCGATAGGCTGGCAATTAAGGCTGCATTATGTTAGATGATACAGCTTCTACAGCTTTTAGGAACCGGGTATTGCGCTTATTATTTCTTTCGGACTGGACAATTTAAGAGTCCACTACACCACTTTGACACGTCAATCAGTGCAACTTCCCATTGCCACGGCGTGGTGTGCTTGTTTACTTTGCAAACATTTCAGCACCGTGGACAACGTACGCAGCGGGCTCTACTATTATGGTCGTCAAGTATGGTGTTGCTTCTTCATAACAGTAGCGGTTACTTGTTGTAGTGTGGGCGTAGGCTATAGTATTATTTCTGTGTCACAATTATCTGACTAAATGATGATGATTGAAAACAGTATGGTAGGCTACTTGTAGAACATTTTAATAAATCTTTCCCTGTATGCTGCACCTTTGTAGCCTATATAAAGCTTATTATGCTTGTGATACATCTGCCAATTTTGTGTAATTTACAGGCATGACTGAAATGCAAAATCTTACAGCAAATGTCATATGTTTGATGGAATATTCTCGTGCTCTCTCATACCTACTATGCACAGTACATGGCCATCAAATGATTCTGATTCTCATTCTTCATGTCAAGGGCAATTACGCAACATGTCTTTCAGTCCAAATAATATTAGTTGAGCTTCCAAAAAGTCCACCCTGTCTTTCGAATAAAATGTCAAAGTCTACAACTTTGTGTTCCCCAGGAGGATAAGCCTTTGTTCCGACAGTGAAAGCACCATGCCACACAGAGATCAGACATCTAAGCTGCAGCCCTGAGACAGAGGCCGCATGGGAGCAGCCATGAGGTGGAATGGGAGGATGAAGAGAGGAGGACTGTGTGTGAGACTGCTGGCAGTGTGTCTGCTGTTAGGAGCTGACCTCACCTGGCTGAACGCAGCCCAGACTAATGAGAGGAGAGTATTACACATCCCAGGTGACATCATCATCGGGGCATTGTTCTCTGTCCACCACCAGCCTCCGGCTGATAAGGTACTGTCTGTGTGTGTGTGTGTGTGTGTGTGTGTGTGTGTGTGTGTGTGAGAGAGAGAAGAAGAAGCACAAGGGAGTCCATGTGTGAGTGAGAGAAAGTGCCATCAGGGCCCAATCTTCAGCTGGGCACAATAGGTTATTGCTATTACTGTTATTGCTATTTTCAATTTAGCAGACAGCGCCCATGTGGTCTAAATTCTAAATGATCTGGCACCTACAGTATTTAGTGCCCATCAAACAGACTTTGCGCTTTAAAATGGTAAATCATTCATTTACAGTATATAGCGCTTTACACAGGCGCAAATACATTCACACAACGATGGCGAAGGAAACCATGCAAGGCAGGGTTTATTGCAGCAATTAGGGGTTCAGAGTCTTGCTCAAGGACACTTCGACACTAACTCTGGGGGAGCCCGGCATCGGACTGGGAATGGGAACCTCCCAGTTTTCCCATCCAGCCGTTCGACTACCGGCCACTCTACCCCTGAGCCACTGCCGCCCCTACGCTTTGCACCTAGACCAGCTTTGTTGGTCTTAACTCAGGTGCAGTGATGGCGTAGAGTAGACATTTCCTTACTATTTATTTATTTAAAAATAATGTATCCCATGATTTTTCACCTGGTGCCAATTGCCTGCCCTAAGCTGTAATCCTGGGAGCTACATGCCAACATGGGAAGAGCCCCGAACTGAGCTCATGCTTTCTTCAATGCATGAGGAGTGAGCAGGCCCCTTCTTATCACCTTTTCCTTACAATTCAGACATTGGGATTAAGATGCAGCTACTGTAGATGAGTTCACAATGAGCGCACACTGATTACATAAAAAATCTATCAAATGTGAAATTCCAACATTCGTATCCTCAAGATATATGACATATTTTAGGGACTTGGCATTGAGGTTCAAAAAATAAACAAGGATCTGGGCCAGATTATCAATATGTTGCATTGGGCAAGCGCAGGATTTCTTAACACAAAGACGAGTGGTATGGAGAGAGGGGTCGATAGATATAGGCAGATGAAAATAGATGCATTTCTTTCAACAAGTAAGACGCGCAAACGCGGGAAGCGAACGCAGCTCGTGTGTGTGTGGTTGTGTGTGTGTGTGTGTGTGCTACAGCTGCGCCCTGTGTGTGTGTGTGTGTGTGTGTGTGTGTGTGCTACAGCTGCGCCCTCTGGTGGCGGGCGGGTGGTGTAACAGCGGGACAGACACACAGACATTCAGCCCTTGCTGTCATAGTAAGTGGCTCACTGCGTTCGCAATTAGCAGTAGCCTACACTTTATTGCGAACGCAGTGAGCCACTTACTATGAGACCCTGCTGCTCATGTCTGTGTGTCTGTCCCGCTGTGACACCACCCACCCGCCACCAGAGGGCGCAGCTGTAGCACACACACACACACACACACACACACACACAGGGCGCAGCTGTAGCACACACACACACACACACACACACACACACACACACACACAACCACACACAACCACACACACACGAGCTGCGTTCGCTTCCCGCGTTTGCGCGTCTTACTTGTTACAGAATATCTTCAAATACCTCTCCTCCTGTAAGAATGTTGTCAAACCATTGCCTCTTGTCTTTCTTTATCTGTCTCTGCTCAATGGACAGCACTTAACATCAATCATCATCAATATCCATAGAGCTCCGACATAGGAGTCATGGGACACATAGACAGCAGCATCAGTCATGCTGTAGTTGGTGGTTTAAATGAAAAAGAACATAACTGAGAGTGTGTGTGTGTGTGTGTGTGTGTGTGTGTGTGTGTGCGTGTGTGTGTGTGTGTGTGTGTGCGTGCGCGTGCGCGTGCATGCGTGCGTGCGTGACATCCATATGTGCATGACACTATCTTCTTGTGTGATTTGACATGTTCAGGTACATGAACGTAAGTGTGGCTCGGTGCGTGAGCAGTATGGCATCCAGAGAGTGGAGGCCATGCTGCACACTCTGGATCGAATAAACGCTGACCCCAGCATCCTGCCCAACATTACCCTCGGCTGTGAGATCAGGTCAGCAACCACTCGGAATTATGGAGAGTGGGTGGTCCACTCTCTGCGATACATATACATGCGTTTACGTTATAAAGTACTATACTGTACATTCACTCGCTAACAATATGATACATGGATTATGGTCTTCAGTCACTTTTTCCTCAAAACACGTGTAGTTTTATAAACCGATTGAAAGAGTAATTTACTAATGCTGTAATGTCACATTACAAAGTAACGATCACTGAAACTCACAGTTTTTAGTTTAGTGGTCTCTACGAGCTTCTTTTTTTAAATGTACAAAATTGTATTTTTCCTAGAATTTAGCGGTATGGGAAACCTACAAAAATGATTCTGACATAAATCCCATGGTACTTTGATGGAGCGCATGACACAAATGAGCATCGCAGTGCAATGTCTGTGACATCTTCATACCGGCTATTTAAACTGGAAGATTGCACTGCTCATCCTGCTTGCTTGCTGCTGCATACTGACACTGCTGTGCTGCTGTCTGCTTAAACCTTTGCTGCTCACCTTCCTCCACCCCAGCTACCACCTGTCATTTTGTCCTGACTGAAATATGTATTTGTCTCTTGGTGACCAAGGGATTCCTGTTGGCACTCTGCTGTGGCATTGGAGCAGAGCATCGAGTTCATCCGGGACACACTGGTGGCCAACAATGAAGAGGAGAACATGGGCAGGTAAAGTAAGCCTTGCCGAGCCATGAGGCCATGAGGCCATGAGACATGAGCCATGAGCCATGAGGCCCATAGGGCAGGAGCCTATCTCCTGTTTCTGTAGCGTGAGTCAGCTTGATGTACAAGTACACCCCCTGGACCTGACGCTAGTATGTCGCAGGGACTTACCCCCAATCCAATTCTTTCTGAGTCTTTGGTATGACCAATACTTTGCATTGTGAGCTTGTAGATCTGCTATTTTCAAAAGATGTTTAAACATTTGAAAACTTTAAATGAGACATTCTGCATAATGATTACTTTCTACTTTTGGTACTTTAAGTACATTTTGATGCCGATACTTTTGTACTTTTACTTGAGTACATTTTTAATACAGGACTTCTACTAGTAACGGAGTACATCTATACATTGCAGTATTTACACTTTTACTTAAGTAAAACATTTGAGTACTTTTTCCACCACTGGACAGGTGTACAGCAGAGGAGGAGGAGGAGGAAGGGCACATGAGCCTTCCGGTAAAGAAGCCCATCGTGGGACTGATCGGCCCAGGCTCCAGCTCTGTGGCCATCCAGGTCCAAAACCTCCTCCAGCTCTTCAACATCCCACAGATCGCCTACTCTGCCACCAGCATGGACCTCAGTGACAAGGTACTGTACACTACCTGTTTCTATTATTCAGTTGACCTCAGTGACAAGGTACTGTACACTACCTGTTTCTATTATTCAGTTGACCTCAGTGACAAGGTACTGTACACTACCTGTTTCTATTATTCAGTTGACCTCAGTGACAAGGTACTGTACAGTGTACACTACCTGTTTCTATTATTCAGTTGACCTCAGTGACAAGGTACTGTACACTACCTGTTTCTATTATTCAGTTGACCTCAGTGACAAGGTACTGTACACTACCTGTTTCTATTATTCAGTTGACCTCAGTGACAAGGTACTGTACACTACCTGTTTCTATTATTCAGTTGACCTCAGTGACAAGGTACTGTAGTGTACACCAGTGTTTCCCAACCTGTGTGTCGCGGAGCTTTGGTGTGCCGTTTGATGTGTCCAGGTGCTCCGCCTAATTTTGACCGAAATTAACACTATCCCCCCCCGGAAGCAATAGCTAAATTATAGTGTTACTTTCTGTCAAATCAGGCGGCACACTAACTCTCCCCCGAAAGCAATATTATAGCTACTGGGCTGCATATAGATATATGATAATGGTAATGGAGATATTGTAAAAGTTGTCACTTTATTAATCCCAACACTGTATGTATATATATATATATATACACTATACATAATAATAATAATAATAATAACTTTATTTATATAGCACTTTTCTGGACAAAGTCACAAAGTGCTGCACAACAAATTCACAGGAAAGCATATTCATATACAATATAAAAACAACAACAATGTAATAGATAAAAATAAAAAATAAAAAATACCGACAGAATTCAGTGAACAAACATAATGAACATAATGTATGTATATAGATAGGCACCACCAAGGGCAAGGTGGAGCCTGCGGAACCGTTGCGGCTCGAGAATCCACCACTCCTGAATAAAGTGCCTGGTGCTGGGAGTCTGGTGCAACGCACAGGGCCTGACCTGGTGAGAGCAGGAGTGGACCTGGTGAGACGTAGGAGGGGCCCGGACAGGTGTCAACCCACAGAGCCTAGTCCTTCCATGTGCCAGAATGGTACCTCCCAGTCCCGGCAGAGTAGTTCAGGAGGAACGGATTGTGTGGCCCTGGTTTTTCCCTAATGGGACTTATCGAGGGTAGCTACTGGGACGTAAGTCGGGACTTGATCACCCCGGCTGGGTCACCTGAGTGAGGGGTATGATGTTGCGAGACCCGAAACCCCGATGAGCTTGGGATACATCACTGAGGATACGTCCCAGGTGCATCCATTTATGTATGTATTTTGTTATAGGACACCGTATATCTAGGTGTGCCCCGATATTTTTAGGCTATGAAAAGTGTTCCCTGTGACAAAAAAGGTTGGAAAACACTGCGTACACTACCTGTTTCTATTATTCAGTTGAAGGGGGAATCTTGAAAAAACAAACGTTTCGGCGGTTAAGCCTTCATCAGGGAATCCTTTCTCCGATGAAGTGCTTAACCGCCCGAAACGTTGGACTCTTGTCTTACTCTGTTGTGTCCTAATAATATATTGGCACTTTGGCTATCGGCGTGTGCGGCCACTTTCTTGTTTTTTTAAGATTCCCTCTTCAGTTTATTCTCCCGTCGGCCGGCACCGCTTTAAGGTCTGTGGTGTGCATAAGCATCCTCCACCATAGTCTATTATTAGTTGAACATGAGCCATATGGATCCAGACACAACTGGCACCAGACGTGTTGGACGTCTCCGTCTGTCTGTCTGGTGACAGACATATTGATTAAATTCAATGTAGGGTTCTACTGCATTGAAAACCAATCATGATGAGCCATCCCGATATGAAGGACCACACTAAATATGTTGCATTGGTTCTACAATGCATTTGTAGAACGGAATTGTTTCTAGCCAGTTACTGTATACTGAATATAGTGTAGATAGATAGATAAATGTGTGTGTGCGTGCGTGCGTGCGTGTGTGTATCTGAGGGTAGTTACCCTCACTTGCATGAATCCTTTTAAGAGTGGACAAGGACATTCAATTCATCTTGTGGGCTCATATAGTGCAGTTGAGCAGAGTGCCTGCCAGTGGCTGTGGAACCAGTCATTACATAGCTAGATAGTAGATACATAATGCAGACTGATTAATGTCTTCCTACTCAAAGCTATTCTTTTCACTACAGAGCCTGTTTAAGTACTTTATGAGAGTGGTACCATCAGACTCACAGCAGGCCAGAGCGATGGTGGACATTGTCAAGAGATACAACTGGAGCTATGTTTCTGCGATACACACAGAGGGTAAGACCACACATACTTGCTTCACAAACCTCTCCATGGATTTCAATGTGTATCCATTTCAAGTGTTGGCTTCAGTGGATGGTCTTTTAATAATCCATTCCTTTTGATGTGGGAAATAGTGCATGCACCGCCATACTGCTATGGAGTATTATGGGGAGTGATTTTGACCTGTTATTGACATGGAGCTGATTCATCACTATGAGTGGGATGCCCATCTGGCTCCAGGTTGGAAGGCCATGCTTCCACCCACTGCTACTGTGCTACCCTGGGGGAGAACATGAGCTAACATTGGCCCCTGTCCTCACACGTTGCTGTACATACTGTACTGTCTCTCTCTCCATCTCTCTCTCTTTGGATGTGTCAGAAATCACTCGCACTATGCACTAAGACTAAAGTGAGGTTGTCATTTTGTAGCGCTGCCTGAATATACCTGTATAGTGAGAATTAGGGACCCTTAGGGTTCCTTGAAGAAGTTGAAGGGGTTCCAAATGGACCCTTGCATGTCTGTAACTCAATCAGAGTGTACAGATGCAACCAAATGGTCCCGTAATTCCATTTGGTTCCATTTGTACACCAGAAAATCCATAGTGGAGTCATTGTACCCCACAATGCTTCGTGAAAGGTAGGGTACAATCATTGGTCACTGACACAGCAGTGACAGCACTATGTAATGTTTCTTTCAGCGCAATGCATGATGGTAGACAGACAGAGAGAGCAGCTCAACCTCTCGCATATAAAAGTCATATAAGTGTTAATTTATCCATTTGTAGCACTCAATTGGAACCAAATGGGCTTATGACTCCACGTTAAGTTAACAAAGGCGGTATTGCATGCACATCCACTCTCTCCCAGGTGCTGGACAAATGGCAATGTAACAGGAAGAGAATAGAATCCGCAACACAGTTTATTGCTGCTTCAACGTCACTATCCTGGATCTTGGATCGAAATGTTGAAAAAGCAATATTATACACAAACTAGGATGATTCTTATGAACTCTTTCACTACATGCATTTCACAGACGCACGCACGCACGCACGCACACACGCACACACATACACTCAACAACCGGACTCAGGACTTTTGCATGGCAAGCTCTCTTTACCTCTCTAAACCCTGTATCCCTGTATCTTTTCCCTTTTTGCTTCCTATATGATGAATTCCTGTTCTGTTCTTTAGCTACATAGAAGTGTCTATTTGTATGTCTCTAAATGTTTTGATGAATTGAACAATGTGGACCCTGTTGTAAACAAGTGTAATGCTTAATTGGGTCGTCCACTCACAGTTAACAGTCTTTGTATTGAGTTTGTGCTTAAAATGTACTGTAAATTCTACAAACTGTTAATAAATATTTCAATCAATCAATCAATCACGTGAAACTCATCATGCGAAGGGTCGCTCTCTCTGACCTTCACTACAGTGTTGATTGGTGGGCGTCTGTGTGAAGTACTACAGGTTACTGGTTGATTGGTGGGCGTCTGTGTGAAGTACTACAGGTTACTGGTTGCCTGCAGGACTCTGAGCTATGCAACACACTCCCCTCCCTCAGCGACCATTCCTGCAAGTTTAGTTACTATTAGACAGCGGTGGAAAGTAACCAAGTACATTAATTCAAATACTGCACTTAAGTACAATTTTGAGGTCCTTTTACTTGACTTGAGTATGTCTATTTTTCAATACTTTAGACTACTCTACTCCACTACATCTCAGTGACACATATTGTACTTTTTACTGTTCTACAGTTCATTTTAAAACTGAAAAACTTACTAGGTTTATATTAGTATTAGCATACAGTACATTATCCAATGAAGCCCTATTTCATACTTTTATACTTTGATATATGTCTATTTTAAAATGTCCCATCACCATTCGTTGTGAGCTTGTAGATCAGAAATAAAATAAAAAGTTTTACAATTTCTTAAAAAGATTTGGAAGGCTTTTCCTTTGTGCTTTCACGCAAGTAAACGTTTCAATATAGGCCTTTTACTTGTAACTGGTGGTATTGCTAATACTAATCTCGAGTACTTCTTCCACCACTACGTGTGTGACCGACTGCCTGCAGGAATGTGAGCCAAGCAACACTCTCTCTCCCTCTGCAACCATTCAACCAAGCAACACTCTCTGCCTCTGCAACCATTCAACCAAGCAACACTCTCTCTCCCTCTGCAACCATTCAACCAAGCAACACTCTCTCCCTCTGCAACCATTCAACCAAGCAACACTCTCCCTCTGCAACCATTCAACCAAGCAACACTCTCTGCCTCTGCAACCATTCAACCAAGCAACACTCTCTCTCCCTCTGCAACCATTCAACCAAGCAACACTCTCTCCCTCTGCAACCATTCAACCAAGCAACACTCTCTCCCTCTGCAACCATTCAACCAAGCAACACTCTCTGCCTCTGCAACCATTCAACCAAGCAACACTCTCTCCCTCTGCAACCATTCAACCAAGCAACACTCTCTCCCTCTGCAACCATTCAACCAAGCAACACTCTCTCTCCCTCTGCAACCATTCAACCAAGCAACACTCTCTCCCTCTGCAACCTTTCAACCAAGCAACACTCTCTCTGCCTCTGCAACCATTCAACCAAGCAACACTCTCTCCCTCTGCAACCTTTCAACCAAGCAACACTCTCTCCCTCTGCAACCATTCAACCAAGCAACACTCTCTCTCCCTCTGCAACCATTCCAGCTACTATTAGAAGAGCTCCGCTGCTCAGCGAGCTGACAGGCTAGAGAGCAGCTCCCAGATGGGGATGTGTGTAACTGTATGAATGGGAAGCAGGGCACTGCTGTGTGAGTGCACTCTCTCTCTCAACCTCCACGTTTATATAAATACAGTAAAAAAAAAAAAAAAAAGTCTTTGGACCGCATGCCAAAAAAGATGCCATCGTATGACACGAAAACATACATTCATTAATTTTGTAAAATAGACTTTTCTAAAATATCTACAATCTTTCTGTGGTTAAGTGGGTAATAATCCCTACAACCAGCCAGGCCCCACACACTATGTGTTAATGCAACTCTGAGTGTACAAATGTCTTTACAGGCCCATTTGGTTAATACATTTGTATAAATGCTGGGCGGCAGACAATCAGAATGTGGAGAAGCAGCTTGGAAATCGGAAGGTTCCCTGTTCCATTACCCCCCCCCCCCCCCTGGCTGTGTGTGTGTGTGTGTGTGTGTGTGTGTGCGTGCGTGATGGCGGAGAAGGTTAGCTAAGCTGTCACCACTTCGCACACCATTCCCTCAAACATTTTATTAAAAAATAATTTCAAATTTGTAAACGTTTTTGAACAAGCCATTAAAGAATGCACCATTTACAAATGCAGATAAAAATCTGCAATCCGGAAATTGTGAATAAAACATATTTTGACCAATCTGTATGGTACTAGAGTATGTTAATACAGGTAGCCTCCGTGCTCTTCCATTGAGATAGTTTGACCCTGTGGTCAAGTAGGACCACCTACTGGTTGACAAGTGCTATAGCCTGAAGCCCAAAGCACAGTATCTCCCTTAAACAAGCAGCTTTTCTGTTTTAGTTCAGTGGTAGGACTTTTGTCACCCGTGCAGGAGACATTAGTTTAACTCCTTTGATGGACAAAGATCTCACGGATTGCAGCTTTAACATGGATATTTTTTTACTATGCATGTTCTAGAAGTACAGCTTGTTATCTTGATGAGTCTGAGCCTCACACCCCCATCACGCTCCCACAGCGAGACAGAACAGATTTGCATAGCAACAGAAATGAGGTGACCTGATTTTGTAGAGAAGGGGGAGACTACCCCTGACAGATCATGTACAGTAATAATGGGAACACACAGCTTCTGAGTATGTTCACACTGCACCGCCGTGTTTTTGTTGTGTACAGTACTCTATATTGAAACAGTAAATATGGCTACCTCATGCACATGTTTCATCTACCTGTCTATAAAATGTTTAATGAGGCATCATTTGAGGGAGAAATAAGTAGTGTAAGCTGGTCCGATATGTGCAATAATGAAAATCCAGAAAAAGCGCTAAGTGATTTCATGAAAATGTTTTTGGAGATTGCTGATAAACATGCTCCAATGAAAAAATGGACTGCACGGTCAAAAAATGCTCCCTGGTTGGATTATGAATTGAGGAGATTAATGGCCAACCGTAATGATGCAAAAAGAGCTGCAGATAAATCAGGGTTACTATTTTTTTTTTTTTTTTAAGATATTTTTTTGCGGCTTACGCCTTTTTATTGATTTTTGAAGGGACAGACAGTAGGCTGACAGGAAACGGGAGAGAGATGGGGGGATGACATGCAGTAAAGGCCGTGTCGGGTCCGGGAGTCGAACCCGCGGCACACTGCGACTGGATTACCAGTCCGGTGCCCAGACCGTTACGCTACGGCCTAGGGTTACTATTGGATAGGCAACATTACTGCAAACTTAGAAATGCAGTGACAAAATTGAATAATAATAAAAAGAAGGAATACTTTGTGCTTAAAATTAATGATGCTAAAAATGATAAAAAAGATGCTGTGGAAAACGCTGAATAATATAATGGGGAGGAATCCAAACTTGTATAACTCTTTTATAGAAACAGACGGGTCATTTATCACAAAGCCATATGAAATAGCCAATTATTTTAATAATTACTTTATAAACAAGGTGGATAAACTGAGGAATGACATGTGTACAAATACAATAAGCAACAATGGGTCAAATAACAACATCACAAATTGTATAATGAGAGGAAAGGAGTGTATGTTTGGATTTCACCATGTTGTGGAGGGAAATATTGAAAAAATGCTGTTACATCTATCGGATGACAAACCTTCAGGTACAGACAATCTTGACTGCAAATTACTTAGAATAGCAGCTAAATATATTTCAAAGCCCTTATGTCACATATTCAATAAATGCCTAGAGTATGGTGTATGCCCCAAGATTTGGAAGGAAGCAAAGGTCATTCCACTGCCAAAGGATAAAAGAGCAGCATTTGCTGGTCCAAACAGTCGTCCGATAAGTCTTCTTCCAGTACTGAGTAAAATTCTAGAAAAGATTGTATATGATTCAAGACTATCTAGCAAGTAATGAGCTGATAACAAGCTGCCAACATGCATACAGAGAAGGTCACTCCACAAGCACTGCTCTGGCACAAATGACTGATGATTGGCTAAAGAACATGGATGATAAGAGACTTGTGGGGACGGTACTGTTAGATTTCAGTGCTGCTTTTGATGTTATCGATCATGATTTGTTATTAGGAAAGCTTGAATGCTATGGTTTTGGCCCTGTTGCTTTGTCTTGGATGGGGAGCTACCTGTCAAAGAGAAAGCAGAGGGTATATTTCAACGGAAGCTTTTCTGACAGTAAGGAGCTGCAGTGCGGGGTTCCTCAGGGAAGCTCATTAGGGCCTCTCCTATTTTCGATATTTACTAATGACTTACCTTTGGTATTGAATAAATCTAATGTAGTAATGTACGCGGATGACTCGACAATGTACAGTACAGCATCTACAGTAGGTGAATTAAATGATATACTAAAGTATGAAATAAAAGCAGTAGCGGATTGGGTTGATGAGAATAAATTAGTATTGAACATTGCTAAAACCAAGTGCATGGTGTTTGGATCTAGACATAAGCTAGAGGGTGATCCTCAACTGAGCCTGTCACTTGCCGGGAAGCCAGTAGAACAGGTAACAGAGGCTAAATTACTTGGAGTGGTACTAGATCCTAAACTTAATTGGACTAAACAAATTGACAATATAGTAACTAAAATGGGAAGAAGTATTGCCGTAACCAGGAAATGTTCTAGCTACATAACACTAAACACTAGGAAAGCAGTAATTCAAGCTCTAGTGTTATCACATCTTGAGTATTGCCCAGTCATCTGGTCATCGGCTACAAAAACAGACATACATAAATTACAAATAGCTCAAAACAAAGCTGCCAGATTAGCTCTCCAGTGTTCCAACAGGACACACATTGCAGAAATGCACAGAAATCTATCATGGCTTACTGTTGAGAATAGATTACATTCACGTATTCTTACGTTTTTCAGAAATGTATTAATGGACAAAAAACCACAGTATTTCTTTGAACAGGTAGCACATGTAAGAGACAAACATAATCATATGACTAGACAAGCCAGTTTGGGTGTTTTGGTGGCACCTAAACCAAGAACAAATATTCTTAAATCTTCTATTATCTATAGAGCAGTAATAGGTTGGAATGCACTACCAAAGTGTATAACCAATACAAATACAAAATTCATCTTTAAAATCAAGTTAAAAGAACACCTTATGTAAATCATACTGCAGTAACCCTGGGAAAAGAACAATTCAAATGTATAATGTGTTGAAAGTTATTTTTTTTTGCTATGTTTCTTTGTTTTTTATTTCTCCTATGTTTTTTTTATTTTCTTATTTTATATTTTATTTTACTATGTTTTATTTTGAGTTAGTGTTTGTAAACAATTGTAAGTATTGCCTATGTTAAATGTTTGTCTGTGTCGGACCCCAGGAAGACGTGCGTGCGTGTGTGTTTAAATGCATGCATACATTAGAAGATGTCTATGAAACACATGACTACACTGTACATACAGAAATTCAACATTAAATGTTCTGACAAAAGGGTGTCAGTGAAAAGTAGAAAAAGTGCCCCTCGGGCACAGGCTCCACCAGGCCAGGTCAGGTTGTGGCCTCCTGGTGGCGCTATAATAGGCCAATGTGAAAAGGGTGCCATTTGTTCTTACACCATTGATGGCAATTGGATGATTTGAGGCATTTTGTTCCAAAAATGTGTTTTGCAAAAATCCACCTGTTTGTGGCGCTATAACAGGCCAATGTGAAAAGGGTGGGATATATTCCTCAGCCTAGTAGGAAAGTCTGTGAAAGATGTCACGTACATTGCACGCTGCGTTCATGATTAGAGGCTTTTTGTTTCAAAACGGGCCAATCCTGCAAACTTTTAAAGCCAATGTTAGCCAATTAGGATGAAATATGAAATACCGGAACACATCCATCTTGAACACATGACTATAGAGATATTGTGTAACGATTTGCGGGATTTTTGGACAGAATATTAATATCAATGGGAAAGTAATATCAAAAAATGTGTTTTTCAAAAGTCTTTTTAAAATACACACACACACACACACACACACACACACACACACAAAAACATGCAGACAGATTTGTAGAATGCTCATCTTCTACAGAGCTACGCTGTGAAAACATTATGTTCTTTCCCAACAGGGAATTACGGTGAGAGTGGTATGGAAGCATTCAAAGACATGGCTGCAAAGGAAGGGATTTGCATTGCCCACTCCGACAAGATCTACAGCAACGCTGGGGAGAAGAGGTTTGACAAGCTGCTGGAGAAGCTGCGTGGTCATCTGCCCAAGGCCAGGGTGGTGGCCTGCTTCTGCGAGGGCATGACCGCCCGTGGCATACTGATGGCAATGAGACGCAGGAACCTGGTGGGAGAATTTCTCCTGCTTGGAAGGTGAGAGGTGGCACACACACACATACAGTATACATACGGCTGTAATGCCTACGTGTACATGCATGCCTGATTGCTATACAGTACTGTGTGTGCGTGCGTGCAGTATGTGTGTGTGTGTGTGTGTGTGTGTGTGTGTGTGTGTGTGTGTGTGTGTGTTATTCTGTTTCTGTTTGTGCTCACTATCATACTGTACAAACACATTGCAGATTTTTTCTGTCCCTGGTGTCTGTTATCAAATGAATATTAAGTATGTTTGGATTCCAAAGTGTTCAAAAAGTTTGCTGATTCAATTTGTAAACAACATTTTAATTTTAGATGTCATTTACTGGCTCCACCTTTCATCAACATCATCAACATCATCTTGTTCATCACAGCCATCACCACTCTTCCATCCTACCCCCCAGTTGCATAATCAGGTAATTAATAATAATAATAATAATAATAATAATAATAGTAATAATAGACTGTCTATTATTATTTATTGCAATGTTGCACAAAGTCTAAAAAGCTTACAAATCAGCATTGTTAAAAAATGTGTAGGCTACAGCTAGATAAGACACTCTCATAGACTATCATTGTAAATGAAGAATATTCATATAATATTCAATCATTTATTGCCAAATCCAATTTACAGTTGATTTGGAATTAGTTTAGGTGTGCTTAGACGTGAGATAATAAGAACAAGAAGAATGCAGAAGTTGCCATAGGCCAATAGTTCCAAACACTACTGTATAATTCCAAAGCTTGAATCCTCATAATGGGTGTCAATCAAGCACTCGGGATACAGGAACAACCACGTGATCACGTCGCGGCAAGATCAAAGACTCATAACTCTCTTTCAAGGGTCTGAGTAGGAAGAGACGTTTTCCTTTTCAGCTCTACTGGAGCGTACATGCACTATTAACACTATTAATACATTGTTCTTATGAAGTGTGTCACAATCTGAAGGTTAGGGTTAGACTAGCCTGAGCTAACGTGTTAGGTTTCTGGTCTAGAGGGGCGGGTCGCGGCTCAGATTTGCGCACGCCCTGATTGGATCTCATCGATCTGTCCGTCACCCCCGGCCCCTCCTCTCCCCCCTAGTGCAGCGCTACGTCACATCATTTGGAGCGACGCCCACCCGGAAGGGTTGACTCACACTTTTAGACCAGAGCGGCCAATGCGTTCCTCCAGGCTTTCAATTTTTGCACCAACAAAAATGAAAGCCTGGTACCGAGGCTAGGGTTAGACAGTCTGCTTCTCTAAGCAGATTAAATGCTGATTGTTGTTCACACATTACATACCCAGCATGCTTCACCCTTCACTAAATGTACCACAATGTGGTGGAGATGACGCATTTATCAAGATCTTGTGTTTCAAACAGAGAAAACAAAGGAATCACCCGACAACCCTTGAAATTACTCACACTATTCATAGACCCTTTAATCCATATTACTGTAATGCTGGCGTCCCTTCAACATCTTAAATAGTAGCTAAAATAGCCTATCTAAAAGCTTGGCTAAAGTAAAGGCTATTTCCGTAAAATGAAGTATACATAAAGCTTACAGTAAGTGGTTCATTTAGAGATGAATGATGGAAGGACTGAGCACAAAACTACGAGAGAGAGAGAGAGAGAGAGAGAGAGAGAGAGAGAGAGAGAGAGAGAGAGAGAGAGAGAGAGAGAAAAAGCTTCAATAAAGAGGGAAGGAGGATGATGATGAGTTAGCTGAGAATGGCATGCTTTATTTTAAGGTTCTGGCCTCTGGTTCAGCCTCATCCCCTGGTGTGTTAGAAAAGCTTCTCTCCTCATTAGGAAGAATACTATATGTAGGCTGTCGCTCAAACCTGACAGCAGCAAACACCAAATAACCTTGAACTACATTACTGCTCGGAACTACTCCATGTTCTGTATAATACAATACATATTGCTGTAGAATTATGGGTGGGCTACAATCAGTTTGTGGGGGCGATTTTATGCTCATTATGATATGTTGGAGCTTATTTATTTTCCCATGTTTTGTTTTGTCTTGTTTTGACAACCGAGATGTTCTACTTGTGTTATTGCTCGTTAGTCTAAATGAGCCTAATCTCATTTATGTGGATGTCAGTATGAATATCCTGCACCTGGCACGCACGCACGCACGCACGCACGCTCACACACACACACACACACACACACACACACACACACACACACACACACACACACACACACACACACACACACACACACACACACACACACACACACACACACACATAAACGGTGGGTATGTATAAACCTCAGTGGTCCAATTAAGACTGCAGTGGCCTCATTTATTAAAAAGGTTTTTGGACGCAAATGTTTCGACCCTAATCATCATCATGTGCTTGTAGGCCTTGCGCCATAATACATTCAGAGGTGCAATTGGAACCAGAGACACCCTGTCTCTGCTTCTTTATCCAATCCTGTTTCACACACAACCGTGACAGTGTCATATTATAGACTTTTGCTTGTGGAACAGATATACTGAACTATTCATATATCACAATTGATGTTTAATGTCCTGAGGCGTTGTGGGTAGATGAGATTCACTTTGACTTAAGGGACAGATATATTATACGAGAAATCGTATGAAAAGAGGCAAAACTGCTCCACAATAATGGTTTCCTGTCAGGGCAAAGAGACCCACATACAGTACAGTCAAGTCTGTCTTTTACATACAGTTTAAAAGTACAAGCTTGTTTACATTGTGGTCCATTTAAAACATTCAACACAGCATCTTTACTATTGGAAACACACTCTTACACACGCACGCACGCAGTGGCTGAATCAATTCTATTTGTGTTCTTGATATTGAAGGGAATCATTCTAGCAACATTTCGTCACTGTTGGACAGAAAACATTTATCTCCACATTAATCTTTTAAGTGTTTGTCCTAAATGAATGCACTATTTTAATACTTTGTCATATGACAATGTTCTGCAAAAGTAGCAAAAATACATACAATACAAGAAATCATGCAACTACTTACTGTCAACTCACAGCATGTTCTAGAGATCAAATGGAATTGAATTGAACAACACACTTGGATCACATTTATGATATAACCAGTGCTCATAATATGGTCATGTACTTTAGCTTTAGACCAGACATTCCCAACGTGTGGGAATGATATTGTGTATGTATGATATTATAATTGAAAGTGAGTGATATTAATTTGCTTGATTAATGTATTCATACTTCCTGGTACGATGGTGCCACTCCCCGAAAATAGATCAGCAATCTCACAATAGGTCCACCTTTATAGGTTCTAGAGAGCACTTGTGAATCTACAGTATATCTCGACTCAGCAATGAGAGAGAGAGAGAGAGAGAGAGAGAGAGCTCGTAGGTGGTGCAGATTGCCCTCCCAGGTCAGCGTGTGGGATTCACAGCTCCTGCTCGTGACAGTTTCAAACTATCCACAATCACAGTCCTCCACGCATCTCATAATCCATCTCTGCTGTTTATACCACTTTCTCTATTTCCGAGCTCACTTCTCCAAGGTCCCCTTATGAGCACACCCCCCCCACTCCCCCCAGCCAGAGACTTGGGGAAATCATGCAAATCACACCCACATAACTGTTGTGTAACTTCAGCTCTGTCAGGTTGGCTAAGTTTCCCAAAGTATCTCCACGCCTCTCTTTGCCGCAGAGAACTATGCACGTATATTGTGTGTGTGTGTGTGTGTGTGTGTGTGTGTGTGTGTGTGTGTGTGTGTGTGTGTGTGTGTGTGTGTGTGTGTGCCCGCCCTTGTGTGTGTGTGTGTTATTTGCTTATTGAGCTCAGCATAAAACAGATCTATAGATTCACTTTGCTGTGTCCAAAATGGTATAGTGGGTTTTGGTTTACGCATTAGGCGCACCTAAAACAGCTGATGTACAAGATCAGAACGCATCGCACTGCAGCATGTGGTGAGCTACATGCTGCAGTGCGATGCCTTCTGATATATCGATATTTTAACCCAATCTCAATTGGGCATTAGGGTTAGAGGTTAGGGATTTGTTTGCAGTGTTGGGAGTGGCAGAGTTGCAAGTATATCTATAGATAAACCTGTTAATTTAAACACGTACCACCACCCCAGGATATATCTATAGAGGGTATGCACATGACATCATCATCGTACACAGAACTTATGCAGGAGTGCCTAAAAAGTGGAGTGGCAAAAACTACTTTATGACCTTGACCGCCCATACATCCAAACAGAAAAGTCCTATCTGATTGTTACACGATGTTAAACTCACTTTGTCACTTACTTTGCCACTCGATTTGTCATTCACTTTAAGCATGTGCATACCCTCTATTCACATTTACTTGTACATCTAATGTTTTCTGCTTTTCTACAATTATTGTAATTATAATTTTTTCCCTTTCTTTTCGGAATGAGAGGCACAGCTCTTGTACCATCTGCTCTCGTGGTAGAGAGGGATGTTACTGGCAGAGAAATAGCACTAGTTATCAAACATGATTTCAGTTGTGGGCGGAAGAGGCACTTAAAAGCATAAAAACGACGACGACGCTTCGTGTTGTACTGCAGTGCTTGGCTTCTTACAGCCTCACCATTATACAGTAATGTGTTTCCTGATTTTTGACATGCTTTTCAATTGACATTGACATGTTGAGGATTCCATGTGAGCAATATCACTGTGTCATTGTGTGGATGGGTATTTCTGTCTTTACTCTGGGGATACAGAATGCATCTTTAAAATCCGACATACAGTATGTACACAATTTCTTCTTTGCGTGTGAGTGTGTGCGGTTTTGTGGGACTGCAATATTTGTCCCATTTTCTTAAGACAGTATGTTTGTGAGATTCACGCCTACAGTATGCCTGTATAAATGTAGGTCATTTGTTTTCCACTGAAGAAAGACTGAAAGAAAAGAAAAAAGATTAATGGAATGTAAACATGGGTTGCACGTTGCAAAGTAGTGGAGTGTCCCTGCAAATCTGCTATTGTAGCCAATGTTGAAGTCAAACGTATGTGCTTCATATCCAAGTTGAATAGTTTACAGCAACAGTGAATGAACTCCCCAACATGCATTTCTGCTGCACCTTTCCTCTGCTTCCATCTGCTCTCTCCAGTGATGGCTGGGCCGACAGGTATGATGTGTCTGATGGCTACCAGAAGGAGGCTGCAGGTGGCCTCACCATCAAGCTGAAGTCACGTGGCGTGACGTGGTTCGATGACTATTACCTCAACCTGAAGCCAGACGCCAACCTGAGGAACCCGTGGTTCCCAGAGTTCTGGCAACATCGCTTCCAGTGCAGGTTGAGGGACCACCCCCTGGAGAGCAGCAAGTACAACCGCACCTGCACCTGTTAGTAATGATATAAGATACGTATACGCTAAGCACAGTTCACTATAGAGTACTGAAGTCCTGACGTCACCCCTGGGTCACAGGCAGCGTTATTATAATAACTTTTTTGTTTTGACTATTGAACATTGACTATTGGACCCTATATTGAACAGTGATTTTATAGTATTACTGATTGATTGATTGATTGATTGATTGATTGATTGATTGATTGATTGATTGATTGATTGATGGCTCCTTTGCTTTATTGATTGAACATGTTTTGAATTGATACGTTTGACGTTTTGTGGGTTTTTTATCTGTAGAGATCTAGTCAGTAAATGTGTTATTACTTCTATGGATGAAGTTATGTATAATCTTTAAAGTTTTGCCATACTAAGCAATTGAAGTGCAGTAGGCTACTAATCACTTTGCAAGCATGTCACTTATTTTTGTCGGTCACAAAAGTCACCTTTGAACAAAACGCCTAGTTGTTGCTATAAGCGTCTGTTCTCGGAGGAGCTTTTGAACGGAGGTAACAGTGAGTAGGCGTCTCTTAACTGAGTGGTTCTATTGTCCACAGGGAATGAATCTCTACGCCATCAGTATGCCCAAGATACCAAGATGGGATTTGTCATCAACGCTATCTATTCCATGGCTTATGGACTGCATGCCATGCAGCAAGCACTCTGTCCAGGGCATCAGGTAAAGCTACCGTGTGCTTCATGCTCTGATGGTTTTGACGTAATGTCAAAATTGACTCTTTTCACTGCACATTTTGACAGGTAAATACAGCTGAAAAACCATTTATCCCAATACTCTATACTTGGTCTCAGGGTTTATGTGAGGCCATGCGTCCTATCGATGGAGGCCAGCTGCTGGAGTTCCTGATGAAAACCAACTTCACGGGTGTATCCGGAGAGACCGTCCACTTTGACCAGAATGGAGACTCGCCTGGCAGGTAGCCTACGGTACACTGTACACCACAGGGAGGGAAGGAAGGAATCAATAAGAAGAGGACGCTAGAAAATAGTGATATAGGAGGACGTGAAGAATGAAAGCAAAATATAAAAAAGGAAGGAGAACTGTATGGAAGGAGGAAAGGAAGGGAAGAAAAGTGCAAGGAATGAACCAAAACATTGAAGAAAAGGAACAAAGAAGAAGGAAGTGAATGTATGGCACTTTATGTCTGTGCATGTGTATTTCAGATATGAAATAATGAACTTCAAGCATATGGGCGAAGATCAGTACAGTTATATCCATGTGGGGAGCTGGGACCAGGGAGGTCTGAAGATGGACGATGAGGAAATCTGGACCAATGGCACTGAAATATTCCAGTCAGTCTGCTCATCACCCTGTAAAAAAGCAGAGATTAAGGTACAGTATGAGCAGGGAATACTCTCTCTCTGGCAACATTAAGCCAGACACAGAGAGGAACCACTTTACATGAGATCTGGTCTGAAACTTGTCATATATTCTGCCTAGAGCTGGGACTCGATTAAAAAAATGAATCTAATTAATCAGAGGCTTTGCGATTAATTAATCTAGATTAATCGCATTTTAATCGCATATCAATATTCAACCCGAGAACAGCGAGAAACCTTTTTCTTTTAATGTTTTTTGGTATCACAGTGAATCAACGAATAGTGACTACAGGATACCACTCATTTTCAACATTTTACTGTCATTAATATACCTGTTGTGGAAATAATAATAAGAAGTCACCCCATTCTGTGTTGCCTAGAACTGGAGGTCTGAAAAAAAAATTAGTAACAGTAACAAGTACATCTCAGTGACATCACAAAGCTGTACTTACTTCATATTGTTACTGTTTTTTGTCAGACCTCCAGTTCTAGGCAACACAAAATGGGGTGACTTTTTATTATTTCCAGTTTTCAGTACTATAGAAAAGCGCCCAGTGAGAAACGTTCCGCGGTGAAAAAAAAGGTGCGATGAATTTATCTGTAGTTAATCGAGATTAATTTTTCTGTAGTTAATTAATCTAAATTAATCGCAATTAGTCCCGGCCCTAATATTTCTGCCAAGTCTGTATCTCTGTAGATTCTTTCCAAATTAAGGAGGCAGTTCCACAGTCCTCTTTCCTCCAACAATAATGATAATTAAGTATTATATGTGGAGGCAGAATGTTTTCTGGACCTTAGGACAACCCAGTTCATACATGTTTCATATGGTGCTGCTGCTGTTTGGACCTGTAATGTCCCCAGGTGATTCGTATAGGACAACCCAGTTCATACATGTTTCATATGGTGCTGCTGCTGTTTGGACCTGTAATGTCCCCAGGTGATTCGTAAAGGGGAGGTGAGTTGCTGCTGGACCTGCACTCCCTGTAAGGACAATGAGTACGTGTTTGATGAGTACACCTGTCAAGCTTGTGAACTGGGCTACTGGCCTACATATGACCTGACAGGTAAACCGTCTGTCTGTGTCTGTCTGTCTGTCTGTCTGTCTGTCTGTCTGTCTGTCTGTCTGTCTGTCTGTCTGTCTGTCTGTCTGTCTGTCTGTCTGTCTGTCTGTCTGTCTGTCTGTCTGTCTGTCTGTCTGTCTGTCTGTCTGTCTGTGTGTGTACAGTACAGGTGTAACATATTGTCTGTCTGTACTGCCTGCCTGTCTGTCCGTTGTGTCTCAAACTCACACACCTGCAACTAGAGCCATTTACTGTATATTGGTTAGTCAATAGCAGTCGTTAACCTTCAAACTAATAATTTGCAGCTATATTTTATTCATCCATATTGGCACTTACATTTCATTTTCTAACTTAAAATGTTTTAAACTTTAGAGAGCTTATTTAGAAATTGTGAACTATGAACGTGAACTAGTTCATAGATGTATTGCTGACTGTGAACTGAACTTTGAGCAAACTCTTGTGAAGTGTGAAATTGTACACACCTCACTCCTCCAGATATGATACCTTATTATTACCTCCCTGTGGTGCAGCCATTGCTGCCCCACAGGCAGAGATGGGCAGTATTTGAAATACATGTATTTGAAATACGTATTTGAAATACTTTTTTGTATTTTGTAATTTGTATTTAGCTGAGATGGAAGAAATGAGATGTATTTTGTATTTAAATACATTTTTTGACCCAGTATTTGTATTTTGTATCAAAATACATTTTCAATATATTTTGCCCATCAGAGATGGGCAGTATTTGAAATACATGTATTTGAAATACGTATTTGAAATACTTTTTTGTATTTTTAAGGGACCAAGAAGACACGCAGTGACTTTGGTCACTTCTTGTTTTTGTAGTTTTTAAGGGACCAAGAAGACACGCAGTGACTTTGGTCACTTCTTGTTTTTGTAGTTTTTTTTCTTCTCCTTCTTCTCCTTCCGCCAAAAATAGCTGTTCTGACTGAACCGTGCAGTCGCTTTTCGTGAAACTCGGTAATCTGGTAGAGGGCCATGCCAAACGGTGACTATGTGAAGCCCATGACCATTGGCCAAATGGTGGCGCTATAGCACTGAAATTGAAAATTAAGTTGAAAATGCAAACTTTGAATGTACATATCTCATGAACCGTTTGACCGTTGGCAATGACACTTTGATACACATATGTGTCTCCTCATGCCGAACAACTTCCATATTCTGACTTTTGACCTCTGACCTTTAGATTACCCACTAATTTGAAATATATGAAAAACAGTTAAAATGTATCTTCTCCCAGAATCTTTGATCAAAATGCACAAAAACGTCTACACTTGAACTTTGGACTTATACGAACAAAAAATCGTAACAGATTTCTTTTAAGTGAAAAAATGAAGTTTTTATGAGCCAATAAAAAAATTCTGTCTTGTGAAACCTCTCATGCAACCAATACGTCTACCAAATATGGTTGGCAGAGCTAATACCTATACTGCATGTTACTGTATAGAATGAGTGAACTGACAGAGTCTGCTTAGCTCAGTCGGTAGAGCTCTCACCTTTGGACCACAGGGTCACTGGTTCAAATCCGGGTAGTGACAACTCGGCCTGTGATTCTTATTTGTGCATATTTCTCTCTCTCTCTCTCTCTCTCTCTCTCTCTATCACTAGGACATGACAATCATCACAATAATAGAGATACTAGTAACTGTAATAGAGTAATAAGTCTAATAGTGTAATAAGTGTATTTAGTGTAATAGTGAAATAGTGAAATAGTGAAATAGTGAAATAGTGAAATAGTGTAATAGTGTAATAAGTGTAAAAGTAGTGCAATAGTTTAATAGTGAAATTGTGTATTACGTCTAAATTTGTAATAGTGTACTATTAGTGTAATAGTAGTGTAATAGTGTAATATAAGTGTAATAGTGTAATATTGTAATAAGTCTAATAGTGTAATAGTGTAATAGTAGTGTAATAGTGTAATAAGTCTAATAGTGTAATAGTGTAATAGTGTAATAAGTGTAATAGTGTAATAGTAGTGTAATAGTGTAATAAGTGTAATAGTGTAATAGTAATGTAATAGTGTAATAGTGTAATAAGTGTAACAGTGCAATAGTGTAATAGTGGTGTAATAGTGTAATAAGTGTATTCTGTCTTCTCTCTCTCTCTCTCCACCCCCCTCTCTCTGTCTCTCTCTCCACCCCATCTCTCCTCTCTCTCTCTCTCTCTCTCTCCACCCCCCTCTCTCTTCTCTCTCTGTCTCTCTCTCCACCCCCCTCTCTCTTCTCTCTCTCTCCACACTCTGTCCTCTCTCTGTCCTCTCTCTCTCTCCACACTCTCTGTCCTCTCTCTGTCCTCTCTCTCTCTCCACACTCTCTGTCCTCTCTCTGTCCTCTCTATGTCCTCTCTCTGTCCTCTCTCTGTCCTCTCTCTGTCTCCACACTCTCTGTCCTCTCTCTGTCCTCTCTCTGTCCTCTCGATGTCCTCTCTCTGTCCTCTCTCTGTCTCCACACTCTCTGTCCTCTCTCTGTCTCCACACTCTCTGTCCTCTCTATGTCCTCTCACTGTCTCCTCACTCTCTCACTCTCTGTCCTCTCTCTGTCTCCACACTCTGTCCTCTCTCTGTCTCCACACTCTGTCCCTGTGTCTCTCTGTCCCTGTCTCCACACTCTGTCCTCTCTGTCTCTCTCGCTCTCTCTCCACTCTCTCTCTGTCTCCACCCTCTCTCTTTGTCTCCACCCTCTCTCTCTCTCTCTCTCTCTCTCTCTGTCTCTCTCTCTCCACACTCTCTGTCCTCTCTCTCTCTGTCTCTCTCTCTCTATCTCCTTGGTCCCGCCTTATCGCTGCTTGCAGCTATATTTTTTCTTCTCCTTCTTCTCCTTCCGCCAAAAATAGCTGTTCTGACTGAACCGTGCAGTCGCTTTTCGTGAAACTCGGTAATCTGGTAGAGGGCCATGCCAAACGGTGACTATGTGAAGCCCATGACCATTGGCCAAATGGTGGCGCTATAGCACTGAAATTGAAAATTAAGTTGAAAATGCAAACTTTGAATGTGCATATCTCATGAACCGTTTTACCGTTGGCAATGACACTTTGATACACATATGTGTCTCCTCATGCCGAACAACTTCCATATTCTGACTTTTGACCTCTGACCTTTAGATTACCCGCCATTTTGAATTATATGAAAACCATTAAAAATCTATCTTCTCCCAGGATCTTTGATCAAAATGCACAAAAACGTCTACACTTGAACTTTGTACTTATACGAACAAAAAATCGTAACAGATTTCTTTTAAGTGAAAAAATGAAGTTTTTATGAGCCAATAAAGAAATTCTGTCTTGTGAAACCTCTCATGCAACCAATACGTCTTCCAAATACGGTTGGCAGAGCTAATACCTATACTGCATGTTACTGTATAGAATGAGTCAACTGACAGAGTCTGCTTAGCTCAGTCGGTAGAGCTCTCACCTTTGGACCACAGGGTCACTGGTTCAAATCCGGGTAGTGACAACTCAGCCTGTGATTCTTATTTGTGCATATTGTTCTCTCTCTCTCTCTGTCTATATCTATATCTCTATCTCTCTCTCTCTCTAATAGAGATACTAGTAACTGTAATAGAGTAATAAGTCTAATAGTGTAATAAGTGTATTTAGTGTAATAGTGTAATAAGTGTAATAGTAGTGCAATAGTGAAATAGTGAAATTGTGTATTAAGTCTAAATTTGTAATAGTGTAATAAGTGTATTTAGTGTAATAGTGTAATAAGTGTAATAGTAGTGTAATAGTGTAATAAGTGTAATAGTAGTGCAATAGTGTAATAGTGAAATTGTGTATTAAGTCTAAATTTGTAATAGTGTAATAAGTGTAATAGTAGTGTAATAGTGTAATAAGTGTAATAGTAGTGTATTTAGTGTAATAGTGTAATAGTAGTGTAATATAATTGTAATAGTAGTGTAATAAGTGTAATAGTAGTGTAATAGTGTAATAAGTCTAATAGTGTAATAGTGTAATAGTGTAATAAGTGTAATAGTGTAATTATAGTGTAATAAGTCTAATAGTGTAATAGTGTAATAGTGTAATAAGTGTAATAGTGTAATATTCACCACCGCCCCCTCTCTCGCTCTCTCTGTCTCTCTCTCTGTCTCCACACTCTCTGTCCTCTCTCTGTCTCCACACTCTCTGTCTCCACACTCTGTCCTCTCTCTGTCTCCACACTCTCTGTCCTCTCTCTGTCTCCACACTCTCTGTCCGCTCTCTGTCTCCACACTCTCTGTCCTCTCTCTCTCTCCACACTCTCTGTCCTCTCTCTGTCTCCACACTCTCTGCCCTCTCTCTGTCCTCTCTCTGTCTCCACACTCTCTGTCCTCTCTCTGTCCTTTCTCTCTCTCCACACTCTCTGTCCTCTCTCTGTCTCCACACTCTCTGTCCTCTCTCTCTCTCTCCACACTCTCTGTCCTCTCTCTGTCTCCACACTCTCTGTCCTCTCTCTGTCCTCTCTCTGTCCTCTCTCTGTCCTCTCTCTGTCTCCACACTCTCTGTCCTCTCTCTGTCCTCTCTCTGTCTCCACACTCTCTGTCCTCTCTCTGTCCTCTCTCTGTCTCCACACTCTCTGTCCTCTCTCTGTCCTCTCTCTGTCTCCACCCTCTCTCTTTGTCTCCACCCTCTCTCTCTCTCTCTCTCTCTCTCTCTCTCTCCACACTCTCTGTCTTTCTCTCTCTCTGTCTCTCTCTCTCTCTCTCTCTATCTCCTTGGTCCCGCCTTATCGCTGCTTGCAGCTATATTGTAATTTGTATTTTGATGGGGATGGAAGATGTATTTTGTATTTTGTATTTAGATACATTTTTTGACCCAGTATTTGTATTTTGTATCAAAATACATTTTCAATGTATTTTGCCCATCTCTGCCACAGGGAGGTAGTCAAGGTACTGTATCACATCTTACTGTACCAGATATGTTCTGAAATGACAACCCCCTCCACCCTTTTCAGTTTGCACTGGTGGTGTACATGCCAACAGGGACTCTGCCTATTTCTTCTATCTTTCAATTTATCTATGTATTTACACATAGTGCTGTACACAGCTCTATGTGGAAGTGTTGCAAGTTTCAGATAGATCAGCTAATTCTGTTCTTCATACTGCATGTTCTAGTTAGTAGTATGTGAATGTATAATGTACTGTACACTATATACTGGCCTACGCTTCGTGCACACACGCAGACACGCACGTGTACTCCTGCTGATACAGTTGGAGATCAAATGGCAATTTCACATAAAGGATCAGTGCATGTTTGAAATGTTCAATCTAATGATCTCTCTCAACCCCCTAGGTTGTGAGCCTATCGCGGTGCAGTACGTGCGTTGGGGGGATCCTGAACCAATAGCAGCTGTGGTGTTCGCCTGCCTGGGCCTCATGGCCACCCTGTTTGTCACATCTATCTTCATCAAGTAACACCCTTTTAATTTCAGTATAGTTTGTTATACGTGTTTTTGTTCCTCTTAGGAATGACGTGCTAAGTAAAAGTTTACTTGAAGGGAAGTGATTACACCCAAATGAAACCCTTCATGTTCATGGCACTAACATGCCACGAGCAAGGCCTAAGGCCGGGTCCAACCATCCATCCATCCATCCTGGAGAACCCTAGCCTCGCGTGACCTGCAGACATATTTTCACTGCGTGATTTTTTGCAATTTGTCTGGCCACATTTCCCTGGCCACTTTAGCCAGCCTTGACTGGCAAGTAGCAACATCTCTAAACAAAGTGCCAAACCGATTGAACCTCTAGAGTTAGTAAACTGGGACTGAGTAGAGTCTGTACTTGGACCACTATACTCTACACCAAATCACTCCGAACTATATAATACCAGATCTACAAGCTCACACAATGCACAACAATGTGTTGTGAGCTTGTAGATTGGTTATTTTTGGATTATTTTCACCCCAGAATATTAATGCTGGGGTTCCAATGGTTAAACAGAAAAACTGTCCATAGTTCATTTGTGAATCAAACACTGCTGTATTCATGTTGCAGGTTCTGGGACACCCCGGTGGTCAAATCATCCAGTCGTGAGCTGTGCTACATCATCCTGGCTGGGATCTTCCTGAGCTACATGTGCACTTTCAGCCTTATTGCCAAACCCAACATTATCTTCTGCTACCTCCAGAGGCTTGGAATAGGCTTGTCTCCTGCCATGAGCTACTCTGCCCTGGTCACCAAGGTATAGTAATATCCTCCATAGTGTTCATTTAACTCTAATCCCAGTAATGCAACATGATTTGTTGTACAATTCCGTAGCCCTATGTTTTGCATCTCTCCCCTGTTTGAAAGTACGAGGTGAAAAACAGAGATTATGTGAAATATAATATATACCGGTAGTATATCAGTTTGTGGCATATTTTCAAATGACATCTATTCCTTTTGCACTGTGTCCTGTGGTTGGTATGCAGCCTAGTAAAAGGTGATAGTTGTTGAAGGCAAGGGCCTTGGTGTATCTTCTCTGTGGTCAGTTTGTTACATTTGTCTGTAGTGCATGGCTGAAGATGATTTCTTAAAATCATGCTTGTTTACCATGCAACACTACATGTGTTTAGTTGGTATTGGTTGATTGAATGGTTTGATTCAGTATAGGCAGTTCAGGGCTTGAAAACGAAAAATATCTGCGGCCAAATACATAACTTTGGGGTGAAAAACCTCACTGCTGTACAATATATGTGTGACACTGTTAGCATGTTGTCGATGAGGAAGCTCCCTCGGAATAAAACTCTTCACTGTTAGCATGTTGTCGATGAGGAAGCTCCCTCAGAATAAAACTCTTCACTGTTAGCATGTTGTCGATGAGGAACCTCCCTCAGAGTAAAACTTCAGATTTGCCCTGAATTACCCTAATAATAAGTAAAAGGTGTTCCTGGTTCTGTGGGCGTTCTTATGCAGACCAATCGTATCGCACGGATCCTGGCAGGCAGTAAGAAGAAGATCTGCACCAGGAAGCCTCGCTTCATGTCCGCCTGCGCTCAGCTGGTCATCGTCTTCATCCTCATTCTGCTGCAGCTAGGGATCATAGTGACCCTCTTCATCATAGAGCCACCGCAGGTGAGTGTGTGTGTGTATGTGCGACGTGCGTGTGTGTGTGTAGGACGTACGTGCTGTCTGTCTGTCCGTCTGTCCGCTTCCACTTTTGTGAAGCGAGATCAACCACTTCACACGATTGTGATTTTTGAGTGGCGATAGCCCCTTCTATGTCCAGCTTTTGGTGTGTGTAAACCAAATCTTTTCCTAACACAAACATTAAATGCCTTTGACAATGAATGGACAATTTGGAGCGTTTGTGTAAACACAAGCATTGCATAACACAAACATTGATGACGAAGGGGAGGACGCAAATTCTGATTGGCCGGGAATGAGATGTGTTAGATGATGTACGATGATAAGAGCGCCCCTCACTTCACACGTGTGTGATGTTTTAGTTATCTATTACTTGTTACTTGCGCAAGCAGAGCGCGCAAGTAATAGTTTCGCCCGGTCCGTATGCACCGTCCCAGCCAACCCGCCACTTTTGATGCGTATGCAAATAAAACAGCAAATTGTGCCTGATTTGCTGGGACCAGATTACATACATGACCATATTTCTTATGTCATCATTGAGAGCTAGTCATACATATACTATATATATGTAATTTGTAAAATAAAATAGCAAATTGTGCCTGATTTGCTGGGAGTAGAGTACATGGTGTGGTGTGTATATGTATAACTAGCTCTCAATGAAATACAGTATGTGGATTAAAGGACCCAATGCCAGAGTGTAATTGGTCTTCGATTGTGACGTAATGACTATATGTTTTAGTGTTGGGAGGATTAAAGGTAATGTTCCTGTGTATACATGTATGTAACCTGGTCCCAGCAAATCAGGCACAATTTGCTGTTTTATTTGCATACGCATCAAAAGTGGCGGGTTGGCTGGGACGGTTTTTGGCGCAAAGTAACCACAGTATACCGCTAATCAACTTACAAATTACATATATATATAGTATGTATGACTAGCTCTCAAAAATGACGTAAGAAATATGGTCATGTATGTAATCTGGTCCCAGCAAATCAGGCACAATTTGCTGTTTTATTTGCATATACATATATATAGTATATTTTATGTATGACTAGCTCTCAATGATGACGTAAGAAATATGGTCATGTATGTAATCTGGTCCCAGCAAATCAGGCACAATTTGCTGTTTTATTTGCATACGCATCAAAAGTGGCGGGTTGGCTGGGACGGTTTTTGGCGCAAAGTAACCACAGTATACCGCTAATCAACCTACAAATTACTAGGGCTGTCAATCGATTAAAATTGATTAATCGCATGATTGTCCATAGTTAACAGTGATTAATCGCAAATTAATCTCATATTTTGTATATGTTCTAAATATACCTTAAATCAGTGGTTTTCAAGATTTTTCATATCTTCAAGGCCCATTATTTATTCTGCATTTGAGCCACGGACCACCATTTGATGAGATTTAGCCTTCCAGACCCAAACTAAAGAACTGTATTGATGTTGGCCAATGGTACCATTACGAGAGATAACAGGCTATGTTGATCAAAATAACATTTTTTCTAAGTTTTCTAATTGTGTAGACTCACTGGGAGAGAGAGAGGGGGAGAGAGGCGGGGCTCACTGACTGCCTGCATTCACATGCATGCGTCTCTCAACCATTCTGTCAAACTTCAGTGCGTTAATCGCGCATTAAAAAAATTAGTGCCGTTAAAAGGATTGTGAGTTAACTAGTTAATAGTGCGTTAACTTTGACAGCCCTACAAATTACATATATATAGTATATGTATGACTAGCTCTCAATGATGACGTAAGAAATATGGTCATGTATGTAATCTGGTTCCAGCTAATCACAATTTGCTGTTTTATTTGCATACGCATCAAAAGTGGCGGGTTGGCAGAGTACTTAGCTGGGGGGGTGGATGTGGAGTGAATATGGGTGGTGTCCTCCCGGTTGTCATTGAATGTAACGAACCCAACAACTTGTAATATGTATTGCTGCTGTTGTACATCCCATGACCTCTTGTTTTTTGTTTTTTTTTGTCTTTTGTTTTTACTCAGTTTTTTTTTTAGTTTTTTACTGTTGATGTTTCTGTCCTATTGTATGTCTTGTTTGTCTTTTTTGTCTGTCTTGCATATTAAAAAATCCTAAAATAAAGAGTTAAAAGAAATAAAAGTGGCGGGTTGGCTGGGACGGTTTTTGGCGCAAAGTAACCACAGTATACCGCTAATCAACTTACAAATGACATATATATAGTATATGTATAACTAGCTCTCAATGATGACGTAAGAAATATGTGGATTAAAGGACCCAATGCCAGAGTGTAATTGGTATAAAAGAAGATATTTCCATTAAAATAATTCAAAATGAAATCAGGATATTAGAAAGAGTAGAACACGTATGCATACATGTAAAAGATAAAGATCTATATATCATTCTTATGTACAGATCACCTAAAACAGACCTTTCGAAATTAAACACATTTCTCGAAAACATGGTAAAGTATCTATCATCTCCGACTTCTGCAATTATGATAATAGGAGATTTCAATGAAGACCAATGTAGTGAGAAAGGTAGAAGTATAAAGACCTTCATGTCAAGATTAGGCTTTAAACAATTAAATACAAATCCAACTACAGATTACGGAAGTATTTTAGATCATGTATATTTTAAGTTAACAAATGTGAAAGTATTATTACAGAAATTGAAGTTAGAGACACATATTACTCTGATCATGATTTAGTATTAATATCACTATAGTCCAAGATGAAATACATTTAAAACAATTGACAATTTACAATAAATAATAAAATAATTATACTGTATACGTGATAACATATTTTAATTCAGTTTATATACCTTTTTTTTCATCACATATCAATGATTTATTTTTCTTTGAAAAACTAAAAAGGGATCCAGAATATTTCTAAATGGATAAAACTGTATTTCTTATATAGATAGAAACTTGAACCATACTTAATAATACTAGGTGTTTACATGCATAAAGTAGGTAGGTAGCAAATAGTTACACCTAATAATTAGACATTTCAAACGTTCCTTCACAGAGATACTGAGATTTCACAATTTACAGCGGTCGAAAGTACTTGCGCGCTCTGCTTGCGCACTAGTTGGCCATTTATGGCCTACTAGTGTGCAACAAGCAAGTATGCACTCGACAGAGTGCAGTTCTAGTTTTCACTATGTTCCACAAATGTATGTTATTCATCAACATGACAAGAATCCGCTCCTCTCGTCCTACTGCAGGTGATCTTTGACCACCCCAGCATCAGCGAGGTACACCTGATCTGTAACCTGACCACACTGGGAGTGGTGGCACCGCTGGGATACAACAGCCTGCTTATCCTCAGCTGCACCTTCTATGCCTTCAAGGTACCTCATTTAACACAGATGTCTCTTGGTGCGCTAGCCCCTCCTATGCCCAGCGTTGTGTGTTTGTGTGAATCATAGTGATGATTCGATTGGCTGATCACCCCATAGCGAGGATTGGCTGAGAAAAGTACATATTGAGGATAAAAAGTGAGGACAGAAAAGTGAAGACGGAAAAGTGAGGATGCAAATTGTGATTGTGATTGGTCGGAATGAGATGATGTATGATGATGAGAGCGCCCCTCACTTCACACAGGTGTGATTTCTTTAACCTATTTTCAACTGAAAAACGACATATACATACACAATACATTTTGTCGGGTGAAAATAAGTGTTGAATGACAAAGTATACATTTGCCTTCATAACACGGTCAAACTGCTCCCTACTGGAACACATTGAAGTTCTCTGTTGTATAATAGCAGTAGCCCAGTGCTTAAACTAGGCTTTGTTCAGCACCATAAAGCTTTTGGTGAGTGGGAGACTAGGGATGCTGCAGGGCTGAGCAGAAGTGAACAAACTGAGCAGTGAGCGTTGTAACAGAAGGTTGCTTGCACCATTCTGTCTGATCAAGGGAATTCCAAAGGGAAACAAGTTTTTCTCGCATAAAATGTATTTGGGATCTGCACAACTGCAAACTTCCATCAATGGAGTGAAATAAACCTCAGAGGGCTTGTCACAAGAGTAAGGCTGTGCAGCACAGCAGAACAGGTTTACCGGATCGGTGTATAAAGTTAGTAAGGGAACTATTCCTTCATTAGCCTACCAATTTTTGAAATTGGATTATTGCAACACCATTAGATGTCAAAGGATAGAGTCCTTCAATGAACCTCTAGTCTAGAACCTCTAATGAACCAGGGGACGGGAGGAGCATCGGTTTCCAGCACCTGTTTGAAACCGCCCCTAGTCCTTGGAAAGGGCTCGTTCTTTAATGACAATAAAGGAAGTTGTGCCACGAATGGTTATTGGTGAATCTTAACCCAGACTCTCAACTTGATCCTTTTTTCTATTCTCAGACACGTAATGTCCCAGCGAACTTTAACGAGACCAAGTACATCGCCTTCACCATGTACACCACCTGTATCATCTGGCTGGCATTTGTCCCCATCTACTTTGGCTCCAACTACAAGATTATCACCATGTGCTTCAGTGTCAGTCTCAGTGCTACCGTGGCACTTTGCTGCATGTTTTCTCCAAAGGTATGTTAAAAACTATACAGTACCATGCTGTACTGTACATGCATGGATACAATATTCTGCCTCAACAGGGTTATGATGAGTCACAATGCAATGAATTTCCCCTGTTATACAGTATGTACTATACATCCTTGTAGGATAGAATTGCAAAGAGAATAGGGCGCAAATTGTTCAATTTAAGGTGGCAATGCTTTCATTACCCGGGATTTGAATCCGGATCCCCTATGCAACCGTCAAATCTGCTCGTTTGAGCAGAGGCTACATTTTGACTTTGATGCAGTGCCTCTTGTAGACAAACTATCACCACTGCAGTCGTTAGTAATTTTGTATTAAAATCATGGGCGGAGCTTGGGGGGGTGCAGGGGTTGCATTGCACCCCCTGGTGGCCGGGGGTGAAATTGCTTCTTTCTTTTAAAGTTAAAGCGCAAATACAAATAGCATGCATTTTAAAATTGCTTTTAATATTTAATATCATATTGTCTATGTCCCTCAAAGTTATTTCTAATGGTTTGAGCCTCAATCACCACTCTGATATAACCAGGCCTTGTCATTTCTTTCTGGACTTTGAAAGCAGTTTTAGCTGCAGTACCACCATGTCCTGAGGTGGTGGGGGTGCTGATATGCAGATTATTTAATATTTGAGTCATTATAATACTGATGCTAGATAAAACCAGGCTTGTTTCCATTCCATGCCAGCTTGGAAAATCAACAATGGTGGACATTGTAAACAAAGTGGAAATGCAAATTTGGAACTGAAGACTGAAGAAGAGGAGGCATTATATAAGTAGGGTGACATTGATGACATCACGATGAGGCCAAAATCAGTTGAGCTGTTCCTGAGAGCAATTTACATTAAAACACCCATATGATATGAAAGCCTGATTGTTCAAAATTGGTTATTTGTGGGGATAGAAAACACATATGGGAGCCCCAAAAACACAAAATAAATTGAAAAAGTAGAATTGTATGAAGGCCTTAGGACCCAGGATGCTGCCATACCCTGCGTAGAGCAGGGTATGCTCTACTGTGGGCCTCTGCTGGTAGAATCTAAAGCAGCAGCATCAAATATTTGCAAGAAAAACAAAATAGGTCAAAATGGGCATATTGTTTTACAGCCCAATAAATCGTCTTCCATTGGCCTTCATTGAGTTGATTGATTGACAGCTGACATGACAAGCCTCTGTTACGGGTCTCAGGGCTGCTGAGTACCTCATTAATAAAACTGAACCTGAATAAACAGGGATAAAGACGGAGCAATGAGTGTTGCTTTTCTTTCCACAATGTAACTGAGGGGAACCGGAAGCTGCGCTCCTTATATTGGGACCCCAGAGAACCTGGGCTAGAACAAACGTTCCGTCCTCACTGCATGTTACACTTTGCTAGTGCAATTAATTCACAGTATTAATTGTAAACCTTCATGAAACGAAATTATTAAATAATTAAACAGACTCTTAAAACACATTAAGTTGGGTCACACTCTCCTGGTGCTGCAACACCTTTGTTGATTTACTCAACATTGGGGCTAATATTTGTCAGCCCCAGAGCCTATAGTTCAATCAAATTGGAAGTGGCTCGGGAGGCATCCTTTGGTTAGACATAAGGTTGGTGTGGGGTGCCTTAAAACGACCGGATTAAGGTTGGTGAGGGGTGCGTTAAGGGTTAGGTTTAGGTGTGCTGTCCCGTGGGAGGTTAGGTTAGGGTGAGGGTTTGAGATGGTTAACATCGGTAGACAACTTGACTGCGTGTGCATGCGTTTATCTTGATTTGTGAGTTCTCTTGGCACAGTACCATGGGTGTGTACGCATAACAAAACCATGCTGCTTCTATGCAACGATTGGTATGTGGTAATGTGGTTTACACGCACTGTAGGAGGAGAAGATGAGTTCAGATATGTACCAGTGCCACTGTCTGCTATTTTGTTTAAAGCGGCATTACACCTCAAGCAGACTGTAATTATGAAACCTTTTAATTAATTGTCTGGTTTGGGTGTTATTTTGTTCATAAAGTGCATGCTATTCTTGTGTGATCCTCAACACAGGATTTGATATATCCAGACTAACATTATTAGTATTGCCTTCACCACCAATAACCATGATAGTACAGCAGCTATCTGCACCCGGGGGCATCACTATGCCAGCTTGTGCATGTGATCGACATTTGCATTAATGTTTTATTTTTGCCACGGACGTGCAAATCAAGTGATCAATGATATTACCAGAACACAAATGTATAGCCTACAGTACTAATAGACTCTTGACGTGTCATATATTGTCTACTCTATTCCACTGCGCTACACATTTTAAAATAAGTCACTTATTTTTGGGGAAAAGCTACAACACATTACGGCATGTTGTGACCTTGTAGATCAGCACTTGTCCTTTCTTCTTAGCCTATAATGACATGCCCAAAATTGGGATGTCAGGGTTAAAGTAGTTAGATATATGGGGGTAGATTTTGAAGGTGCGTTTTACCAATGGAAATACATAAATTGGCCTCGCTCTGCGCACATTCGTATTATGAAAGGCATATCGGCCCGTGTTGAACGCACTGGCCCGTGTTGAACGCACACACATTATGGCTTACCGCGTTCCTGAATATTTTAGCATTGTGGGAGTGTCCATATGTTAATTATTTTCGCTTTGCGCAATTTGCTATTAAGCCCCTTGACCTAAAGACACTCAGCGCATAACGATTAGACGTGGGTCTGACCACCTCATAAACGCAACAAGCACTGTTTGATTTTACACTTGAGCGGCTCTGGGATGCTGGTAGAGTGTTGCCATGTCTGTTTATTATAAGCGGCTTCTTTTTCTGTAAAGTTGCTTGTAAATATTGGTAGTTGTACTATTTTGTGGTTGCTTTTCTTGTTTCTAAAGTGGTTATTTGGGCTTTTCTCCTAATGTTGTTTAAACCAGTGATCCTCACACAGCACATTCCCATGTCAAGGATCCCCAGATGAATGCATTTGCCCAACTAAGGACAGCTAATCCAAAAATTAAATAAAAAGATTACTTTTGAAAATAGCAGATCTATACCAGCTCACAATGCATCACATTCATTCATTAAAACTATGAACTCTGACTGCAGGGGGATATATAATGATCATTATAACAATGTGCAAGAACATATTTAAAAAGAAGGAAGAACTTTATATTTGTGGACAATCAAAATGTTTTTTTATTTTAATGTGGTGTCATTCAAATTAATCTGGATATGGCAGACTCACTATTTAGAAAATAAAAACATGGCACTTCATTTAAAATAGGTTACAGACCCCTGTTATATGCGCTTATTTTTATAGACCTATTTACTTGTTTCTATGAGACATGGCAGTTTTGCGTCTTTTTTAAAAAAATGTTGAGATTAGAAACGGCCATAATTCTTTCATTTCTCAACCTTAAAAATAAATAAAAACATCTCCATAATCCGTGGGAAATGTGCTTTCATATGCTGTATCACACCCGATTCAAGTCTTCTTCAATAAAATGCTACGAGCGAACTCAGCGAAGACCATACCATCGGGGCCACAGCATTACGCAGCACGCATTCAACTCATTCCTTCGTCGTGACTTGAATGAAATAAAATGTAATAAACGTTATTTTACTGGTGTTTTTCAATAGAAACAAATAAAGAGTGTGTGTAGGCTACTGTGTGCAAGTGCAACAGTGCATATACATGCATGCACTAGGCTATATTTCTTCCGTGTCGGGATGGTGATTGAGCTCTTCAAGTTCACAGCCCGTTTGGTCTTTCATAAAAAAACGTTGATATTAGCCTATAAACACTCATGGTTCTCTCATTTCTCAACCGTTTTATTAAATGTAAAAATCTCCATATTCCTTAGGAATCTTGCTTTCATTCGCTGTATGGTACATGGTTCTATCGTTATCGAATTAATTAATTACGCATGGATTTCCAATTTGCCAATATGCTGCTATCTACTCGCAATTCCATTCCGATCTGAAAGGTGGGTCTGTTCTTTTGAGGCATAAAGGTGACAGCATGCAGTGCAATAGGAATAATTAACCCAAATGTGACAAAGGCATGTCATGTCTTCTATGGTGCCAGCCTGAAGAAATGTCATACCACGATCCCCAAAGTGCGCATTCCGTATGTGACATCAGCTGACTGGTAAAGAGAATAGTACGGACATGTTGATTGGGTACGTCTCAAACACGCCTTAAACACACCCATGACTAATTCAAGGCCGTTTTGCGCACTCCGGGGGTGTCAAAAGCGCTTCTTAACATGCCCAAAATTGCAATATGACATACTACACGCCCCCAGATCATAATACTGTAATTAGATTAGTAATATAGAAGTAAGTAAAATAGAAGTCCTAAATCGACCCCATGGTTACCCAACTAACATACCCAGCAAGACTGGGAAGTTATCCACTGTATACTGGCAGGTGGCCGTCCTGAGACAGGCATTATATGTGGCATAATGCATGGTCCAAATATATTCCATGTTTGGGATTTCAATAAATGGGTCTTATACAGTAAGTACAGTTGTAGTCCGAGAAAGGGACCCTTAGCTGCAAAGGTGAATGGTGAATTATTGCAGATGGCCTTTCAGAGGACAGTGTTACTTGGGGACATGAGGAGACAGGAAGTTCTACAGGCTAAACTAGTTTTGTTTGTCAACGTAGCTTAAATAGTTGGTGTCAGTTAATTAAGGTGTGTACTCTAGGTTGATGAGACAACTATGCAATGGAAACATACCTGAGATTCAAAACAGATAAGTAAGTACATGATGAGTGATTCATGAAGGCCATGCATGTCAGGATTTAAAAGGAATGTTTCACTGTTCACTGTTTCACTGTGTTGTTGTGGAGCTTTAACAAAGCTATAACAAAGTAGATAGACTAGACCCCATGCAGTAGTGTCATTGCTGTAACTTGGTATCTGTAATGTGTTCTGTTGCTGCAGGGTGAACTACTGTATGGGCAGCATTATAGTATAATTGATGCCTTACAGCAGCTGCTATAGTGGACGCTATAAACACAGGACTGGAGATGGGTGGTTTAAAAAACATCCCAATTGTTGCTCAGAGTTATGACGGTGCCTCCGTAATGTCGGGTCACATTTCAGGCGTGCAGCAAAAAAAATGAAACCCTGTGCTGTGTGTGTGTGTGTGTGTGTGTGTGTGTGCACACACACAGCACACAGTTTCATTAGTACAGCAGGTAGTAGTGTGCTGCTGTACTACCTAAATAACTATTTTTTTAGGGGTTAGGGCATTGTAAAAACGCTAAAATAATAAAATAAAGGTTTAAAAAATCGCTGGTCGCTCGCCAAGCTGTCGCACCCCCTGGCGTCTAGTTCAAGCTCTGCCTATGATTAAAATACTCTGCTCACTGGAGCCTCTCGAATCTTCATCAGGGCCGAGAGGCTCCAAACATCACGTCCATGGTGTAAAAGGAACCAATAATAGTTTTGGAGCATGATCCATGCAGTGCAGACCTTACCTTTCTTTGTTATTCTAACCTCGGTCCGGCACCTGGTTTTTAGTTAGTGGATGTGCATGCTTTATTGTTCTTCTCTGTATTAGAATACTCATTGGTCAAAATAATGTTTTATTCACAAAAACTTAAATCTTTAATGTCAATAGCAAATTGATATTGAGAATCTGAATGAAACTGAAATTAATTGAGATATACTTCCCAACACGTCTCTCTGCTCACTCTGTGCTTATTATTGTTCTTCATGGTTAGGTGTACATCATGCTGGTGAAGCCAGAGAAAAATGTGCGCAGTGCATTCACTACATCTACTGTGGTGAGAATGCATGTGGGTGATGCAAAGAAAGCGGCCATTGCTTCTGCCAAAAGCTCTAGCAGCAGCCTGGGCAACTTGTTCAAAGGCCGTAGCTCTGGGCAATACAACATAAGGTACAGTACACCTACCTCTCTCACACACAAACACATGCAGGCACACACACACACTCACACACACACATGCCACAAATCGCTGATGCCTCTGTCTCTGCTGTAGTCATGGCTACTGTTCCTCGTTCTGCCCCAAATACACTTCTGTTCCAAAGGGAGTCTACCAACGCGCCTCAAGCCTGAAGCGGCTGATCCGGTGCTTCACAGGTACAAGGACATGAGTTGCATAAGCAGAAGAGACCGGAGCAACACGTACATTTAGAGCCTTTTATTAGGTGCTAAAGTATACAAAGACTAACGTTTCGACCTTGTGGTCTTCATCAGAGTCATAGGGTGGCAGCATTTGGGCATGTCTTAAATACAGGCTGGGCTATCAATGAGCCAATGACAAGATGCCATGATACTAGACCAGTTACTAGACATTTCTGTTCCACTTTGTTCCAAAGTGAATGTTGTTTTAATCGTACATTTCTACATCAATGTAATTAAAAATGTCAGCAAATTGCCATTTCTGCATAGAAAACCCCAATGTTATCAATGCTTCTTCCCAGCACCATGTTATTGCCATGGGTTATTTTAGGCTTAGACAACATTGCATTTAGCTGAGAACTGAGCTCTGAGATATACTTTCTACACGGTCATCATCACCTCATCATATATATTGATCTATATCGTTGTCTTTGAAAGCTAAATCACTGTGTTTAGGCTGCCTGGCGAGCCATAAAAAGCTGTTGTTCATGAAGGCGACTGGGTTGACGGTTCATAAGATAAAGGAGACTCTCAGCCTCCAAGGATTTCTCTTTCCAGGGAAGAAAGAATAAAGAGGCGGGGGAGATGTTAAATTGTAAGGAAGCTAAATGAAGAATAGAATGGGGATGGAATAGGATGGCTAAAAATGTATATCGGAGCCTGAAGCCCAATGCAGAAGGATGTGCTATACATTATACAAATAAAACTTGACTTGACTTATACCATGGACACAGAAAATATGATTATAACCTACTACCATTTTGTTTCTCAGTTATGATTATGGATGTAAAAAATATAATCTTTTTTTACTTAGGTGAAGTGGCCATGGTAATGCACTTTGAGTTGTCTCGATAAAGAAAAGTAATGGACTCAACTTGCGAGACCTTGTTGTGCATTATCACTTACATTATATTTATACTATACTATTTATATACAGTATAGAGCGTCGCAGTCCTGCCCCCTCGAGAGACCCGGAAAATAAATCCCCGTTCATTTTCCTCACAGACTTTTCAGAAAGTATTTATTTAAAGACGTTTACGCTGCAGACAAAGCCAACTCTTGTCGTGACAAATCATGACAATAAACACAATGTTTTGGGACAAACAAAGAATTAGAAAGTAGAAAAAAACGACAGGTTACAAGTTACAACACTTTTTTTGTTGTTTTTCTTCTTTGTAATTATTTGTTTGGTCCAAAATATTGTGTTTGTTGTCATGATTTGTCACGACTCGAGTTGGCTTCGTATGACGCTTAGAAGGTCTTTAAATAAATACTTTTTGAAATGTCTATGGGAAAAATGCATTGGGATTCATTTGCTGCATGGGACTGGCATCGTTATGAAAGGGGGCAGGACTGCGACGCTCTATACTGTATATACATGTCACACCACTATATTTGTCTTGTCTAATACATTATAGTACTGAAATATGTATTGTAACTAAGCCCAAGATTTTGACTCTTGTAGATGTATTTATCGATTCAATCTACGAGAGTCCAATGACTCATTACCTTTAGTCGGGAGAGCGAAACCCCCTGCCTCAAAGTAACTCTGAACATGTAATGCAAAATCTAAGGTGCTTACCCGGCTGCCCCACCTGTCCGATTATTCTCCGGGAAGGTTCGGAAACAGGGAGGTCCGTAGTTTTCAATAAAAAAAAGATGTTCCACTCGGTCTCGGAATCTGTCATCCATCTTGGATCTGTCCTCGTCTCCCCAAATGAGTGCAACTGGCTGCGCAACCCTGACCGCCAGGGGCGCTGTTGCGCACGCAGTTGCAATGGAGGACAGATCCAAGATGGATGACAGATTCCGAGACAGAGTGGATTAAAACACTTAACCGGGTAAACAACTTAGATTTTGCATTTGTACATTCAGTTCAGTTACTTTCAGGCAGGGGGTTTCGCTCTCCCGACCAAAGGTAACTGCTGTTATGTCTGAACTGAATGCTATACAGAAATACACAGACAATTTTTGTCTACTACTAGACAAAATATGTTGTTATATTCTGATTTACAGAGGATGGATGGTATGCAGAATTGCACAGTCACTGATTCAGAAAGATGACATTCTTGCACACTTTCTCGTCTCTCACATGTTTCGTAGCTCCAATGGGAAATCTGTGACATGGGCGCAGAATGAGCACGGCCCCAATTCCAACCTGCTGTGGAAGAGAATCTCCATTCATGTCAAGAAGAAGGAGGAGGTCGAGGCCAACCAGACTGCCATCATCAAGCCCTTCTCTGAAGGAACCGACTCGCCTCTTGACACGAGTATCACCGCGGGCCATGATGAGCCACAGGAAGCTCAGTCATACGACCCTGCCGGAACCTACCAACGCTGCTCTCCACCCCAACCATCCCTGCCCACTGTCAGCCACCATGGAGGGAAGGCAGGGGGCTTCCAGGAACACTCCGAGAGCACTGGATGTTTTGTTGTCAGTAGAAAGGATGTTGACAATAGCCAAATGGTGGATGTTGGAATGAGCGTGAGGGATACCGGCACATCTGCTGTGGCTGACATCGGTGTCGGGATGATTGGCAGCCAGTCTCAAGATGCCACCATAATGGACCAAATTAGCATTGTGGTTAACCGTTTCACTGCCAACATCAGTGAGCTCAACACCATAATGTTGCCAGGCTTGACATCAGGGGAGGCGACTGTTAGCTCTCCCTCCGGACCCACATCTACGGCCGCAGGTGCAGGTGCATGTGCAGGTGCAGGTGCCATTGCCTGCCCGCCTCCCCCCTACATACCGCCTAGAGGCAGGCAGGTTCCATACAGTGTCACCAGTTATACAGAGGCCACAGCACTCTCCGCCTCCCGCGAGAATCGACCAGTGGGAGTGATTTATGGACATGTGGGTGGGGCCTGCAGTACCGGCAGGAAATCTGCGAATATGGAGGAGCTGGTTGCTCTGACACCCCCCTCCCCGTTTAGAGATTCTTCCTCTGGGTCCAACAGCAACTCGCCCACCTCCCTGTCCCCACACTCAGAGGCTGAGTACAACCAGCTGCTGAGACACTACAGCCAGAGCTCCTCCTCGCTATGAACTTCCTATTTCTATCATGCCATTGAGTAGAAGGTTGGTCAGCGGGTGTCATTAGCCCGACGGCTCATTATTCCTACTGCGTGTTAGTCCAACTCGTGCATTACTAACCCTATCCCTAACCATAACTGCACGCCGAAGCCTAGTCGGAGTAATGGGCAGCCAATTCACCTGTTCAATCTCATTTTGATATTAGATTGACTGAGGCTGGATTCATTGAAGGCATTCACAGAGGCAGCAAGAACCAACAATAGGATCTGTACACTTGTAGCTTCTGTAGACTTCAGAGACTGGATGCTGAAAACAGGCTGGAAATACAGATGGGCATTTCAAAACTTTTTTTTTTAATAAAAGGGACACTAAACTAATTTATTTTAAAATATATAATACGCTGAGAAAACAATGAAAATGGAACAAAAGCCACTATTTCACAGCGTGGTGACAATCACTGATTCATTCCTCTGTTCAGTATTCTCTTTTGTTCGGTCCTTATGTCAAATCAGGTGGTGTTGAGATAAATCGTCTTTGTATAGTTGTGGATCAGGGTCCACACAACCACTCAGAAAAGAAGACTGAATGTAAGTACAAGTAGAAGAGATCGATGACATTTTACAAACATTATTATCGACAACAGAAAACACCCCGTGACCCCCCACCCCACCCTACTTTGACTATTGCCGTTGATAGATATGTATGTTCTTTCTTGTATTGCTGTGAAGTTGTCAGAGCTGTGCCACTTTAACCACGTAAGCCCTATTTTATACTTTGCCGTACGACGATCTCGCACAAATATTTCACTCTGCACTAAATATCTTCACTGAAAAGTGAAATTAGCAGATCTCCAAGCTCAGTGTGTTGCATTGCGATGCATTGTGAGCTTGTATAGATCTACTATTTGTGCCAAATAGCAGATAGGTGAGATGTTCAGCTCTTCTCTGTTTTCTCTCTTTTAATTTTCAAGTTTTATTCAAGTTATTTATTATGACATGCATGCAAATGTGTATCATCCTATACTGCATAAGAGGAAGCTTTTCTTTTTTCCTTAATGGATTGTGAAAAATACCTTCCCTTTTCCCGAGAGAGAGAGAGAGGGAGAGGGAGAGGAACATAAACTGAGAAGGAACCTAGAACGCTCACTCCAATGAACTGGACTTCTTCATTTATGCCAAGGCAATGTGAGAAAAGAAAGTTGACTTTCTTTTCTCTTTTCTCTAGATGTGATTTACAGTAGCTGAATGTCAATTTATACTTTTCAATTAATGTGGACCAAAATGACCTTCCACCTCAGGATGGCGTTTGACCAAAATACTCAACTGTAATTTATATTACTATATTAGTTGTTGTGTTTTATTTACCTTGACTTGAAGACGCTTTCGGTATGCATGATGGGGAGACTTTTCTTTCCACAATATTATTTGTAGTCACTTATTATAGTAAGTGAACTTTTTATACATAAGATGATTGGTATGCATTTATTTGATACACAGATGACTAGGTAATCATGATAAGATGGTGGTTCTGCTGCTGCTGATGATATGAGGGTAAACATTCATATTGAGACATGATATGGCTCACTCACTGTACACCAGTAGTGACAAAGGATATTAGAGGATTTCACTGAAGGCTTTAGCAGAGCAAAGGAACCACCTCCAACCCAGAAAATGACATACTGTAGATCAATCAATCAATACATTATTTAGATAGAGCATTAATGCATTTAAGCATTTCAGGTACTTTCATTATTATAAAACATATTTATTCTGTTGTTTAATGACAGTGATTTTGCCTATGTTAATTTTGTGCCATTATTAGGTGTTATTGTTAATTATATGCATCACACTGTGGCTAACATTGAGAAAGGAATAGGACATCTTAAGTGGGGAATTTAAATAATATTGCCGTTTTGGCCTTTGTGAAGACATTGGCGAGATTGGTTGAAATGTAAATTAATACTAATAATAGAGAAGCCATTTTTTTAATTGTGAGAAAGCTATAATAGTAATACATGCAATTTATATAGCGATGTATACTCAAAGTCGGTTAGGCAACTGGCACTGAGTTTTTGGTTACACAATCGTGGGAAAAGATAAATTAACAAACTAAGTCACTAATGTTAAATTCTAAGGTAAAAAAGGGGGAATTGAATTAGGTAGGGAATGCGAGTCTGAAAAGGTGGGTTTTTAGTAGCTCTCCACTCCACTGCACAGACGTCTGCGTTAACTGCAACTGTTTTTCACACCTTCCAACCGACTGATCTCCCAAATTCGACTTCTGTCCTCCATTCCTCATTATTGTTTTGTGTTTAAATAGAAATTAATGTACTTTTGTGACCAATTCAGATGTGCAGTATTTGTATTGGATAAGAACAAGAAAGACCGATTAGAAAATGTCTGTTTGCATGCGGGTCTGTGCCAATGGAATTATTTTCTGTGCATAGCATACATTTAACTTATTCCAGTTACTTTACATTATAATGTATGAATGATATGTAATGTATAGGCCTCTCTTTCTATTAGCCTTGTTTGATTTACAGAACTTAGAATGTAGATCTGTTTGATATTAAAAAATAGCTTTTCCTTCCGATATTGTTTATCTATTTATTTGGCTGGACTTCAGTGGGGCCAGCTAGCCCTAAACATAAAAGACTCAATTTCTGACTGGGTAACTGGCTGATAAAGTCTTTAAGTTTAGTGGAAAACTCTTGCAATATCAGCAGGTGTGTATTAACACTGTACAGTCAGTATGCCAATGTATTGATGGATACTCAATATCATTTTTAGAGCTTTAACAACAACTGGAAGATGGCCGCACCCTCTCTGACTACAACATCCACCTTGTGCTGCATCTGAGGGGTGGGCAGTAAATTATTCCATAATCTTAACCCGGGTTTGATTACTGCCAGGGACGCTGGGGGAGTGTTCTCTCCTCTGCGTCATCAGTGCGCATTTACCCTAGGTGGGGTTGGCGAAAGGGCCTTTCTGTATGGAGTTTGCATGTTAACTCTGTGTCCCCTAGTGTAGGTACAGTACTCTCACAAAAACATGCAGTAATCCATGTCTCTATACTGCCTCCCCCTGGTTTTTTGTTCTGGACAACCTAGTTCTAATCCCGGCACGGCACACTCTCAGTTGGACAGTGCTAGAATTATGCACGAGAGAGACACACACACACACACACACGCACGCACGCACGCGCGCGCGCACGCACGCACACACACACACACACACACACACACGCAAACATTCTGTGTATGCAGGAGACAATTCTGGTCCTTCCTTAAATCATGATTTAACATGAAAAGTGACCACTCTTATTACTAGACGGTCTAGACCCGTGCCCTTTGGGCTCCAGGAAGCCGATTGGTTTGGTAGGCCAATCCGTGAAGCCGATGGTTTGGGATTTTCAATCAGGGAAGCTGTTGCCTACACCCCTATCGCACAGATTTGGTGTGTCCTCCACAGACAGACAGACGGACAGAAAGATATACCGTGACATTTGTGTTTTTTCAGTACAACCGTCTGTACAACCAAATTCCCAAAAGGCACTGCACGCCATGGGGTCATACTTGACCTGTGTGTCACCAATGACCGGGTCATTGGTGACACACAGGTCAAGTTTGACCTGTGTGTCAGAACAATGCAATTTGCTAATGTATTCCCCACCCAGTTATGCAATACCCATTGTAGGCTACCTGTTGTACCCCGGCCCATTGTCAGAGATATGGAGATATCTGTATCTGGCAGTCTGCCTATCTCTTTCATGCCCATAACACTAATTTGGCTCTAATTTGCATTTAAGACGTGAGGTCTCATTAAAACGTTTGCTTGTCTGGTGTGAATCCGCTGGGATGAGCTTCTAATTAATTCACTCCATTTTTGTCTGTTAGAGTAAGACTCAATGATATCCACTGAGTTTTAATGTCAAGAGGTCTGTCCTTGAATAATGAGGGAAAGTATGAGACCTCACAGCCCACTTGCTCATTCAAACAGCACCTGCAATCATAGGCCAATCATTGCCATAGTGTTAAGCCTATATGTTATTCAGCCGGAAATGCCCATAGTAAAAACATATTTTACACAATACTGTATATTGTGAAAAATATGTTTTGGCTGAATAGGCCACTCAACATATATTTCCTCCAAAATATTTTTTTTACACGTTGCAACTTGCAAGCTTGTAGATCAGCTACAGTTGCTGACCCCCAAATTGATACGTACAGTATTTGGCCTCATCTGTAAATGTATTGTAAGAAAAAGTATTACTGGTATTTGTATACTTTGTCTGATTCTTCAAATTAGGGGAAGTTCTCGAGCCTCTAGGCTTCTAACTTCTGCACAATATGTTATATGTATTTTTGTGTGTTTTTCTTCTGTTTTCATTAGTCTTTACGCAGTAGCCTACCTATATGTGTACCAATGTGTTCTCAGTCCAAGTGCTGCAGTGCAGATATTCCCAGTCCCAGAGAGTTTAAGTCTACTATTTTATAATTGTTAGTAGTATTGTTGTTGTTATATGTTGTCATTATTTAGATTTCTATTTAGATTTAAATAATATTTTGAATCAGTATTTGAATTTCGTTACCTGTAGCTTTAGTGTAGGGATGGCTACAGTGGCTAGGCGGTGTCACAAGTTTCCAAAGCACGCCCAAAGATCACACTTCCCCAAGGCCTGGGCGGTTCCTCTCACTCCACTGTCTCTGGTCTGGTGCGGTGCAGGGAGAAAGAGCACTGCGGGGTCAGCGCAGAGTTACCGAGTATGAGAAACAAACGCTCCTTTCTGGAGAACAACACCAACACTCTTGGGTACTTGTCTGTCTTCGGGCCACTGGCGCTTGTTATGTTATGTTGTGTCTGTGTTTGAGGGGACAATGTTAAGCCGTGGCATGAACAGCCATCACTCAGCGAACTCCGGCAGCATGCACACCCCGAGAAAAGAGCACCTGTACAAGGTGTTGGTTATTGGAGACCTGGGGGTCGGAAAGACCTCCGTTATTCGGCGGTACGTCCACCAGACCTACTCGACCAACTATCGCGCTACAATCGGAGTGGACTTTGCACTGAAGGTGTTGAACTGGGATTCCGAGACTGTCCGGCTACAACTCTGGGACATTGCAGGTGCGTAATGTACGATTGATGTTGAATATAGGCTAACCGTTTATGGCTCACTTGGGCTGCTGTGCTGTTACCTTGCATGCTGCCAGCTGCTTATTATTGGTGCTGCAACAGTAGATGCGCTGCAACAGCTGTCATTCATTAATGCCATTACAAAGGTGGTGCACTATTCTCCTGTTTATAGCCTTCGAGGTGAGCCAACGTTGCTTGGAAACATTTTATTTTGGAAATTAATACAAATATTCTTATATAGGTCTATAGTACAGTATAGGCCTATTGGGGGGAAAAGCTGCATCACTGATCACTCATTTCTTGATAATTGTAGCCTATTGCCTATATATAAACGTACACTGACATAGGCCTAAGGGGTGCATACATTATTTGGAAACAGAACAAGAGAGGGTAGCCTATGATGTAGCGGAACATAATTTCTGTTGACTTCTTCGTCGCTGCCCACTGTAGATCCACTTGTCAGCTGTCACGTGCAGACTCCCATCTGTCTCCAACTTACCCACAGTGTGTCTGACACACGCTCTCTGACGCACACACACACACCTAATGGTTAGCGTCAGGGTGGCCTGCCAGGCGGCTCTGCACAGTGCACACTCGTTTGCTGGATCATGTGAGAAGGCCCATGTGATGTGAGGGACATTTAAAGGCTAGTCACAGGAATTTCATCGAAAACTGAGTGAAAACAAGAAAAACGTTAGCCTACCTAAACAACACACACGCACGCACACTCCATCTCTATCTCTGTATAACATGTAGAATAGAACATACCATCTATACTGTGTTTTGTCATTGTACCACAGTAAAACACAGTTACACAGTTACAATTCAGACATTGTAAAGTAAGTTTAATGAACAGCGTGCCCTGCGGCTCTGTCAGTTACCAGCTGTCCATTATGCAATATTGCAATTACTTTTTGTCTCCGCCAGGCCGGCCGAGGACTGGGGACTCCTGTCTTTAAATGTGTGTAAAGCCCCAAATTTGTTGCACAATATCTATGATGATTGAGTATTTATTCCAAGTCTGGTGGTAATTCTACCACTGAAATATCTGTGGAAACTGGCAATTGCGTTTTCCGACATCCATTTCTATTTCCACTCTGCCTACAGGATATGATTAAAAAACAAACAGGATAGAAGTTACACATTGGAGCAAATAATAAAAACAAACAGTAAAACACACACCCTTGGGGTTTTTGTGGTGGCAGCTTAGCTAACCTGCTCCTCCAGCGCACACACACACACACACACACACACACACACACACACACACACCGAAAAACGACAACCCACCTCAAACCCTAACCTAGCCTGACCTAAGCAGAGACATTTCTGGTCTAGAGGGGCGGGTCGCGCCTCAGAAATGCGCGCACCCTGATTGGATCTCATCGATCTGTCCGTCACCCCCGGCCCCTCCTCTCCCCCCTAGTGCAGCGCTACGTCACATCATTTAGAGCGACGCCCACCCGGAAGGGTTGACTCCCACTTTTAGACTGGTTCAGCCCACAGCTTTTTCCAGGCTTTCATCTTTCGCGCAGACGAAATGAAAGCCTGGGTATCGAGGCTAACCCTAACCTTACCCTAACCTAACTGAGTCTGAGGTTGACACTAATGGGCTTGATGGGTGGACTTAATCCCCTCAAAGGTAATCACACTTTAATCATTGACCTCCAGACACCTACCTCAGAGGTGACTAGATTAAGCCAGACTAAAACTAAATATAAGATTGAGAAACTTTAAGTACTTCTAGTAAGACTAAATCTTAATTGCCCAGACTCTTCTTCAACAAAGATGCCGAAAGCAAACATTCTTTGTTCTGTACTCATACAATAGTATGGTACAAAACACTGAAGTCCTTAAACCAGAAACATAACCGCAAGCACGGGAGCAGGCGCTAGTCCGAGATGCGGACGCATGTCGAACTAATGCTCCGTCGGATTATAGTAGGCTGGATCACCATAGGAAACAAAGTTCTTAGTCTTGCACTGTTGCTTAGTGTTAAAGTTGTCTCTGTAGTTGTTCTCCTGCATGTGCCTGGAAGTCCACCCATTGCTATTCCGGGGTTAGTCCGACAGCAGACGGACATACCGCTGGAAGGCCGCCAGGTCTATATTGCCTCTCTTCCCAGTAAGCTGTTCATGGGAGGGGCCGTTAGGTAGCGCTGGCTGTTAGGGTAGATTCCACTGGTGAATAGTGCCTTCTTGTATGCATAGTCCACAGAAGTTGCAAATGCATCCATGCACCTAATACATTGACGATGGTAGTAAACGTCATGCCCAGGACGACACACACACACACACACACACACACACACACACACACACACTGTTTTAATGGTTAAGATTCATAGTCTATTTTATCTTCACATAGAAGGCCTCAAATTGTTCAATGCCCAAATGTCATTCTAGCCTAGAAATCTTCATTTGCAGTGAAGGCAGAATGCAGGTTTGATTTAAGTCATGGTAAAATTATTCTCAACACTAACAAGGGTCTGCATTGATGCGACTGGCTCAGACCAACGTGACAGTTAGACCCTAGGAATGTGCTGTTTCATGGGAATGTAGAGAAGGGTAATGGCAGGCTCCAAATGCCAACCAATGCAGAAAATTGTGTGTGTGTGTGTGTGTGTGTGTGTGTGTGTGTGTGTGTGTGTGTGTGTGTGTGTGTGTGTGTGTGTGTGTGTGTGTGTGTGTGTGTGTGTGTGTGTGTGTGTGTGTGTGTGTGTGTGTGTGTGTGTGTGCGCGCACGTGTACAAGGGTCAAGTTGTTTTATTGTTAAATACAACACAGCAGAAAGCTACATTACAGACTGTGAAATTCTCAACACTGTGGAAAATGTGACAAAAAGACAGAGAGAGGGAGCTCATGTTGTTTGTCAGTGTGCGACTGATTACACACAGCAGTGTTGTGCAAATGTTTTGAAAATAGCATCTATTTGAGCTAGGAATTTTAATATCCTACAGTATAAAATGAAATTTGTGCTGCAGGTCAGGAGCGTTTTGGCAACATGACACGGGTGTACTACCGTGAGGCTATGGGCGCCTTCATCGTGTTCGACGTAACAAGGCCCACCACGTTTGAGGCGGTCACCAAATGGAAGGAGGACCTGGACTCCAAGCTCATGCTGGCCAACGGACAGAGCATCGCCACGGTGCTGCTGGCCAACAAATGTGACCACCAGAGCCGGGACGAAATCACCAGCAACAGCATGAAGATGGACCAGTTCTGTAAAGACCACGGCTTCGTTGGCTGGTTCGAGACTTCTGCAAAGGTTAGTCCTGTGACTCACTCTGCTGTCTCTGGTTCTGTTCGGTTATGCAGTGCAGTGGTTCTCAAACCTTCTCATGTCAACGACCCCCAAATTGTAATTGGCCACAGACCTCATCTGAAAAATGTTTTGTGCCAGGCACCGCCAGAATAGACTTTTTTTCCCCCCAAAGAAGGGGGGGATTAGCCTTGGGGACTTGAGGACTTGTGTGAGGATAAAAGAGCTAAAAACGTGAGGACAGACATGTGAGGACGCCAATTGTGATTGGCCGGAATGTGATGATGTATGATGACAAGAGTAGTTTGATTAACCCCTAATTGTTGTTATTGTTACTTAAAACCCATTTTGGGCGGGACCCCTTTTGGTGTTTTAAACATTATGTTATAATTTAGCTATTGAAAAATAGCAGATCTACAAGCTCGTAGCGTGCCACTCGGTGGCACGCTACGAGCTTGCTATTTTTGAAAAATGTGGCGCAAATCTTTGAATATATATTATTGAAAAGTGAATGTTTTTAACTCGGGTCTAAATGGGTTAATGCTGTGCACAGATGTACACAAACGTCAAGGGAATGCACCAGATTGTAGGTGAGCCTTACATGCTCACAGCTAATGTCCTTCATGTGCTCAGGTCACTTCAGCCAGTAATAAACATCCCCACACGACCAGCTGGAATTTCATATACTTGTGGAAAGTGGTGCCGTGGGATCAATTTAAAGAGGGAGTCGTCTCCAGTAAGGCATTGAAGTGAACCGGCACAAACTGACTTTAGAAAGCTTATAGTAGTGTAGTTATATCCAATGGTCCATTTACACTTTGACAAAAAGAGGCAGAGTTTTTTACATCACGCCATAAATTCTACAAATGGCGTCCCCATTCACACATCCTCTGTAGACACTAATGTGTCTGAATAACCTCTTTGCTGCATGCAGTTCATGGCGTGAAAGCTCAACATTCTACAAGGTCAAAGGTCATAAGGTGTGCAGTGTCAGTGCTACTACGCAGGCCTCACATTTAGAGTTCGGTGGACATACATATAGAGTTTGTTTATGTCTGAGTCATATACCACCCGCCCACCGGCCCTTCCATTAGCCAAATTTTAATATAGGAAACAATGGAAATCATCAGAAACTTCTTGTGTTAATTAGTTTGAAAACACACAGAAGGGGTGGTGCTGTGAGTGTGTTGTCCTTCCTGCACATGCTGTGTACATCTAGAACACACTGTATGTATGCATATGAATAGACGTCTAGATTATTGCCGTTTTAAACTAGTGGGTCAGAACCCTCATAGTGTATGTTTCATATTGTCAGGGGCCTCAGGGCCAAAGGGCAGCTTTAATAGAAGATTATTGTGTTGCTCCCCCTTGGGCCTTGTGTTACATACCACTTTTTTATTTATAATTTTTAGGACAACGTCAACATCAATGAGGCTGCAAACTTCCTCGTCAAACACATCATGGCCACAGAGAACGATATTCTAAAGTCGGTGGTACCAGACACCATCTCGCCGCAGCTCAACTCCAACAAGCAAGTGAGCTGTTCTGGCTGCATCAAACCATAGAGGATAGACCGAAGGAAGCATTGTCAGAACAGGACATGCAGAACAATGGAGGAGAAACACTATGGACCTCGACCTCCCTAGCCTCTGAGGCGTGTGATGTGCTGGATTCGGTTTTAACCAGCAATGAAAAGAGCTGCAGACATACATACATACATACCGTACATACAAAACTTTGAATAACATCTCTGTCAGCAAGTCAAAATGTGATGCTGTCCTGTCAGTCCTGTCATCCAACCTCTGTCCAGCCTTAACGGTCATCATCCCTGCTTAAACCAATATATTGTTCCACATACGTTCATCTTGGAGGTAGAAGAGTTGTATGAGATCCTTTTTTTTTAATAATGGACAATGGACTAATCCAATGTTTACTGTTGCTTTGTTGCACATAAATGGATGTGTTTATTTTATGTATTTATGCTTAACAGCTATTATATATGTGTGATGCTGGCTGAACATACCGTATATGCTGTGTGTTAGACTTTTCAAAGCCAGTCTTGATTAATGATTAACCCTTACTTAAAGGGCCATGTTGGTGGTCTGGCATGTTTAGCACAATGACTATGCTTGTTTTGTTTTTTCAAAGAAAACTGTATTTTTGTAATGTGAGGAAATTAAATACATTGCACTCATTTCAGTACGGTATGAAAAGTAGTCTCTGGTAAAAACATTGATGACATATGGACTCCAGTATGGTACTGGACCCGGTGAGTTGCCCGGGGCAACTGGCATCGTTTGACCACTGAGAATCGAAGCAGTGGAGCTCTGCCTTCACTGACGCAAGGCTGTCTCAACGATTTGGCAAAATACGGCGGATAAAATATAATGTGTGTTGTCTGGACAAAAATGCAAGAACAACTCAATCACAAGTGATCGTCTGTTTACCAGGTACACGACTCGGAAGAGATTTCTGCTGATATGGACAGGCCTTTCTCATGAGATCACCTAGCAAAGCTTGATGCTTATCCATTGTCATTGTTACACTGTGAAATGAAAAATAAGCACTTGAATATCTCGAAGGCTGAGTGCTGGGCACCCACACTGAAACTTTGGAACGTGTGTGTGTGTGTGCGTGCGTGCGTGCGTGCGTGCATCTCAAACTGGTGAGAAGCGAAGTGGCAGATGTGGCGAGACAACAATATGGTGGTATTTTGAGAACAGAACAGAGAAGGGCTAAATATCCATGGCACAGTGACATGATGGGTTGGATTAGGCTGAGTGTATCAATAGTGGGTGTGATGCGGGTAGATTTAATTATGGTCAATCAAAGGATCTCTTTTCATTAGCTTTAAGTGTAGTGAGCTGTGCTCAGCACAGTGGCGTACTGCTGGTAATTTCCACAGTGTCATGGAAGAGCCTCGGAAAAGTAATTTCTCCCAAAAGCAGTTTGAGGCATCGTCAACAACAACAAAATTTACAGTACCTCAAACGGGTGTAGATTCACTGAAGGAGGCACCATAGGAAAGACCATGGGGTCAACAAAATCACTCTCAACACTGGCCATATATGATCAAATCAATGGCATTTAATGTTTGTGTTTACACACACCCTCAAAGCTGGACATAGGAAGGGCCAGCGCCCCTCAAAAACAGATGATGAGTATTGACAGTACACATGACGTCACAGCCCAGCTGGAAAAAAGCCCTGGGAATAAAGATGTATGATAACAATAGTGGACTCAAGCACCACAATAATGTATTATTGTGTCTTAAACCTGCAGTAGAAGGGTTAGAATGTTAAATACAAAAGCATGTTTATGAGGTCATACACAGTTGCTTGCTGTGTGAGTACCTGCAACCAAGACAAGACATCTGAACTATACCTAACAAGATAACCTGAGAATGCTGCGCCAGCCAGAGCTGTCCCCTGGACAACAAGTTCACAGTGTTAGCTCGACTAGTCATGAGAAAGTGTGACACCATGTGAGTCGTCTTTCATTTAGTTCCATACACACACTGTCTGTGTTTAGAAAGGAATTGTTTTGCAGTGGTTTTGCTGTAAAACTTTTCAAAGATTCATTGGTTCTATGTAGTAGGCTACACAGTGTTAATAAAAAAAACAAAATTGACCCGTGTTCTTATGCTGCTATTACATTGTCACGTAAATTATTCCCTACTACTAGCTAAAACTGTCCACTCTTTGCATTATTGATATTAAACAATAAAATAAATCTATGCTTTTTTGTGCGATATATTTCTTAAATTTTTGCAATGCGATTTTGCAAAGCAATTTAAATTTAGCAGCTGTGGTCTGTTTGCAAGTTCTTGGAGTGATAGCCTACAGTAAAATGTAGGTGGTGTGAGTGAGCGAGAAAGTGTGTGTGTGTGTGTGAAAAAGTTGAAAGACTGTTTTTGTATGTTATATTATTGTCACATATTCTTTATAATTTTTTACCCCACGATTTTGTAACCCATTTTTCACTCCTGTGTCAATTATCTAATGTGATCCTGGGCTCTACACACCCTCCGCCAACCTGGGGAGAGCAATGGACTTGAACTCATGCTTCCTTCATGCCTGAGTGTCCAAGTTGCTCCTTTACACCTGACAGGGGGAGTTTCCCTGGTTGGACGTAGCGCGTGGAAGGAACACGTTATTCCAACCAGTTCCATTCCCCTCCAACAGGCGCCCCGGCTGGCCAGGGGGAGGCAGTTTAGAGACCAGGATTACTGCATGTTTTTGTGAGGGTATCTACCCTAGGGGACACGGGGAGAACATGCAAACTCCACACAGAAAGGCCCTTTCACCAACACCGCCTCGGGTATGGGCACTGATGACGTGGAGGAGGAAACACGCCGCCAGCACCCACAGCACCCCGAGCGGGAATCGAACCCAGGACCTTCTAGCTGTGAGGCGACAGCACTACCAACTGTGCCACCGTGCCCAGCTATTGTCACATATTCTATGCTGTTCTATGTCATGTTGCTTGTTTCAGAACCACAATGTGCCAATAAGGACATAAAAAATATAATTCTGGACATCCTGTAGGACGGTGTTCTTACTGACACACTGCGGTGATCACCCCTTACACTACTCACCTATCCATTATAATAGAGTGCTTGTGCGAGAGAGAGTGGCCTCAGCTGATCTAGGTTCTCATTAGGAAGCCATATGACAGACAGGGAGCAGATGATTCTCTTCCTGGGGGATTAGATTTGGCTGTCTGGCAATAGCTCAGGTCACTAAGACTAAGAGCACATTTCTCACACAAATTAAAAAAAATCAAACCTGTGTGAAGTGAGTGGTGCAACTATACATTTATTTTTATAGTTACTGTATTGTTGTACTGTGGTCGGTATACCGTATTGTAGTGCACTGTGCTCGCTACTGTAGTGTACTCTGTGCCACTTTACTCTGTGCTGTACTCTACTGGCCACTTTAGGTGGTGCAGCTTTCCGTGCTTGGACGTACGTATAGTTGCGAATGCAGTGAGCCACTTACTATGAGACCCTGCTGCTCATGTCTGTGTATGTGTGTGTGTGTGTGTGTGTGTGTGTGTGTGTGTCTGTCCCGCTGTGACACCACCCGCCCGCCACCAGAGGGCGCAGCTGTAGCACACACACACACACACACACACACACACAGGGCGCAGCTGTAGCACACACACACAAACACACACACACACACACACACACACACACAGCTCTGAACTCGGTAGAATCTGCACCTGGCTCGCTGATAACAAACTATCCTTACACCTGGGAAAAACTGAATCCATCCTCTTCGGATCAAATAGTAATCTCAGCAAGGCAGATGGCTTCTTGGTTAGAGTGGGTGACAATATTATCACACAAAAAGATGAAATTACCTACCTAGGTTCCATCCTGGAGGCCAATCTTTCCGGTGATAAGATGGCCACCAACGTAATCAAAAAAGTCAATCAAAGAACAAGATTCCTTTACAGGATCTCCTCACTGGTCAGCAAAAACACCTTGAAGACCTTAACAGGAGCCCTCGTACAAGGTTTCTTTGACTATGCATCCACCTCTTGGTACCACAGCACCTCAAAGGCCCTTAAAACAAGGCTCCAGACCTCCCAAAACAAACTGGTCAGGCTCCTACTTGGCCTCACCCCCCGAACCCACCTCACCCCTGCCCACTTTGACAGGCTGGGATGGCTTAGGGTCGTCGACAGAGTACAGCATCTTGCAATGGGTCTGGTCCACAAGATTCGATACACCACCAAGATACCCATGTACCTGTCTAAATACTTCCTTAATGTAAACGAAGTCCACACCCACAACACCAGAGGGAGTGCAACAAACCATGTACAACCCAGATTCGGCACAAACAAGGGACTAAATTCTTTTCGCTCCTATGCCACCAAAATGTGGAACGCCCTACCAACAGTCATTAAGACATGTGAATCCCTTGACTCCTTCAAAACCGCTCTCAAAGGGCACCTACGGATGGCTGCAATTCGAAACTGGCCTCTGTAAAATCTGAATCCCCCCCACCCCCCCCACCCCATTTTCCCTCACTGTATATTGTATCTTTTCCCTTTTTTGCTTCCCATATGATGAATTTAGCTACATAGAAATGTCTATTTGTATGTCTCTAAATGTTTGTATGTCTTTAAATGTTTTGATGAATTGAACAATGTGGACCCTGTTGTAAACAAGTGTAATGCTTAATTGGGTCGTCCACTCACAGTTGACAGTCTTTGTATTGAGTTTGTGCTTAAAATGTACTGTAAATTCTACAAACTGTTAATAAATATTTCAATCAATCAATCAAACACACACACACACACACACACGAGCTGCGTTCGCTTCCCGCGTTTGCGGTCTTACTTGTCGTATACAGACACAGGGACAGACACACATAGCTCCGAAATGGATACATACCAGTCTGAAGTGAGTGGTGCTGTACTGTACTCGTGCTGTAGTACTGTAGGCTACTGTAGGCTGCCTATACAAGCCCTCCTCCCTGGCCTGTGTGTGTGCGTGCGTGCGTGCGTGCGTGTGCGTGCGTGCATGCGTGCGTACGAGACGTGCGACAGTGCCATCCAGTGGTGAGGTGTTTCAGCTGTCCGTGCTCGGACACGCATACATAGGGAGGGACCATATAGACTGGAGGGACAGACATGCACATGTATGCTGCAGCTGCACCACTCGATAAAAGGCCTGGATTATGGGGATTTTAAGATATGACAGAATGACAGAAGCATGAGGACAGTCCGTAGCTCTCCCCAAGATTACATTTGACATTGTGGGATAAAAAAAGACCAAACCACTTGCCTACATATGATGTTCATTGTTAGCCAGTTTCTGAACTGCCCACAGGCCTCTCGAGACAGAATAGAAATGGTGTATTATAATGAATATTGTAGTGAGGACCAAAGTTACAGTAAGTAGGCCTATATAAAGATTGATTAAATTGGGCCTTTAATTACCCAGCCCTATTTTGAATTCAATATGGTTATTATATGGTGGTGATGAAAATGTACCAATACTACCAATGTATGTTATTCATTTAGATTTTGCTCAAACCACATCACCTTTAAAGGCTTTAAAGGAGAGTTTCGCACAAGCTGTAAATCGTTAAACAATTTAAATCGTTCAAACGTTCAATTGTTCAACGATTTAAATCGTTCAACGATTTAAATCGTTCAACGTTCAATTGTTCAATGATTTAAATCGTTCAACGATTTAAATCGTTCAATCATTCAATGATTTAAATCGTTCAACGTTCAATGATTTAAATCGTTCAGCGATTTAAATCGTTCAACGTTAAATTGTTCACCGATTTCAATCGTTCGATTTAAACCGTTAAATGTTCAATTGTTCAACGATTAAAATCGTTCAATCGTCAATCAAAATAGCTCAGTTGGGAGAGCGTTAGACTGAAGATCTAAATGTCCCTGGTTCAATCCTGGGTTTCGGCAGGTGAACTGAGGTACAGAAAACCGTATGGCTCCCAGGCTGATCTCACTGGGGGAAAACCTGTATCAGTTTATTTGTTTAAGAAGTAACAAGTAACAGTCAATGTAAAAATACATTCTGGATGTGACATTTGCAAGCCGAAATAGCTCAGTTGGGAGAGCGTTAGACCTAAGATCTAAAGGTCCCTGATTCAATCCCGGGTTTTGGCAGGTGAAATGAGGTACAATATGACTCCCAGGACGATCTCACTGGGGGGAAAGCTGTATGAGTTTATTTGAAACGCTTAAACGCCCAATGCATTCTCTATGGCAATAGCACAAACTTTGGCATGCTACTAGTCCTACATACTTACACCTAGCAACCTCATTCTAGCCTACTTAGGTTCATCTTACGGTGGACATGTTTGCCTGAAAAGGAATCTTTGAAATCTTCCATAGTTTTAGAAATATAGTGCTTTCAAATTTGAGACATTTAACATGGGGCTCAATGGCAGCTTTATAGGCACGTCAAAAGTCACTTTCACCTAGAAACTCCATTCACACTTTTTATTATTCAGCTTACTGTGGAGACACATGCTGGAACTTTTTTTTTATTTTTATGTTTTGTAGTTTATGAGTTATTTAACTTAAACGCCCAATGCATTCTCTATGGCAATAGCACAAACTTTGGCATGCTACTAGTCCTACATACTTACACCTAGCAACCCCATTCTAGCCTACTTAGGTTCATCTTACGGTGGACATGTTTGCCTGAAAAGGAATCTTTGATAGAAATATAGACATTTAACATGGGGCTCAATGGCAGCTCTATAGGCACGTCAAAAGTCACTTTCACCTAGAAACTCCATTCACACTTTTTATTATTCAGCTTACTGTGGAGACACATGCTGGAACTTTTTTTTATTTTTATGTTTTGTAGTTTATGAGTTATTTAACTTAAACGCCCAATGCATTCTCTATGGCAATAGCACAAACTTTGGCATGCTACTAGTCCTACATACTTACACCTAGCAACCCCATTCTAGCCTACTTAGGTTCATCTTACGGTGGACATGTTTGCCTGAAAAGGAATCTTTGAAATCTTCCATAGTTTTAGAAATATAGTGCTTTCAAATTTGAGACATTTAACATGGGGCTCAATGGCAGCTTTATAGGCACGTCAAAAGTCACTTTCACCTAGAAACTCCATTCACACTTTTTATTATTCAGCTTACTGTGGAGACACATGCTGGAACTTTTTTTTATTTTTATGTTTTGTAGTTGATGAGTTATTTAACTTAAACGCCCAATGCATTCTCTATGGCAATAGCACAAACTTTGGCATGCTACTAGTCCTACATACTTACACCTAGCAACCCCATTCTAGCCTACTTAGGTTCATCTTACGGTGGACATGTTTGCCTGAAAAGGAATCTTTGAAATCTTCCATAGTTTTAGAAATATAGTGCTTTCAAATTTGAGACATTTAACATGGGGCTCAATGGCAGCTTTATAGGCACGTCAAAAGTCACTTTCACCTAGAAACTCCATTCACACTTTTTTATTATTCAGCTTACTGTGGCGACACATGCTGGAACTTTTTTTTATTTTTATGTTTTGTAGTTTATGAGTTATTTAACTTAAACGCCCAATGCATTCTCTATGGCAAAAGCACAAACTTTGGCATGCTACTAGTCCTACATACTTACACCTAGCAACCCCATTCTAGCCTACTTAGGTTCATCTTACGGTGGACATGTTTGCCTGAAAAGGAATCTTTGAAATCTTCCATAGTTTTAGAAATATAGTGCTTTCAAATTTGAGACATTTAACATGGGGCTCAATGGCAGCTTTATAGGCACGTCAAAAGTCACTTTCACCTAGAAACTCCATTCACACTTTTTATTATTCAGCTTACTGTGGAGACACATGCTGGAACTTTTTTTTATTTTTATGTTTTGTAGTTTATGAGTTATTTAACTTAAACGCCCAATGCATTCTCTATGGCAATAGCACAAACTTTGGCATGCTACTAGTCCTACATACTTACACATGGCAACCCCATTCTAGCCTACTTAGGTTCATCTTACGGTGGACATGTTTGTCTGAAAAGGAATCTTTGAAATGTTTCATAGTTTTAGAAATATAGTGCTTTCAAATTTACAATGGGGCTCAATGGCAAAAATGATGAAAAACGGCGTGCTATAGTATGCCGTACGATATGGGCTATAGCCCATGGTCCAAAATGATGCAAAACGAGGATAAAAAAAGAAAATAAAAAATAAAAAAACGATGGGCTATAACCCATCGTTTTTTTCATTATTTCATTTTTTACAAATCCTGAAAAATGATGAAAAACGGCGTGCTGTAGTATGCCGTACGATATGGGCTATAGCCCATGGTCCAAAATGATGCAAAACGAGGATTTAAAAAAAAATCAAAAATTAAAAAAACGATGGGCTATAACCAGGGGGGCAGTCAGCCAGATATTTCGTGAAGCCTCATTTGAAATCGGTAGTTCATATAATGGCCTGTTGTGGCGCTGGACTGGACCCAAAAAGCCCCATAGCTCCATAGAGGCCCATGTATTTTGGCCCAACTTCACCTAGACTGTATTACCTTAATAAACATGGTCATGAATACTTTCTTCTTCCAGTCACTAGTTTAAAGTCTCATTTCTAATGTCATAATATTCTTTTTGGAAAAGTATGGTCCCATTAATTAAAAAAATGACCATAAAGAAAAAAAAACATCGCGTATGTTCTGAGGGGCGTGGCTACCGTTACAGTCTATGATCGGGATTCCCCTCCCACTCGAGTCAAAATAAAAACCAACGGAGAAGAAGGGGGGAAGTCCCGCCTCGTTGTCTGGGCAGCCAATGGCCAGCTGGTCCAAAACGGAGCCAGCCAATGGCCAGCTGGTACCAAACGGATCTAGAAAGATGGCGATTTACAGTGCAGGAATAACAGGCTTCATTTTACGTCCATGTTAGACCCGGCGAACGCTTTGTCCATATTTTTTACAGTCTATGGCTATAACCCATCGTTTTTTTCATTTTTTTCAAATCCTCAAAAATTATGAAAAACGGCGTGCTATAGTAGGCCTATGCCGTACGATATGAGCTATAGTCCATGGTCAAAAATGATGAAAAATAAGGATAATTTTTTTTTTCAAAAATTCAAAAAACAATGGGCTATAACCCATTGTTTTTTTCATTTTTCCATTTTTTTCAAAACCTCAAAAATGTGGAAAAACGGCGTGCTATAGTATGCCGTACGGTATGGGCTATAGCCCATGTTCAAAAATGATGAAAAACGAGGGGGTTTTTTTCTTCAAAATTTAAAAAAACGATGGGCTATAACCCATGTTTTTTTTTTTTTTTTTTTTTTTTTTCAAAACCTCAAAAATGATGAAAAACGGCGTGCTATAGTATGCCGTATGGTATGGGCTATAGCCCATGTTCAAAAATGATGAAAAACGAGTTTTTTTTTTTTTTTCAAAATTTCAAAAAACGATGGGCTATAACCCATGTTTTTTTTTTTTTCCTTTTTTTCAAAACCTCAAAAATTATGAAAAACGGCGTGCTATAGTATGCCGTACGGTTTGGGCTATAGCCCATGTTCAAAAATGATGAAAAACGAGGTTAAAAAAAGAATTCAAAATTTCAAAAAACAATGGGCTATAACCCATGTTTTTTTTTTTTTTTTCATTTTTTTCAAAACCTCAAAAATGATGAAAAACGGCGTGCTATAGTATGCCGTACGGTATGGGCTATAGCCCATGTTCAAAAATGATGAAAAACTAGGTTAAAAAAATATATCAAAATTTCAAAAAACGATGGGCTATAACCCATGTTTGTTTTTTTTTCATTTTTTTCAAAACCTCAAAAATTATGAAAAACGGCGTGCTATAGTATGCCGTACGGTATGGGCTATAGCCCATGTTCAAAAATGATGAAAAACGAGGTTTAATTTTTTTTTCAAAAATTCAAAAAACGATGGGCTATAACCCATGTTTTTTTTTTTTTTCATTTTTTTCAAAACCTCAAAAATGATGAAAAACGGCGTGCTATAGTATGCCGTACGGTATGGGCTATAGCCCATGTTCAAAAATGATGAAAAACGAGGTTAAAAGAAAAAGTCAAAATTTCAAAAAACGATGGGCTATAACCCATGTTTTGTTTTTTTTTCATTTTTTTCAAAACCTCAAAAATGATGAAAAACGGCGTGCTATAGTATGCCGTGCGGTATGGGCTATAGCCCATGTTCAAAAATGATGAAAAACGAGGTTAAAAAAAAAATCAAAATTTCATAAAACGATGGGCTATAACCCATGTTTTGTTTTTTTTTCATTTTTTTCAAAACCTCAAAAATGATGAAAAACGGCGTGCTATAGTATGCCGTACGGTATGGGCTATAGCCCATGTTCAAAAATGATGAAAAACGAGGTTAAAAGAAAAAGTCAAAATTTCAAAAAACGATGGGCTATAACCCATGTTTTTTTTTTTTTCATTTTTTTCAAAACCTCAAAAATTATGAAAAACGGCGTGCTATAGTATGCCGTACGGTATGGGCTATAGCCCATGTTCAAAAATGATGAAAAACGAGGTTAAAAAAAAATTCAAAATTTCAAAAAACGATGGGCTATAACCCATGTTTTGTTTTTTTTTCATTTTTTTCAAAACCTCAAAAATGATGAAAAACGGCGTGCTATAGTATGCCGTGCGGTATGGGCTATAGCCCATGTTCAAAAATGATGAAAAACGAGGTAAAAAAAAAAATCAAAATTTCATAAAACGATGGGCTATAACCCATGTTTTTTTTTTTTTTTTCAAATCCTCAAAAATTATGAAAAACGGCGTGCTATAGTATGCCGTACGATATGGGCTATAGCCCATATCCTTGCGGTGTATAGCGGTGTATGAGAATGGGTGTTGCGGAGGATGAGAGCATTCCTCTCATCCTCCGCAAAACACAACGCATTCTCTATGGCAATAGCACAAACTTTGGCATGCTACTAGTCCTACATACTTACACCTAGCAACCTCATTCTAGCCTACTTAGGTTCATCTTACGGTGGACATGTTTGCCTGAAAAGGAATCTTTGAAATCTTCCATAGTTTTAGAAATATAGTGCTTTCAAATTTGAGACATTTAACATGGGGCTCAATGGCAGCTTTATAGGCACGTCAAAAGTCACTTTCACCTAGAAACTCCATTCACACTTTTTATTATTCAGCTTACTGTGGAGACACATGCTGGAACTTTTTTTTATTTTTATGTTTTGTAGTTTATGAGTTATTTAACTTAAACGCCCAATGCATTCTCTATGGCAATAGCACAAACTTTGGCATGCTACTAGTCCTACATACTTACACATAGCAACCCCATTCTAGCCTACTTAGGTTCATCTTACGGTGGACATGTTTGTCTGAAAAGGAATCTTTGAAATGTTTCATAGTTTTAGAAATATAGTGCTTTCAAATTTACAATGGGGCTCAATGGCAAAAATGATGAAAAACGAGGATAAAAAGAAATAATCAAAAAATAAAAAAACGATGGGCTATAACCCATCGTTTTTTTCATTTTTTTCAAATCCTCAAAAATTATGAAAAACGGCGTGCTATAGTAGGCCTATGCCGTACGATATGGGCTATAGTCAATGGTCAAAAATGTAGAAAAATGAGGATAAAAGAAAATTCAATTATTTAAAAAACAATGGGCTATAACCCATCGTTTTTTTTATTTTTTCATTTTTTACAAATCCTCAAAAAAGATGAAAAAAGGCGTGCTGTAGTATGCCGTACTATATAGGCTATAGCCCATGGTCCAAAATGATGCAAAACGAGGATAAAAAGAAATAATCAAAAATTAAAAAACCGATGGGCTATAACCCATCGTTTTTTTCATTTTTTTCAAATCCTCAAAAATTATGAAAAACGGCGTGCTATAGTAGGCCTATGCCGTACGATATGGGCTATAGTCCATGGTCAAAAATGATGAAAAATGAGGATAAAAGAAAAATCAAAAATTAAAAAAACAATGGGCTATCACCCATCGTTTTTTTCATTTTTTCATTTTTTTAAAAAACCTCAAAAATGATGAAAAACGGCGTGCTATAGTATGCCGTACGGTATGGGCTATAGCCCATGTTCAAAAATGATGAAAAACGAGGTTAAAAAAAAAAACATCAAAAATTAAAAAAACGATGGGCTATAACCCATCGTTTTTTTATTTTTTTTTCAAATCCTCAAAAATTATGAAAACCGGCGTGCTATAGTAGGCCTATGCCGTACGATATGGGCTATAGTCCATGGTCAAAAATGATGAAAAATGAGGATTAAAAAAAAATCAAAAATTAAAAAAACAATGGGCTATAACCCATCTTTTTTCATTTTTTCACTTTTTTTCAAATCCTCAAAAATGATGAAAAACGGCGTGCTATAGTATGCCGTACGGTATGGGCTATAGCCCATGTTCAAAAATGATGAAAAACGAGGTTAAAAAAATATCAAATTTTCAAAAAACGATGGGCTATAACCCATGTTTTGGTTTTTTTTCAATTTTTTTCAAAACCTCAAAAATGATGAAAAACGGCGTGCTATAGTATGCCGTACGGTATGGGCTATAGCCCATGTTCAAAAATGATGAAAAACGAGGTTAAAAAAAGAAAATCAAAAATTAAAAAAACGATGGGCTATAACCCATCGTTTTTTTTCATTTTTTCATTTTTTACAAATCCCCCAAAAAGATGAAAAAAGGCGTGCTGTAGTATGCCGTACTATAATTATAGGCTATAGCCCATGGTCCAAAATGATGCAAAACGAGGATAAAAAAAATAAATAAAAAATAAATAAAACGATGGGCTATAACCCATCGTTTTTTTCATTTTTTTCAAATCCTCAAAATGATGAAAAACGGCGTGCTATAGTATGCCGTACGATATGGGCTATAGCCCATGTTCAAAAATGATGAAAAACAAGGTTATTTTATTTTTTTCAAAATTTCAAAAAACGATGGGCTATAACCCATGTTTTTTTTTTTTTTTTTTTTAATCCTCAAAAATGATGAAAAACGGCGTGCTATAGTATGCCGTACGGTATGGGCTATAGCCCATGTTCAAAAATGATGAAAAACGAGTTTTTATTTTTTTTCAAAGTTTCAAAAAACGATGGGCTATAACCCATGTTTTTTGTTTTTTTTTCATATCCTCAAAACAGACGTCTAAAACACGTCTATTTTTAGACTTGTTTTAGACGTTTATAAACAGAACTGTCCATCTAAATTCTAAACGGATGGTTAAATATAAGTTCCCGATTGTACCTCACATGCCAGTGTGGCACCGTAGATAAACCTGGGGTTTATAAGCAGAACATTCCGGGTTCAATTCTCCTGAAGAACATTTTCACTGTCCATCTAAATTCTAAACGGCTGGTTAAATATAAGTTCCCGATTGTACCTTACATGCCGATGTGGCTCAAAAGATAAATCTGAGGTTCATAATCCAAAGGTTACTGGTTCAAAACTAATACTCAACCAATGCTGCAGTAATTTGAACTTTTCAAGGCTAGAATAAAAAATAAAAACTCATAAGCACCAGGAGACATCTGCTGATTGCCCCAAGGTGCCTTAGCTCAATGGTGTGGTGTGCTTGATCGGTAGCCTCTGCTACCACCTGCCTGCAGGTTCAAGTCCCATGCAAGGTACTAGTGAGGACCATCGGGAGACGGTGCTCTCTCCCCCTGTTTCCTGAAAAGTAGCAGTTGGGGGTTATGTTTGAAAGAACCCTGTCCACCTAAAATTTTACAGATAAGAATTAGGTCAAACGTTTAAAAATAAAATAGCAATTTGGCCCATCATCTGACAGAAAGAATAGTCTGTGTATTTGCATACTGGGCCAAAACTTGGTTGGAAAGTCCCTCTTTTATGTCTGGCTTCCAGGCCAGTTGGGAAAAGGGCAAACTGAGAGGTGGTAAGAGTATGTTAAATTGGACATTTTCATGGTAAAAGGTTAGCTGGACAGGGTTCTTTCAGACATAAGCCCCAACCGTTACATCTCAGGAAACAGGGGGAGAGAGCACCCTCTCCCGATGGTCCTCCAGCACCTTGATGTCATGACATGGGACTTGAACCTGCCAACTGCCTGTAGCAGAGGCAACGGGTCAAGCACTCCACACCATTACACCAAGGCACCTTTGGGCATTCAGCAGATGTCTCCTGGTGCTTTTGAGTTTTTATTTTTCATTCAAGCCTTGAAAAGTTCAAATTACTGCAGCATTGAGCTGTAGGAGGAACAGGACTTGAACATGGAATGTCTGTACTGAAAGCCTGATGATTAGACCATTGCACCATCAGTCAGACACTCTCAGGCAAAGTCTCCTGGTCATTTTGAAGTGATCTTTTGTTCGTTAGCCTTCAGTTAGTAAAGTTTAAATAACACAGAATCATATTAATCAGATGTTTCTTAGCGCTGTTGAGGTCTTCTTTTATATGATAGTGTAACAGCCGGGAATCGAACCCTGGTCTCCCACGTGGAAAGCCGAGAAAAACGAGGTTAAAAAAATAATTAAAAATTTCATAAAACGATGGGCTATAACCCATGTTTGTTTTTTTTTCATTTTTTTCAAAACCTCAAAAATGATGAAAAACGGCGTGCTATAGTATGCCGTACGGTATGGGCTATAGCCCATGTTCAAAAATGATGAAAAACGAGAAAAAAAAAAAATAATAATCAAAAAACGATGGGCTATAACCCATGTTTTTTTTTTTTTTCATTTTTTTCAAAACCTCAAAAATGATGAAAAACGGCGTGCTATAGTATGCCGTACGGTATGGGCTATAGCCCATATTCAAAAATGATGAAAAACGAGGTTAAAAAAAAATATCAAAATTTCAAAAAACGATGGGCTATAACCCATGTTTTTTTATTTTTTTCATTTTTTTCAAATCCTCAAAAATTATGAAAAACGGCGTGCTATAGTATGCCGTACGATATGGGCTATAGCCCATATCCTTGCGGTGTATAGCGGTGTATGAGAATGGGTGTTGCGGAGGATGAGAGCATTCCTCTCATCCTCCGCAACACAATGCATTCTCTATGGCAATAGCACAAACTTTGGCATGCTACTAGTCCTACATACTTACACCTAGCAACCCCATTCTAGCCTACTTAGGTTCATCTTACGGTGGACATGTTTGCCTGAAAAGGAATCTTTGAAATCTTTCATAGTTTTAGAAATATAGTGCTTTCAAATTTGAGACATTTAACATGGGGCTCAATGGCAGCTCTATAGGCACGTCAAAAGTCACTTTCACCTAGAAACTCCATTCACACTTTTTATTATTCAGCTTACTGTGGAGACAAATGCTGGAACTTCTTTTTATTTTTATGTTTTGTAGTTTATGAGTTATTTAACTTAAACGCCCAATGCATTCTCTATGGCAATAGCACAAACTTTGGCATGCTACTAGTCCTACATACTTACACCTAGCAACCCCATTCTCGCCTACTTAGGTTCATCTTACGGTGGACATGTTTGCCTGAAAAGGAATCTTTGAAATCTTCCATAGTTTTAGAAATATAGTGCTTTCAAATTTGAGACATTTAACATGGGGCTCAATGGCAGCTCTATAGGCACGTCAAAAGTCACTTTCACCTAGAAACTCCATTCACACTTTTTATTATTCAGCTTACTGTGGAGACACATGCTGGAACTTTTTTTTATTTTTATGTTTTGTAGTTCATGAGTTATTTAACTTAAACGCCCAATGCATTCTCTATGGCAATAGCACAAACTTTGGCATGCTACTAGTCCTACATACTTACACCTAGCAACCCCATTCTAGCCTACTTAGGTTCATCTTACGGTGGACATGTTTGTCTGAAAAGGAATCTTTGAAATGTTTCATAGTTTTAGAAATATAGTGCTTTCAAATATACAATGGGGCTCAATGGCAAAAATGATGAAAAACGGCGTGCTATAGTATGCCGTACGATATGGGCTATAGCCCATATCCTTGCGGTGTATAGCGGTGTATGAGAATGGGTGTTGCGGAGGATGAGAGCATTCCTCTCATCCTCCGCAACACAATGCATTCTCTATGGCAATAGCACAAACTTTGGCATGCTACTAGTCCTACATACTTACACCTAGCAACCCCATTCTAGCCTACTTAGGTTCATCTTACGGTGGACATGTTTGCCTGAAAAGGAATCTTTGAAATCTTCCATAGTTTTAGAAATATAGTGCTTTCAAATTTGAGACATTTAACATGGGGCTCAATGGCAGCTTTATAGGCACGTCAAAAGTCACTTTCACCTAGAAACTCCATTCACACTTTTTATTATTCAGCTTACTGTGGAGACAAATGCTGGAACTTTTTTTATTTTTATGTTTTGTAGTTTATGAGTTATTTAACTTAAACGCCCAATGCATTCTCTATGGCAATAGCACAAACTTTGGCATGCTACTAGTCCTACATACTTACACCTAGCAACCCCATTCTCGCCTACTTAGGTTCATCTTACGGTGGACATGTTTGCCTGAAAAGGAATCTTTGAAATCTTCCATAGTTTTAGAAATATAGTGCTTTCAAATTTGAGACATTTAACATGGGGCTCAATGGCAGCTCTATAGGCACGTCAAAAGTCACTTTCACCTAGAAACTCCATTCACACTTTTTATTATTCAGCTTACTGTGGAGACACATGCTGGAACTTTTTTTTATTTTTATGTTTTGTAGTTCATGAGTTATTTAACTTAAACGCCCAATGCATTCTCTATGGCAATAGCACAAACTTTGGCATGCTACTAGTCCTACATACTTACACCTAGCAACCCCATTCTAGCCTACTTAGGTTCATCTTACGGTGGACATGTTTGTCTGAAAAGGAATCTTTGAAATGTTTCATAGTTTTAGAAATATAGTGCTTTCAAATATACAATGGGGCTCAATGGCAAAAATGATGAAAAACGGCGTGCTATAGTATGCCGTACGATATGGGCTATAGCCCATATCCTTGCGGTGTATAGCGGTGTATGAGAATGGGTGTTGCGGAGGATGAGAGCATTCCTCTCATCCTCCGCAACACAATGCATTCTCTATGGCAATAGCACAAACTTTGGCATGCTACTAGTCCTACATACTTACACCTAGCAACCCCATTCTAGCCTACTTAGGTTCATCTTACGGTGGACATGTTTGCCTGAAAAGGAATCTTTGAAATCTTCCATAGTTTTAGAAATATAGTGCTTTCAAATTTGAGACATTTAACATGGGGCTCAATGGCAGCTTTATAGGCACGTCAAAAGTCACTTTCACCTAGAAACTCCATTCACACTTTTTATTATTCAGCTTACTGTGGAGACACATGCTGGAACTTTTTTTTATTTTTATGTTTTGTAGTTTATGAGTTATTTAACTTAAACGCCCAATGCATTCTCTATGGCAATAGCACAAACTTTGGCATGCTACTAGTCCTACATACTTACACCTAGCAACCCCATTCTAGCCTACTTAGGTTCATCTTACGGTGGACATGTTTGCCTGAAAAGGAATCTTTGAAATCTTCCATAGTTTTAGAAATATAGTGCTTTCAAATTTGAGACATTTAACATGGGGCTCAATGGCAGCTTTATAGGCACGTCAAAAGTCACTTTCACCTAGAAACTCCATTCACACTTTTTATTATTCAGCTTACTGTGGAGACAAATGCTGGAACTTTTTTTATTTTTATGTTTTGTAGTTTATGAGTTATTTAACTTAAACGCCCAATGCATTCTCTATGGCAATAGCACAAACTTTGGCATGCTACTAGTCCTACATACTTACACCTAGCAACCCCATTCTCGCCTACTTAGGTTCATCTTATGGTGGACATGTTTGCCTGAAAAGGAATCTTTGAAATCTTCCATAGTTTTAGAAATATAGTGCTTTCAAATTTGAGACATTTAACATGGGGCTCAATGGCAGCTTTATAGGCACGTCAAAAGTCACTTTCACCTAGAAACTCCATTTACACTTTTTATTATTCAGCTTACTGTGGAGACACATGCTGGAACTTTTTTTTATTTTTATGTTTTGTAGTTTATGAGTTATTTAACTTAAACGCCCAATGCATTCTCTATGGCAATAGCACAAACTTTGGCATGCTACTAGTCCTATACTTACACATAGCAACCCCATTCTAGCCTACTTAGGTTCATCTTACGGTGGACATGTTTGTCTGAAAAGGAATCTTTGAAATGTTTCATAGTTTTAGAAATATAGTGCTTTCAAATTTACAATGGGGCTCAATGGCAAAAATGATGAAAAACGGCGTGCTATATAGTATGCCGTACGATATGGGCTATAGCCCATGGTCCAAAATGATGCAAAACGAGGATAAAAAAAGCAAATCAAAAATTAAAAAAACGATGGGCTATAACCCATCGTTTTTTTCATTTTTTACAAATCCTCAAAAATGATGAAAAACGGCGTGCTTTAGTATGCCGTACGATATGGGCTATAGTATGCCGAACGGTATGGGCTATAGCCCATGTTCAAAAATGATGAAAAACGAGGTTAAAAAAATATTTCAAAATTTCAAAAAACGATGGGCTATAACCCATGTTTTTTTTGTTTGTTTTTTTAAATCCTCAAAAATGATGAAAAACGGCGTGCTATAGTATGCCGAACGGTATGGGCTACAGCCCATGTTTAAAAATGATGAAAAACGAGGTTAAAAAAATAATTCAAAAATTCAAAAAACGATGGGCTATAACCAATGTTTTTTTTTTTTTTTTTTATCGTCAAAAATGATGAAAAACGGCGTGCTATAGTATGCCGAACGGTATGGGCTATAGCCCATGTTCAAAAATGATGAAAAACGAGGTTAAAAGAATAATTCAAAAATTCAAAAAACGATGGGCTATAACACGTTTTTATTTTTATTTTTTTCAAATCCTCAAAAATGATGAAAAACGGCGTGCTATAGTATGCCGAACGGTATGGGCTATAGCCCATGTTCAAAAATGATAAAATGTTACATTCCCCTTTGTATGTCTAGGGGTATAAGAAGAGGATGCAACACAGCTGGCATAAGAGTTGTTGTTTATTCAACGTTATTGTGAAAAAGTATATAATAACAGTAGCTTTCAAATTCAACACAAAGACAGGCTGTATGGGGCAACTAATAAAACTATCAAAACTATCTAGCCCTATGCTAAAGTCACACAACACTCTGACCTAACTCTAACCAATAAAAAGGAAAAGAGGGGTTACACAAGTTCAAACTATCTAAGCTGTCTACCCTAGCTACTGCCTAACAAAGATTTACAAAAAGGTACGCTCCCATACGCCGTATATTATATTATATTATATTATATTATATAATCTATATCTCTACATATAGATTATAATCAGTTGTATCTTTAGCACAATGTCCCCGAATCAGCTCAGGGGCTCCACACAGATATAGCCCCTGGCCTACGCTTATACACAGTTTCAAGACATTTGAGCATTCCCTAGCTCCTCTGGACAGTGTGCTCTCAGTATGGGGAAACTGAGAGACACTGCCAATGATTGCATGTCACAGGTGCTGCTAAGTAGTCTTCCCAGGTCGGTCCTCCGAGCGCGGATTGGCTCCTGGTGACGAGGGGGTGGGCAGACAGGTTGATGGGTCTCCGCCTCCACGCACCACAGCAGATCAGATCTGTGACTGAAAGTGTTGATCAGCACTCTGTACAATGTAACCTATTCACGATATATTATAAGTATATATATATATATATATATATATATATAAGCATAACCACGTTATCATATAATATATATATATATATATATATATATATATATATAAATACAATCATCAGGTTATCATCTCATAAATATATATAATCCCCGATTATGTAACACCCCCACACCCAAAAATCAAACAGTTTGAACAACATTTTCGTTCTGGGCACAACCCTCCCAAACGCATAAAATACAGGGTACACCAGAATTAACTTGGTTTACATTACTTTCTTGAGGTAGCCTCAACCACACTCTAGTGAGGAGCACGCCTATCAAGACACCCCCTGCAATCTGTACAACACTCAGAGTTAGCCACAACTATACTCTAGTGAGGAGCACGCCTATCAAGACGCCCCCTGCACTCTGTACAATGTAACCTATTCACGATATATATATATATATTTTTTTAATCCTCAAAAATGATGAAAAACGGCGTGCTATAGTATGCCGAACGGTATGGGCTACAGCCCATGTTTAAAAATGATGAAAAACGAGGTTAAAAAAAAGAATCAAAAATTAACGTCTAAAAATAGACGTGTTTTAGACGTCTATTTTTAGACGTTTTTCGACGTCTATTTTTAGACGTTTTTTATCCCATTTTTAGACGCACGTCTAATAGCCGGCTATTGCTCAGTGGGATGGTCAAAAATGATGAAAAACTAGGATTTTTTTAAAATAAAAAAACGATGGGCTATAACCCATCGTTTTTTTTTTTTTTTTTTTTTATCCTCAAAAATGATGAAAAACGGCGTGCTATAGTATGCCGTACGGTAGGCCTATGGGCTATAGCCCATGGTCAAAAATGATGAAATACGAGGATAATTTTTTTTCTTCTAAAATTAAAAAAAACGATGGGCTATAACCCATGTTTTTTCTTTTTTTTCAAATCCTCAAAAATTCAGAAATTAAAAAAACGATGGGCTATAACCCATGTTTTTTCTTTTTTTTCAAATCCTAAAAAATTCAGAAATTACAAAAACGATGGGCTATAACCCATGTTTTTTTTTGTTTTTTTTTCAAATCCTCAAAAATTATGAAAAACGGCGTGCTACAGTATGCCGTACGATATGGGCTATTAGACGAGCATCTAAAACGTGGGATAAAAAACCTCTAAAAATAGACGTCTAAAACACGTCTAAAAATAGACGTGTTTTAGACGTCTATTTTTCGACGTTTTTCGACGTCTATTTTTCGACGTTTTTTATCCCATTTTTAGACGCACGTCTAATAGCCGGCAATTGCTCAGTGGGATGGTCGAAAATGATGAAAAACGAGGATTAAAAAAAAAAGAAAAATCTAAAAACGATGGGCTATAACCCATCGTTTTTCTTTTTTTTTTTTCTTTTTTTTTAAATCCTCAAAAATGCTGAAAAACGGCGTGCTATAGTATGCCGTACGGTATGGGCTATAGCCCATGGTCAAAAATGATGAAAAACGAGGATAAAAAAAAATCAAAAATTCAAAAAACGATGGGCTATAACCCATGTTTTTTTTTGTTTTTTTTTTAATCCTCAAAAATGATGAAAAACGGCGTGCTATAGTATGCCGTACGGTATGGGCTATAGCCCATGTTATTTAACTTAAACGCCCAATGCATTCTAGTCTGTGGCAATAGCACAAACTTTGGCATGCTACTAGTCCTACATACAAAATGATGAAAAACGAGGATAAAAAAAGAAAATCAAAATTCAAAAAACGATGGGCTATAACCCATCGTTTTTTTCATTTTTTTCAAATCCTCAAAAATTATATATAGCCCATGTTCAAAAATGATGAAAAACGAGGATTAAAAAAAAAATCTAAAATTCAAACAACGATGGGCTATAATAACCCATGTTTTTTTTCGTCATTTTTTTCAAATCCTCAAAAATGATGAAAAACGGCGTGCTACAGTATACACTGACACGAAAACGCGTATTCAGGGCGGAGTCACCACCCCCAGGGTAAATTGTGATTTGCTCTCGTTCTCGCAATTTCCAAAACAATATTGCGCAGAGTAGTGATTATCAAACGTATTTGCAATGCCATATTTTGAAAGATCTGTTGCCCGTGGACAAGGCACGTTACCTCCGCAAGTTAGATATTATCGGCATAGATTTTTGTCCGTATGTGATTAAGGATTGGAAAAAGTTGCATTGGCAGCCATAGAAAATTCTGCCCAGGGTAAAAAAACGGATGTGACGTTTTTGGGCGTTCCTGTCTTGTTTGGTGTCAGTGTATGCCGTACGATATGGGCTATTAGACGAGCATCTAAAAATGGGATAAAAAACCTATAAAAATAGACGTCTAAAACACGTCTAAAATAGACGTGTTTTAGACGTCTATCTTTAGACGTTTTTCGACGTCTATTTTTAGACGTTTCTTATCCCATTTTTAGACGCACGTCTAATAGCCGGCTATTGCTCAGTGGAATGGTCAAAAATGATGAAAAACGAGGATTTAAAAAAAAATCAAAAAATCAAAAAGCGATGGGCTATAACCCATCGGTTTTTTTTTCTTTTTTCTTTTTTTTAAATCCTCAAAAATGATGAAAAACGGCATGCTATAGTATGCCGAACGGTATGGGCTATAGCCCATGTTCAAAAATGATGAAAAACGAGGTTAAAAAAATAATTCAAAATTTCTAAAAACGATGGGCTATAACCCATGTTTTCTTTTGTTTTGTTGTTTTTTCAAATCCTCAAAAATGATGAAAGACTGCATGCTATAGTATGCCGTACGATATGGGCTATAGCCCATATCCTCGCGGTGTATAGCGGTGTATGAGAATGGGTGTTGCGGAGGATGAGAGGCATTCCTCTCATCCTCCGCAACACCCATTCTCATACACCCATCCCCAATGCATTCTCTATGGCAATAGCACAAACTTTGGCATGCTACTAGTCCTACATACTTACACCTAGCAACCCCATTCTAGCCTACTTAGGTTCATCTTACGGTGGACATGTTTGCCTGAAAAGGAATCTTTGAAATGTTTCATAGTTTTAGAAATATAGTGCTTTCAAATTCACAATGGGGCTCAATGGCAGACATTGGCACGTCAAAAATCACTTTCACCTAGAAACTCCATTCACACTTTTTTATTATTCAGCTTACTGTGGAGACACATGCTGGAACTTTTTACTTTGAAATGTTTTATAGTTTCTGAGTTATTTAACTTAAACGCCCAATGCATTCTAGTCTGTGGCAATAGCACAAACTTTGGCATGCTACTAGTCCTACATACAAAATGATGAAAAACGAGGATAAAAAAAAAATCAAAATTCAAAAAACGATGGGCTATAACCCATCGTTTTTTTTCTTTTTTTTCAAATCCTCAAAAATGATGAAAAACGGCATGCTATAGTATGCCGTACGGTATGGGCTATAGCCCATGTTCAAAAATGATGAAAAACGAGGTTAAAAAAATAATTCAAAAATTCAAAAAACTATGGGCTATAACCCATGTTTTTTTTTCTTCATTTTTTTCAAATCCTCAAAAATGATGAAAAACAGTGTGCTATAGTATGCCGTACGGTATGGGCATGGGTATGTTTTTTTGTGATCATTAGAATGTCTAGAACATGTTTTATTCATTATTGTGAAATGTATCCCCCAAATGTAAATTATTAATTTATTATATTATTATATAATTATTATATAATTATTATAAATTTTTCATCAAACTTTATTTTTTTTTACATATTTTTTAGTCTTAGTCCTAGTAGTACAAAGTAGTAGTAAGGTTGAAATCTATTTTTTGCAAGTAGAAATTAATGCGGGTGTTAGAGGGTTAAGGCCTACAATCGGAAGCAGCAATTCTGCTCTTGCCTGCACTATTCAAGGAGAAACCAGAGTTGCTGTTTGAAGTTGAGGTGAGCCATGAAGCACTATGTAATTGAAGCACATTGTATTATTGCATTAGTTTTTATATTATCATATGGTTGTTTCTGTTTTTGACACAGTTGCTCTGCAGGAGACTAGCCAGAGGGTGTGCGTTTCTCTGATGGTTAATGGTATTCCCTCTCCCCAGGGCCAAGCTCAGACCAGCACTGACATGTCGACACAAAAGATGATGCTGAAAGGCTGCAGGGAGGGTCACCCCAAGAAATATGACCACATCATGCTGTCGATGGATGACCAGGTAATCACAGAGGAGAGTGTGGACATCTCAATGGCACTGCATGGGACTCCTGTGCATATATTTTGTGTTCAGAATCCAGTACCCTAAAGGACTGAAAAATACACTGACCTTTTTGGAGTGTGTTGTTCTGAAATTGAAGGATGCAGGCAAACTTCCTGTCACAGTATAAAGAGTGTACAACTCCATCTATGAGTAGCATGTATGTAGGAGTCAGTGTCTCTCTCCATGTCTGAAGAGAGTCAGCTAAAAAGCAAGGACTTTGCCACTGGACTGGGCCTCTTCTAATTCTGGAGTGTACATTTTGTTTTAGAAATCCTGAAAGACTGTCAAAGTGTCAAAAACAGTCAAGTGTGTTGTTATATATTTAAATTATATTATATATGTTGTTTCACTTGTTATACATATGTTGTGTGTGTGTGTGTGTGTGTGTGTGTGTGTGTGTGTGTGTGTGTGTGTGTGTGTGTGTTATGTGTGTGTGTGTGTGTGTGTGTGTGTGTGTGTGTGTGTGTGTGTGTGTGTGTGTGTGTGTGTGTGTGTGTGTGTGTGTGTGTGTGTGTCTTTGATGAAATGAAGGCTCTGTGGTGGTGTGTGTGTGTCTCTTTGACGAAATTAAGTTATTTTTGCATTTTAAGGTCTGACGCATTCTGTTCATGTATTATTTATTTTATTTATAATTTGCTTTATGTATACTTATTTGTTAGTGTTTACTACTTTTTATTTTATGTAAGCACATTTTACATGTTTTCTTTTTTTTTTTTTTGTGATCAAGTTTTTTATTTATTTATTTGTTAAAAGAAAGAAAAAGGGGGTTTCCCCCACCCTAGCCTCCCACCCCACAGGTTGAACAGCAAAACAGATACAGGGTTACAATACATCAAAAATAATCATAATAGTAATAATAATAATAATAATAATAATAATAATAATAATAATAATAATAATAATAATAATAGTAAATAAGGCAAGACAGATATTTTACAATTGGAAAAATCAAATTAAAAAGGAGAAAATAACAGTTATCAGAGACGTTGGCATGATTTAAGTTTTTCTAGTGCTGTGGATAAGACGTCAAGTGTGTTTTCTTGTGCCCCATTGGATCGAGCTATAGAGAGTTCCAGAGAAATCATGTCCATTAATGAGAGGATCCATTTTGAGATCTAATTTATTTTTGTCATTATTTAATTGTATTTGTTAAACAGTATTTGAAGTTGGTGTATTTTACATTTAATGTGCAGCTTGAATAAAATGCAGTGTATTAGAACTTGTAACCTGGATTTGGTCTTACTTTATTTGTTTGCAATATAGTACCTGCGACCTAGCTACCTAATCATCCATCTTCAACTGCTTATCCGTAGTCGGGTCGCGGGGCAACAGCTCCACCAGAGTGCTCCAGATTTCCCTCTCCAGAGCAACATCAGTGACTTCCTCCTGGGGGATTCCGAGACGTTCCAAGGCCAGTGAGTCGATGTATTTCCTCCAACTGTGCCTTGGTCTGCCCCGGGGTCTCCTCCCAGTGGGACGTGCGTCGAGGACCTCCCTAGGTAGGCGCCCGAGAGGCATCCTAACCAGATGCCCGAACCACCTCAGCTGACTCCTTTCCAGGCGAAGGAGCACGCGATTCTACTCTGAGTCTCTCTCGTGTGACTGAACTTCTCACCCTATCTCGATCTAAGGGAGATGCCAGCCACCCGTCGAAGAAAACTCATTTCGGCTGCTTGTATTCGCGACCTTATTCTTTCGGTCATGACCCACACTTTAGACTTAATATATTAGTGCCCCTCACTTCACACAGGTGTGATTTCTTAATACCATAGGACCCTGGCTGAAATTCACCAGCAAGACCTAAGCCTAAACCCAAAACAAACTATAAGCTGGTCACCAGCTAAAACCAGCATAAACTGGTGACCAGCAAAACCATCAAAATACCAGCTAAGACCAGCATAAACTGGTGACCAGCAAAAGCTGGTGACCAGCAAAACCATAAAAATACCATCTAAGACCAGCATAAACTGGTGACCAGCTACCAGTTTAAACCAGCATGGACCAGCAAAACCTAGCTGGTCAGTCACCAGCTAAGACCAGCAAGATGGCGTCCAAAACACACTCTAAAGCTGGTCACCAGCTAAGACCAGCAAAAGGTGGTCACCAGCTAAAACCAGCAAGAAAGTTGCTGGTCCAGCTTATGCTGGTCTATGCTGGATTTTTCAGCAGGGTCTACACCATATACTGCAACGTTTCATAAACACTTGACTCTGCATGCATGTATTAGGGGCAGGAGAAGAATTTTCATAAAACTGCAATTTTCATTGACTCATAAAACCTTCATTCTAAAACGGGTAGTCCCAATACTTAATTCTGATTGGCTGGTTACCGTCACGTGACCGGTGTAAATTTCACCGATAACCAGTGTTGGGGAAGTTACTTTTAAAAAGTAAGGAATTATAGTTATCGTTACTTATCTAAAAAAGTAATTTGTTACTTTACTTTACATTAAATTATGAAAGTAACTACTTTACTTTAAAAAATATATATATAAAAAATGATTTAAAATAAGGTTTTTTGTGATTAATTAATCTCAATTAATCGCATATCAATAGGCCTATTTGACCTGATCATCAGTGAGCTTTTTTTCGAATGGATTTGGATACGAGTGAATCAATGAATAGTGACTACATAAGCATAGGCAATTAAAAAAGTAGTAATAATAATAGTGATAATATTATTATTTATATAATGCTTCTCTGAGTACTTAAAGACGCTTTTCAAGGGGAACATGAGAAAACAAATAAAAACTACTTTATTATAGAAAAACTAAGACTATGGAATAAAATAAATGAAAGTGGAATGACATAGCTGGGGAAACAAATATTCTAGAGGTGTGTTTGAACTTATAGGTGGTGGCTGGCATGTCTTGTGAGTTTTGGGAAGTGCATAGTTTTGACAGGTCTGCCTGCTGTGGAGAGTGAAACCCTGACCATTAAACACGGGCGGACGCAACATCGAGTGTGAGGGTTGGGGAACGGATGGAAAGTACCAGTGTTATTAGGAGGACTCCTTGGCTTCCAACGATATGGACCAGAGTTAAACTAATGTTAGCTCCCATGCTAACTAGTTGCTACCCTCGTCAGAAACAACACCACCATCCAGATCGGGTGGAAGCTGCTTGTGCCCGTGGATGGGAAATGAGATTTAAAAGGCTATAGAAGCGTGGATGAAAGGCAAGCACAGATGTGCAATAAAGTTGTGTCGTGACTCGTATTTGCGTGTGTATTCCGTCTGACGACGAGTGGTTTATGCTGCTAGTGCGTTGTCGTTGCTGGCTGCTGAGTGCTGATGCATATTTAAGAGCGTCATAAGCATGCGCCCGTCCTGCGCTGGAAGTAGCAGATCTACAAGTTATCTACCGGTCGCAATGCACTGCGCTTTGGGCTTGTACATCTGTGTTTTTCCCGCAGTTAGTTGAGAGGCAGAGCACAAACGAAACTGTCAACACAGAGAGCGCTCTCTAGTCTCTGCACTGCAGTCAGCAGCACAGAGACGCCTGTAATATGATAGACTCACAGAGCTGCGACTTTTCACTGATCACTTTTCACTGATCACATAAGTTGACAATAACGCTCGCACAATAACTATAAGGCCGTTATGGAATGGGGAAATGTAAAGCGTTAGGTTACAAGTTACTGCAAATAGTAGTTACGTTATGTAACGTAATACGATATAATACAATAACCCACTCCTTCAATCACTTTGTATCATCCTGCAGCCTTGTAGCTGAATAGGGGAAGGGGAGCGCTTGATTGCTTTACAAACATAAGACCCTCCGCTGCGCGTCGGGTCTGCCTACGCCCCCAGCCAGTGTAAAATACCCGGTAACCTGAGACCTCCCGTGGCTTATTGCATATTCTTTTCACACAAAAAAAGTACTCCCAATGTTTTACTTTTACTTTATTTGTTTATTTGGACAGGACAATGCATATTAATGGACGTAAATACACCGGATATAGCACAGTTGCTAATGTTCATCCACAGTCCTCACAAGAAACACAGGACAGGCAAACAGTGGAATACATTTACATAACATTACATAGGGAACACAGCATAAAAAAAGAAATACACCTAAAATAATCATGAATGGTTGCAGCTATGGTTTTCAAGCAACCATTTTTTCAGATTGAATTTAAAAGATGGAAATGTAGCACAATCCCTTATACGCAGAGGAAGGCCATTCCATGCTACACAACCCTGTACTGAGGACATTTTGGCACTAGCCCCTCCTATAGGGACACAAGGGTTTAATGTTTGTCTTTAGTTCAATGTTTGTACCTAATCAACATGAGTTAGACTTTAATATATTAGCGCCCCTCACTTCACATGGGTGTGATATTTTTGTCTATATAAACTCATGTGTAGAATCTTGTGTGCATTTCGTACATTTCGGCCAATAGCAAATAGCCGATCTACCAGCTCACAATACGTCGCGATGCAACTCATTGCGAGCTTGTAGATCGGCTATTTTGTACACATTCCATACATGGGCCATTCTGCAAGAGTACTTTTACTTTTAGTACTTTAGTACTACGGTTGTACTTTACGGGACTTCTACCTGTAACGTACCTGCAATGTAGTACGTCTACATTGCAGTATTTATACTTTTACTTAACCCATTGAGACCTGACTGACACTAGATTCTACAAATGCCTTCTAAATTCTTAAAGTTTTCAGAAACCTATGTTTCTATGTCTCAAGTGTCGCGCTATGAGCTTGTAGATCTGCTATTTGTCAATGGCTAAAGTATAATATAATGCTTGAAAGACCAAACGGGGTTCCCGCCCCAAGATGGGTTAATGTCTGAAACATCCGACAGTAAAATTAAACAGAGTTACAATAGAGAAATAATCTACCAAAGACAACAACTTTTTGTGCCATGTGTATATAGGTTTTACATACAAAAGATACTTAAGAAACTACATTGTGGTGGTCATGTTGATAGTGTCAGATTATGTGATTCCACGACTTTAGTATCTACCACTTGTCATTGTCATCCTGGAACAGAATGAATGATCATTCGATTGTATGTTATATCATGTGTCAACTCAAATGGGGAAAATGTGGATTTATTACTATTACAACTAACTTCCCTGTATGATTCCTCCTCATTATCCTCAGATGTGCATTTTGACCCAAGCATTTGCCACGAACAGGAACTAAAGGGTTCCTCCCCCCTCTTGTATGAGTCCTCATTCATCTATGGGCTTTTCCCCTGTATGAGTCCTCATGTGTGTTTTTAGTTTACCACTCTGAGCAAAGCCTTTACCACACACGTTACAAGTAAAGGGCTTTTCCCCTGTATGAGTCATCATGTGTGATTTTAGTTCACTACTCTGTGTACAGCCTTTACCACAGACGTTACAAGTAAAGGGCTTTTCCCCTGTATGAGTCCTCATGTGTGTTTTTAGATGTTCACTCTGAGCAAAGCCTTTAGCACACACGTTACAAGTAAAGGGCTTTTCCCCTGTATGAGTCCTCAAGTGTGTTTTTAGCAGTGGTGGAAAATAACGAAGTACAATTACTTCGTTACTGTACTTAAGTACACGTTTTGAGAATTTGTACTTTTATTTACTATTTTTATTTTGCTGTATTTTTACTTTTACTTCGTTACATTTACAAGTAAAAAATCGTACTTTTAATCCGCTACATTAAAATTGGACACCTTTCGTTACTCGCTACACATTTCCGCGCAAAATATGAGAAATATGCGGGGCTCGCTTGATCGCCTCACTCATTCGTTCACATCAAGGGGCTGCTTCAAAACGCCACTGAGAAACTTCCACTGACATGAATAGCGGAGGGGCGGAGCTTCGCGCCAGTTCAGTCTCTATCCTTTTAATACTCACGCAGAAGCATGTTGGTGCGGTCTGGTGAAAAAGCTGGACAGAAGCGCCCGTCTATCTCTCTCGGTCTCTCTCTCTGGTGCTGTGAATAAATTACAGCGAGCCGCGCTGTGTGTGTGTGTGTGTGTGTGTGTGTGTGTGTGTGTGTGTGTGTGTGTGTGTGTGTGTGTGTGTGTGTGTGTGTGAGAGACGTGCGCTGCATCTGCTGGTTATTGCAGTTCTGTTTTCGTCACATACACAGCTTAACTTCAGGAGCGTTACACTCACCGATCCAGGTGATTGCAATAATAATCACTGTAGGCCTAGTGCATTGCATGTAAACGTCTGTCAAACGGGATGGTTGTTAAAGTTGATATCGGTTTTAACTTTCTCCCCAATAATGTAATCCACATTTGTGCATAGGCCTATAGCCTACTGTAGGCTTTTTTGACTAGATTTAGAAGACATTTTCAAGCTCTTGCTACTGAAATGACCGATTATTTTTTATGGAGAAATCATTTACATGCATCTCAATGGGAGACAGTTTGCCCTCACAGAGTGGAGTGGGTGGGGCTTAAATAGTTAAGGACTAATTATAATGTGTGAATTCACGCAATTATAATGTCTGTTTTGCAAATTGCAATCTGAAATATATTTTTGTGTGAGCTGCTTGCAACCTGAGTTGTTTGTAATGTTTGTAATGATAGTAAACACAAACATTGTCCTAACACAAACATTAAATGCCATTGATAATGAATGGTCAGTTTCTAGTGTTTATCCCAACACAAACATTAAATGCCATTGATAATGAATGGTCAGTTTCTAGTGTTTATCCCAACACAAACATTAAATGCCATTGATAATGAATGGTCAGTTTCTAGTGTTTATCCCAACACAAACATTAAATGCCATTGATAATGAATGGTCAGTTTCTAGTGTTTATCCTAACACAAACATTAAATGCCATTGATAATGAATGGTCAGTTTCTAGTGTTTATCCCAACACAAACATTAAATGCCATTGATAATGAATGGTCAGATTCTAGTGTTTATACCAACACAAACATTAAATGCCATTGATAATGGATGGTCAGTTTCTAGTGTTTATCCTAACACAAACATTAAATGCCATTGATAATGAATGGTCAGTTTCTAGTGTTTATCCCAACACACATTAAATGCCATTGATAATGAATGGTCAGTTTCTAGTGTTTATACCAACACAAACATTAAATGCCATTGATAATGGATGGTCAGTTTCTAGTGTTTATCCTAACACAAACATTAAATGCCATTGATAATGAATGGTCAGTTTCTAGTGTTTATCCCAACACAAACATTAAATGCCATTGATAATGAATGGTCAGTTTCTAGTGTTTATCCCAACACAAACATTAAATGCCATTGATAATGAATGGTCAGTTTCTAGTGTTTATCCCAACACAAACATTAAATGCCATTGATAATGAATGGTCAGTCTCTAGTGTTTATCCCAACACAAACATTAAATGCCATTGATAATGAATGGTCAGTTTCTAGTGTTTATCCCAACACAAACATTAAATGCCATTGATAATGAATGGTCAGTTTCTAGTGTTTATCCCAACACAAACATTAAATGCCATTGATAATGAATGGTCAGTTTCTAGTGTTTATCCCAACACAAACATTAAATGCCATTGATAATGAATGGTCAGTTTCTAGTGTTTATCCCAACACAAACATTAAATGCCATTGATAATGGATGGTCAGTTTCTAGTGTTTATCCTAACACAAACATTAAATGCCATTGATAATGAATGGTCAGTTTCTAGTGTTTATCCCAACACAAACATTAAATGCCATTGATAATGAATGGTCAGTTTCTAGTGTTTATCCCAACACAAACATTAAATGCCATTGATAATGAATGGTCAGTTTCTAGTGTTTATCCCAACACAAACATTAAATGCCATTGATAATGAATGGTCAGTTTCTAGTGTTTATCCCAACACAAACATTAAATGCCATTGATAATGAATGGTCAGTTTCTAGTGTTTATCCCAACACAAACATTAAATGCCATTGATAATGAATAGTCAGTTTCTAGTGTTTATACCAACACAAACATTAAATGCCATTGATAATGGATGTTCAGTTTCTAGTGTTTATCCCAACACAAACATTAAATGCCATTGATAATGAATGGTCAGTTTCTAGTGTTTATACCAACACAAACATTAAATGCCATTGATAATGGATGGTCAGTTTCTAGTGTTTATCCTAACACAAACATTAAATGCCATTGATAATGAATGGACAGTTTCTAGTGTTTATCCCAACACAAACATTAAATGCCATTGATAATGGATGGTCAGTTTCTAGTGTTTATCCTAACACAAACATTAAATGCCATTGATAATGAATGGACAGTTTCTAGTGTTTATCCCAACACAAACATTAAATGCCATTGATAATGAATGGTCAGTTTCTAGTGTTTATCCCAACACAAACATTAAATGCCATTGGCCAGTTTCAAGACGAGTGTTGAAATAAAGCCACTGTTGGACTTCATTTCTTTGTAGGCATTTTGAAAAGCATGTTGTACTTTTTACTTGTACTTTGTACTTGTACTTTGTAATTTTTACTTTTATACTTAAGTACATTTTACACCGGGTACTTTTTGTACTTAAGTACATTTAATTTGAGGTACTTTTGTACTTTTACTTAAGTAACTTTCTCAATAGGTACTTTGTACTTTTACTTAAGTAATTTTCAAGTAGAGAATCAGTACTTCTACTTAAGTAAAATATTTTTGTACTTTTTCCACCACTGGTTTTTAGAGTAACAATCCGAGCAAAACCTTTACCACAGACGTTACAAGTAAAGGGCTTTTCCCCTGTATGAATCCTCATGTGTGTTTTTAGATGAACACTCTGAGCAAAGCCTTTACCACACACATTACAAGTGAAGGGCTTTTCCCCTGTATGAGTCCTTGTGTGCGTCGTCATATTTGCCTTACGATTAAAACATTTGCTACACTCTGTACAACTAAAGCGTTTCTTCCCTGTGTGGCTCCACATGGAGTGAGTTTGTTTTGATGATTTCAGGTCCTTGGACAGCTTGCTGCTCAAAGACAATCTTTGTCCTTCCACATTTGTCTTGTGTGATTTCAGTGTGTTTAAAGTTGACTGACCTTCACTGGGCTCCTGCCACGCATCACTGTCTTCAGTGTCAGATTCAGAACAGTGTGAAGAGAGGAGCTGGTCATCACCAGTTGGTTGTGATGTTCCACAGTCCTCTAGATCAGCTTGTGTTTTCATGTGTTGAGTTGAGGTGCCGGCTACAGGCTCTGTGTCTCCGTTTTCATCATCATGAACATCTTCACTTTTCACTGCTTGTAATGTCAACGTTGACCCATCAGCCTCCACTGGTCTTTGAAGTATCTCCTCTTGTTCCTCTTTAATCTGTGGTGGTTGTGGTTCCTCCTGGACCAGACTGGAGCCCCTCTCCTGTTGTTCAGTGAAAACCTCCTCTTTACACACAGGGAGGTGCGAGACGGCTAGAAAAAAGACACAAAGAGAGAAAAACATTTAATGTTTGAACTTTGCATTTTTGGAGGAACATCATCTTCTCCATTTCTAATCAAAGACAGTTTTCAGGGCTTGACATTATATTTTTGAGCCACTTGTCATTTGGACATGAACATTTACTTACTTGTCCAAGTAAAGATTTTAGAAGACATCTTGTGTTTGTATTGATTATAATGTTGCATTTGCATAATGTTCAACAGAAAGTTATGACAAAATGACAAGAAAACTGTAAACAATTGACACAAACTCAAACTGGTTGTTGGAAGTTTCAACAAACATGTTCCAATAATACAATGATGTTTGAGTGTGTCATACATATAGTGTGTAGTGGTGACTCCAGGTCTTAATCTTTAGTTGATGCATGATTTGTATAAATGCAACAATATCAAACAATTACAATTTCTAAACAAAATAAAAAAAAATGATTAAGACTCCCACCCGTGGGACCCACTGCAGACCTAACAACATCACTGTTGTACATTCCGTTTCCTAGACGGGCTCTCTACCCATTCAGCTATGGCTGTCCCTCTCTAAGGAAGGACAATATCAGTCACTAGAACCAGGGATGGGTGTTTTCTGTGTATCTACGATGGTTAAAATGGAGTTTTAAGGGCTGGTTAAGGTTAAGGGCTGTTCTGATAAAAATTAATATAAAATATCTAAATACTGAATCGAGCAAATAAAAAACTGTCCAGAGTGTTCACAAAAAGCCAGAGTAGTCGATAACATTACTGTTATGGACCTTCGTCTAGGGTGAAGGGACATGACATAATTTGCGAGGAGACAGGGTTGAAAAGAACTTAAATTTATTTGTAGTAGCGCTTTTTGTTCAACAGCAGAGACAATGTTTACATTTCTTGTTCACAACTCTAATACGGACAAGGCCTGGGTCTTGCCATTGGTCATATGGACAGAGAGATTTAAAAAAACGTGTGTATGGACAGAGAGATTACAAAAAACCAAAACGAAAACGAAAAAGCTACGTTTATGTAGGTGTGGATGAAGCCTGAGTGTGTGCGTTGTGCGTGTGTGTGCGTGTGCACGTGAGAAGGCATGCCCAGTATAATATAACATAGATAGTTTTTTTTCTCTGAGCAGTTGCCAAACTGTCATGTTGCTTCTCACTCGGCAGGAGTAGCCTACATTCCACACGTATCCGGGTAAACGGATAAACGTAGGTTTTTATATGCGTTTTGGGGGGGTCGCCCACACGCAAACGCGTTTTTGGTCCATATAAACGCATCTTTTGGAAAACTCCTGCCACAGTGTATTTCTTTAAAACTCCGCCTGTGTGTTCCCTGTGTGGACAATGTAAACGGAGTTTTGCATGGGTCTTGCCATTGGTCATATGGACAGAGAGATTTAAAAAAACATGTCGTATGGACAGAGAGATTTAAAAAAACGAAAATGAAAACGAAAACGAAAACGCTACGTTTATGTAGGTGTGGATGAAGCCTTAGATAGGGGTAAGCTTTTGATTTTTAGTTAGATTCGTTTTGTTAGAATAGAACCTGCACCTTGAAGCCAAAATATTAGAGTTGTGAACAAGAAATGTAAACATTGTCTCTGCTGTTGAACAAAAAGCGCTACTACAAATAAATTTAAGTTCTTTTCAACCCTGTCTCCTCGCAAATACACATCTGCTTGACGTGCAAGTCTGCATGCGATCTCTCATTGCGCATAAAATGTGTGACAGGGCAGCCCAGGTATCTTTGAAACGTGACATAACAAGTCTGTTTCACATCACACAACTACATCTGGCTTTGAAGAATTGACTGGATATTAGCATTTGCACTGATAAACCTTACGTACCATGAGCATGGATCAGATTACCCTTTTTCTTAAATCCCTATAATTTTGAGCCAATATTTGATTGAGACAGGTCATTTGTGAAACTTGGACTTTGTTAATGTAACAGGACTCTATAGGTGTCTGCTTTCCAGGTTAGGATGATTGATTGCAGAGCGTGCCAACAAATTCCACTGTGATAGGAGGGAGCAGAACGTTGACCGCACCACCGCTGCACCACTCAAAACTGGTGCTCAAAACTCCAGGCTTAGATTCTGTTTAGCACAGAGTAAGGGCCGATTCATACTCCTATTTTATCGCTGTTTCGGCGCTGTAGTGCCGAAATGATTTCGGCTCGTCAGAAAATTTCAGTAGCACCAAAGAGCCGACTTTAGGACGGCACCCACCCCCCCGAACCTAAAATGACGTCACATTGTAGGCTCTACAGCGCCGAACCGATTTTATTCGGCTCTAAAATAGGATCTAACACAAGAACATGATACTGGGTATTCTGCAGCAGAGAACAAATGTGTAAATAAAAACAGGAGATTGTATCAATTAGATAAGATTTAGAAAGCCTGGGTGAAGGGTTATTAAAAATGTAAGACAAACAGTTTTTTTATTTTTATCAATATGAATCCATCAGGTCTGGAACACTGCCCCTTTTAATGCACTTCCCGTGAGATAGCCTATACAAGATTTTTTTAAATTATCTTTTATCATGTTTGTCTAAAAAACTGCACGCACACGGGCAGATGCAAAAGATGCAAAGATCACAGCATAATTTGTCGCGTTGTCACTTTGTAAAATCTGTTGCTCACAGTCGATGACGTCATCAAGCGTGCGTCCGTAGTGGCGTGTGTCATTGCAGCTACAGTTGTATTCTCTGCTGCAAACACAATTATTTTGAAAGTGAAATATCCCTTTATGTAAGTAAGTAAACAAAACAGCACATACCTATACGGTACAACTTTACTACAGGTTGCATCTTCGCATCAAACAGTCCACGTCTCTGGTTCATCTCTGGCTGTTCCTCTGACAACGTTGAATGTCTTTTGGAGGCCATCTCTCTAGATACGGTAGACCTCTCCCTGTGGTGCTCTGTGGAAATCACCAGTAGAAACAACTTGTACTTATCATTCAATAAGGGTTTACTGAACAACTGAACAACCAGGAATAGTCTGGTGACCACCGAAGAGACGTGTGACAGCCGGAATGTAGACGGCACCCGGGAGTAGTATGTTCGTTGGCGCCCCAGCCTGTGTCTTCCGTGAGGAGGAAGCCCAACAACCCCACGGTGAGGCCTTTAGGAGGGCCATTCAGGCTGCAAGCGGAGTCTGCAGCACCACCGTTGCCCAGGTGGAGCCTGCAGCACCACCGTTGCCCAGGTGGAGCCTTCAGCACCACCGTTGCCCAGGTGGAGCCTGCAGCACCACCGTTGCCCAGGTGGAGCCTGCAGCACCACCGTTGCCCAGGTGGAGCCTGCAGCACCACTGTTGCCCAGGTGGAGCCTGCAGCACCATTGTGGCTCAAGAATCCACCACTCCTGAATGCAGTGTCTGGTGCTGATTGATGACCATTTATTTATCGTTAGTTGCTGAATGACCCTTTAGTCATAGATGCACCTGGTATCCTCAGTGATGTATCCCAAGGTCATCGGGGTTCAGGGTCTCGCGAACATCATACCCCTCACTCGGGTGACCCAGCCAAGTGAGCCGAGTAAGTCCCGACTTACGTCCCATCTACCCTCAATCTAGACTGGAACTCAGCTATGCTTTCTATGGCATAGGCAGCTCCCGGCAGTATCCGCCGGGAGAAACTAGACTGCAGGACATGAGACTATTAATTAGAGCGACAGAGAGGAGTGTGTGTGTGTGTGTGTGTGTGTGTGTGTGTGTGTGTGTGTGTGTGTGTGTGCGTGTGCGTGTGTGTGTGTGTGTGTGTGCGTCAATTTAACAAAGGTGCAGACGATCAGAAATCAGCAGAGAGAGACCGACGTTTGCGCTACTGTATGCCGAATTGAAGTGGACTCTGCCCCAGACTTTTCTTTCTCCCTGGAAATAAAAACGTCTGGCTTTCCGAGGCTACCCTCGATCAGACCCACTAGGGAAAGACCAGGTGGAGGGACTAGGCTCTGTGGGTTGACTCCAGTCCGGGCCCCTCCTACGTCTCACCAGGTCCACTCCTGCTCTCACCACGAGTACAGCCAGGACCTGTGCGTTGGACCAGACTCCCAGCACCAGACACTTCATTCAGGAGAAGTGGATTATGAGAATACTAATAAAAATCTAAATTTGTTTTACCTGAGAGAGTATCGCACCACATCTTCCTACGTAGTAATGTTAAAGTTGACTCTTCCTGTTCTTCTTTAATCTGTGGAGGTTGTGGTTCCTCCTGGACCAGACTGGAACTCCTCTCCTGTTGTTCCTCTTTAATCTTTGGAGGTTGTGGTTCCTCCTGGACCAGACTGGATCTCCTCTCCTGATGTTGTGGAGGTTGTGGTTCCTCCTGGACCAGACTGGATCTCATCTCCTCATATTCAGATGAAACCTCTTTACACACAGACAGGAGGAGAGAGAAGGTAGCATCAGCAGAGCAACTCAAAGATGACATTTATTCTCCTATTTGTTTTGTCAGGATAACCCTCGTTTAAAAAAATAAGTGTCTCGAGTCTTCACAACGCCTCGCAGAGCAAGGCGTTGTGAATAGAGCCCGACATCGGTCTCACCGATGTATCCGTCATTTTAGGCGCCGATGCCCGATATCGGACATTATTTCACTGATGTGGCCGAAGTCTTTTTTATCATCATTATTCTAACCTTCACTTGTCTTTCAGAATGTAAAATGACGCACCCTTATGAAACACGCTCTTTTGGTTTGATATTAATTAATTTCTAATAGCTGCAGAGAATGGATTTAAAAAGGCACTGGTGCTTGTGACTCTGGAGCCTAGGCTGCAGCAGAAAACTCTGCCCTGCGAGTGACTGTAATAAATGAAAGTCCAGCTGTCATTCCGGACCCCTCGCCCTCAGAAAATGTCGTCTGTGTACAGCCCTTGAAAATATATGAGAGATGTTTGAAAAGATGACATATTTAAATAAACAAGCATTTTCTGTCAGAACTTTTACATGGATAACTATAGGTTAATATCTCACTCCACGTCTTTGGACGTATTTATTGAGCGAGTACAAACGGAGCGCGGAGCACATTTATTTAAATTTCATTGAAATGTATTGAAAAGATTTCCAGCACAGGATGAAATCCTCTACGCCAGACTCATAAACAGACATAATATACATGTTAAAAAGTACATACAAACATACATAGTCTGCATTCTATGATCCTATAGTTTACTGAGACACTACACCGTCTCTCTGCATTCTATGATCCTATAGTTTACTGAGACACTACACTGTCTCTGCATTCTATGATCCTATAGTTTACTGAGACACTACACTGTCTCTCTGCATTCTATGATACTATAGTTTACTGAGGCACTACAATGTCTCTCTGCATTATATGATCCTATAGTTTACTGAGACACTACACTGTCTCTGCATTTCTATGTATTTATTTTACACCAGATTATGTCTTTTATATACAGTACTAAATTGATAGCCTGGTTAATAAACCAGACTAATATCGCACGGACCGCAGGATATTAGTCTGGGGAGGCTCAGTTTGGATTTCATTTCCAGGGGGGGGGGCGGGTTGAAACATTTTCTCTTTGACGCAATTGGTCAGAGCTACTGTCAGTCAAAGGTCTCAAGCATTGAAAGTCACTGTACCAAAGCCCGCCCATATTGCATACCGTGTCCCGATTGGCCGCCCCATTTCTCTGGTGTAGGAAATGGGCGTACAATTGAGCCTCTCCAGACCGTAATCCGCCGGCAGGCAATTTATTTTTGCCAACGGCTGATTCGGTCTGGTTTATTAACCAGGCTACTAAATTGATTGATTGAAATTGTTTTATATTTACAGACATGTCGGCCGACATGTCCACTGAACAGCCTTCCGCTACTGCTGCTGTTGCTGCGGATGCTATTGAGGCTGCTATTTATGCTGCCGTTTCCATGGAAAAAGGTAAGATAATGCACAAAAAAAATGTGTTTATAGGTTTTAGTCATCACAGGTTACAGTAAAAAGAAAAAGTGGGTGAAATAATTAGCTTCATAGTTCATACATTTACTTATTTTATGGTTTTGTGTATTCCTGTCTTAGATGTTGAGTCTGCAACTCCGGGGTGGTCTAGTGTCAGGTGACAGCCAACCGAGATCCCCTTTACTGCACAGCAGTGGGCCTGGGAGGAGGTGGGTGTACCCCAACTACCAAATGTACTTGAATTACTTTCCCCCCTTTTGAATACTGTAAAGCTCAGGTCTTCATACAGTTTGCACTACATACAACTGTTTGCTACTAGACATGATTGCACAACTGTGTATATATTTATATATTTATAATGTAAAAAGTCAATTTGATTGATTGATCTGATGTGTGGTGGAAATAAAAAGGGACTGGCATTCACAGTTCACATCATAGTTATGCCTGCTGTCTATTCTGCACACTTTTCCCAGATATTTGTTTGGACGAAGCGTTATAAAACTGCTTAGAACTCCAAAATGGAAGATGATAGAAACTAACTTTTGGATGCATGTTTCTTGAAAATAGGTTTTTGTTATAAACATATTTTTGAGAAACATGGATCCACAGAGGATGTACTGGTCGGACCATGTGAACATAATATATATCAAAACATACCCTAGAATGTCTGTCTGAATCCCACACAGTGAGTTTATATCATGTTGCATTTTGGAGTTATGGACCGTTGAAGATGGATCGGTGTCACTAAATACAGCCATCAGTTGAAAAACCATGCTATAAAATGAGCTTCATATCTATATAATGGAAAATGTGAGAAGATTTATTTTTTAATTATTATTCAAGTCGACACCATAAGGTTTCATTTGAGATATGTCATCGATATGTAGTCCTAGTAGAAAGTACTTTGAAAGTACTTTGTTTCACGTGTTGGGTGAAAACAGGCTGTATTCAGCTGCTTACAGCTTCATACTGGTAAATTGTATCAACACAGTTAATTTTTTTCCATGATAGCAGACATGTTAATGCTTCTTTTAAGATATTGTGTGTTCACAAAGACAAAACTGAGAATATTCTATAATTCTTTAGATATATCTTCAGATTCTAAGAAACCCCTTGGCATTACATACATGGCTCGAATCTGGCCTTGGCGCCAAGAGTGTTAGCTAAACATGATTATGGGTTTAAACTTGTTGTGCTATACTTTTGTAGTGGCACAAGCGGAAACAACATGTGTGTCTGTCTGTCTGTCTTTTAGGGGACCATGAGTTACCAAACTATATTTGTATCGTTACAGTTGCTGAATGACCCTTTAGTCTTGTTAGAATAATACTAATAAAATATGAATTTGTTTTACCCGAGAGTATTGCACCACATATTCCTACGTAGTAATGTCAAAGTTGACTCACCAGTCTCCTCTTCCTGTTCCTCTTTAATCTGTGGAGGTTGTCGTTCCTCCAGGACCAGACTGGATCTCCTCTCCTGATGTTGTGGAGGTTGTGGTTCCTCCTGGAACAGACTGGATCTCCTCTCCTCATATTCAGATGAAACCTCTTTACACACAGACAGGAGGAGGGGAGAGAAGGTAGCATCAGCAGAGCAACTCAAAGTGCTTTTGTCAACTCAAAGATGACATTTATTCTCCTATTCGTCAGCATAACCATCGTTTAAAAGATGTCTCGAGTCTCTTCACAACGCCTCACAGAGCAAGGTGTTGTGAGTAGACCCCAACATCGGTCTCACCGATGTATCCGTCATTTTTGGCACCGATGCAGACATTATTTCACCAATGTGTTTTTCATTAATGTAACCTACACTTTTAGCACATTTATGCTGCCCATGTCTCCTTGCTCACTGGGAGCGGAGGCATCCGATCTATGGCTGTGTATACAGGAATATATGTAATTTATGTATGATCACTAGTACTAGCCCAAACATTTAGATTCTCGTAGAGGTTTTTTTTCGATTCTGGCGAATCTCTCTACGAGAGTCTAAAAGATAACCCCGCCCCTAACGTCGAAGAAGGAACGTTTGTGCCTCAAAATCACTCTTACCTTGTACAAATGCAAAATCTAAGCTGCTTTAAATGTTGCCCCACTTGTTTGTGAGGTGTTCGCAATCAGATTAAACATTTTTCAATAAAAAAGGTATTTTAATCAACTCTGTCTCGGAATCTGGCGGCCATCTTGCTTTTCTCTCCATTGTAAATGCGCAAGAGAACCCTGGCCGCTAGGGGCGCGGGCAATATTCTGTTGCGCCGTTTACAGCATTTACAATGGAGGATTCAGAAACAGAGTGGATTAAAATACCTTTTTTATTGAACAATAAGCATGTGCGGTGTTTAATCTGATTGCGAACACCTCACAAACAAGTGGGGCAACATTTAAAGCAGCTTAGATTTTGCATTTGTACAAGGTAAGAGTGATTTTGAGGCACAAACGTTCCTTCTTCGACGTTAGGGGCGGGGTTATCTTTTAGACTCTCGTAGAGAGATTCGTCAGAATCGAAAAATACCTCTACGAGAATCTAAATGTTTGGGCTAGGCTAGTACAACTACTGGGAGATGTAGTTCCGTTCAGCTAGCTTAATGATACTTGTAGCTAAGCTGGTGTTGTTCAGAATCTACTAACCTGCAGTGTGTAGATCGATGTCCATATCAAAATCAATGTCCAGCAGTTTGTTTTGTGTCTCCAGCAGAGTTTGTAGTGTCTCCATCTCTCTCTGGAAGAGGTTGACCATGAACTCTCCCACCGCGCTGAGGCGCTCCAACACAAACACTCTGACGCTAAGCTCCACACTACAAACATCAGCAGCGCCACGCTGCTGTTTGTCCACAACAAACAATATACAAAATAATCCAGGCACTGTTGCCTTAATGCCTTTCGCCCTCTGGTGGTGGAGGTGTGTAACTGTCATAGATAGATAGATAGATAGATAGATAGATAGATAGATAGATAGATAGATAGATAGATAGATAGATAGATAGATAGATAGATAGATAGATAGATAGATATGTTTTTAAACTGCCTTCGAATCTTAAAATATCTACAACCTCGTGTTGCGGACACGCTTTGAGCTTGTAGATCAGCTTTTTGCACATTTGACAATTTAAATCCATGATTCATTGATATTATTAGGAAAGGGTACTTTGCAATTTTTCATTTTGAATAAATGAGTATGCGTAGGCTACTTTTTCCAACACTGATGACTGGAATCCAACATCAGGGACTCAGGGAGTCTAAATTAGTACCTATGTAATAGACAGTAATTACCTAGTAATTATTAGGCCTACTGGTGGTTCATGAGCTGGCAGTTCATGATCCATGCCTGTTTTTCAATTGAGTGCTATAGCGCCACCCTTTGGCCAATGGTTGTGGTCTTTGTCTCTAAGCAGGGTGACATAGCCATATTGCCACATTTTGTGAAAAACAACTGCATGGTTTGACCTGGAGCGCTGTGTATGTATAATTCAAAATAATGGGTGATCTTCACTGATCTAATGCATTCACCATTCACATGGAATCAGGCAAGCGGTAGATGGCAAACAGCAAAACCTGCTGGACGGCACGGTAAAAAGATGTAATATTTTAACATCCGTCCTGTTCCGTTTACCGTCCTGCTCCCGTCCACTAAAATGACTTCCGGTTTGCCATCTACTGCTAGCCAGGGTCAGAGGTCAAAAGGCAGAACACGAAAGTTGTTCGACATAAGGAGACGCATATGTCTATCCAAGTTTTATTGTTGACGGTCAAACGGAGCTATACCTGTTAAAAGTTTGCATTTTCGATTGAGTGCTATAGCGCCACCCTTTGGCCAATGGCCGTGGGCTTTGCGTTCTCACCGTTTCACATACCTGTCTACCATTGTCAAGTTTCACGAGGCACGTGCATAGGCTTCAGCCCATCCTTCAGCCCATCCTTGCTACACTACATCTGCAAAGGTGAGTGAGTGAACAATTGTTAAGAAAAATGGATTTTATAATATTCTTGCCAAGTTTTATTAGCCTTTAGTCTTGAACTTAAATTAACTTTCTTATTATATGTGAGAAAAGGATATCCTACAGATTGCTACTTTATTAAGCAGTGGATCCATCGGACAGGGACTTGCTTGCCAAAATAAGATTATCTACATCATCACGTTAGATTAAATGGGTGTGTATGTTCTACGCGAGGTGGAACCTACATGGTGGAAACGCTTGGTAAAGAGGGAGTCTGCTGACTGTCAGGTTCATGAGCCATTCCTTTTTTATATATATATTTCACTTGAGTGCTATAGCACCACCCTTTGGCCAATGGTCGTGGGCTTCATGTCTTCCGCGAAAACCGACCGGTTCAGCCAGAACTGCTATTTTAGGAGAAGAAGAAGTAGATGAAGAAGAAAATATAGCTGCAAGCAGCGATAAGACGGGGTCAAGCAATATATGTGATCGGCCCCCGATTTTCGATCACGTTGACCGGTATGAACTTCAGCTGCAAAGATACAAATGCACCGTGTAGCTTTGCATCTTCATTTAATCTTTGTATCTTTTGCATCTGCCAATGTGAACGCAGCATTCTTTTTTATATATTTTTTATCCCACAATTGTGTAACCCATTTTTCACCCATGTGTCAATGATCTAATGTGATCCTGGGCTCTACACACCCTCCGCCAACCTGGGGAGAGCAACAGACTTGAACTCTTGAGCTTCCTTCATGCCTGAGTGTCCAAGTTGCTCCTTACACCTTGACATGGGTGAGTTTCCCCTGGTTGGACGTAGCGTGTGGAAGGAACACGTTATTCCAACCAGTTCCTTTCCGCTCCATCAGGCGCCCCGGCTGGCCAGGGGGAGGTAGTTTAGAGACCACGATTACTGCATGTTTTTTGTGAGGGTACCTACCCTAGGGCAGTGTTTCCCAATCTTTTTTGCTCCAGGGCACACTTTTCATAGCCTAAAAATCTCGAGTCACACCTAGGCCTATACATATACATACATACAGTGTTGGGATTAATAAAGTGACAACTTTTACAATATCTCCATTACCATTATCCAAATTAATTCCTTAATTATATATATTTTTTTGAAATACATTTTGGAGAAGAAAATAGCTCATATGCAATGTGAAATGCCACCTAATTCTTAATCCTTTTCCTTGTCTTTATTATGGGCCATCTTGTGAAAGCTGCATGCTTTTATTGTGAAGGGTCTCAGTTCTCATGGTCTCAGACCATGGGCTATAGCCCATGGTCAAAAATGATGAAAAACAAGGATATTTAGTTTTTTTCAAAAATTCAAAAAACGATGGGCTATAACCCATGTTTTGTTTGTTTTTTATCCTCAAAAATGATGAAAAACGGCGTGCTTTAAAATTTGAGACTTTTAACATGGGGCTCAATAGCAGATTTTGGCACGTCAAAAAATCACTTTCACCTAGAAACTACATTCACACTTTTTATTATTCAGCTTACTGTCGAGACACATGCTGGAACGTTTTACTTTGAAATGTTTTGTAGTTTCTGAGTTTTTTTTAACTTAAACGCCCAATGCATTCTCTATGGCAATAACACAAACTTTGGCATGCTACTAGTCCTACATACTTAAACCTACCAACCCCATTCTAGCCTACTTAGGTTAATCTTACGGTGGACATGTTTGCCTGAAAAGGAATCTTTGAAAGGTGTCATAGTTTTAGAAATATCGTGCTTTCAAATTTGAGACTTTTATAATGGGGCTCAATGGCAGATTTTGGCACATAAAAAAGTCACTTTCACCTAGAAACTCCATTCATGTCGGGTTTGAACCGTCACACTTCTACTAGGTATACTACGGAACATCTGACTTATCCGCTGGGCCACTTACCGGCAGACAATCATGGGGAATGTCTGTGCTCCTTTAAAGTTGTCCTTCTGAAAGTCAGAGTGCAAAGCAAAGTGTCACAGTAACACATGTATGACTATACTGATGGATTTGAACACTGGACCTGTGGATCACAAGCACAGCCACTCATCACACTGAGCTAACTGCTGCCTGCTGGTTACTATAACACAGCTTTTCTGTGCTACTTGATGTTAGTGTGGAATGCAAAGTCTCACAGTAAAGACTGGGGTGGGATTGGACCCTTTATATATTTTTATTTGAACTTGAGGGGGGTTTGAACCCACCATCTCCCTATCATGTGGCAGCTTTCTAACAAACTGAGCCACTGGTTCCAGACAATTCACACTGCTTTTTTGTTTGTTTTGTTCTTCTGTAAATCGGTCTTGAAAGTAAAGACTTGAGTGGGGTTTGAACACACCATCTCCCGATCATGTGGCAGTGTTCTAACACACTGAGCCACAGGTTCAAGCCAATTCACGCTGCTTTTTTGTTTCTTTTGTTCTTCTGAAATTGGTCTTGAAAGTAAAGATTTGAGTAGGGGTTTGAACTCACCATCTCCCGATCATGGGTTCCAAACAATTCACACTCCTTTTTTATTTGTTTTCTTCTCGTGAAATTGGTCTTGAAAGTAAACACTTCAGTGGGGTTTGAACACACCATCTCCCGATCATGTGGCAGTGTTCTAACAGGGGGGCAGTCAGACAGATATTTCGTGAAGCCACTAAGGAAATCGGGACTTTCATCGGGAAGTTCATATAATGGCCTGTTGTGGCGCCGTCATTGGGCCCAAAAAAAACCATAGCTCCATAGAGGCCCATGTATTTGGGCCCAACTTCACCTAGACTGTATTACCTTAATAAACATGGTCATGAATACTTTCTGCTTCCAGTCACTAGTTTAAAGTCTCATTTCTCATGTCATAATATTCTTTTTGGAAAATTATGGTCCCATTTATTAAAGAAATGACCATAAAGTCGCGTATGTTCTGAGGGGCGTGGCTACCGTTACAGTCTATGAACGGGAGCCACCCCCCGTTCAGTCAAAATAAAAACCAACGAAGAGTAAGGGGGGGAAGTCCTGCCTCGTTGTCTGGGCAGCCAATGGCCAGCTGGGCCCAAACGGAGCCAGCCAATGGCCAGCTGGGCCCAAACGGATCTAGAAATATGGCGACTTACAGTGCAAGGAATTACAGGCTTCATTTTACTTCCATGTTAGACCCGGGGAACGCTTTGTCCATATTTTGTACAGTCTATGGTTTAAACCCACAACCTCCAGATCATTTAACCAGTGTGCTAAGTCACTGACCTACTTGCTACCTGCCTCAACACAGTCTGCCGTTCCATGTGAGTAACAACATTGAGACAAAAATAAAATACAAAAAATAAAATAACAGGAGATTTGTCTATTGTTTCTTGTGCTGTATTACCTTAATAAACATGGTCATGAATACTTTCTGCTTCCAGTCACTCGTTTAAAGTCTCATTTCTCATGTCATAATATTCTTTTTGGAAAATTATGGTCCCATTTATTAAAGAAATGACCATAAAGTCGCGTATGTTCTGAGGGGCGTGGCTACCGTTACAGTCTATGAACGGGAGCCACCCCCCGTTCAGTCAAAATAAAAACCAACGAAGAGTAAGGGGGGGAAGTCCTGCCTCGTTGTCTGGGCAGCCAATGGCCAGCTGGGCCCAAACGGAGCCAGCCAATGGCCAGCTGGGCCCAAACGGATCTAGAAATATGGCGACTTACAGTGCAAGGAATTACAGGCTTCATTTTACTTCCATGTTAGACCCGGGGAACGCTTTGTCCATATTTTGTACAGTCTATGGTTTAAACCCACAACCTCCAGATCATTTAACCAGTGTGCTAAGTCACTGACCTACTTGCTACCTGCCTCAACACAGTCTGCCGTTCCATGTGAGTAACAACATTGAGACAAAAATAAAATACAAAAAATAAAATAACAAGAGATTTGTCTATTGTTTCTTGTGCTGTTGTTTATCTCTAGACGTTTGAATGCTTATGAACCACAATGGAACAAGTCTCTGGCTCTTCTATCATTATCTATTTTGCTTTCTGTACACAGCAAGCACAGTGGCTCACTGGGTACAGAGCCTGCCTGGGAATCAAGTGGCCACAGATTCAAATCCTGGCTCTGACATAGTGAACTAAAGTAGGCCTCTTTCATCATTTTCGAATCCTCCAAAATCACGAAAAACAACATACCGTCCGAAACCATGAACTATAGTATGTTGTTTTTTTCAAATCCTCTAAAATCACGAATAGACATAATGCTATATGCCGTCCGAAACAATTAACTAGTCTGTTGTTTTTTCGTGATTTTCATCTTTTTTTCAAATCCTCCAAAATCACGAAAATACATGCTATATGCCGTCCGAAACCATGAACTATGTTGTTTTTTCGTGATTTTCATCTTTTTTTCAAATCACCAAAAACGACATGCTAGAGCATGCCGTCCGAAACCATGGCCTATAGTATGTCGTTTTTTTCGTGATTTTTGGTGATTTGATGCTACTAGTCCTACGTACTCTTACACCTAGAAACCCCATTCAAACCTATTTAGGTTCATCTTACGGTGTATGTTTTAATTAAACTGCTCCATTTCTCCATGGGGAAAAAGGTCAACATTTGTACACTTCATTTGTAATAAAAAACTAGATAAAAGTGCCAATCGGCACAGATCTCCACCAGGGCAAGCCAATCAGTGGAGATTCTGAGAAATCCAACAGACTCGTCTTGATCACATGACTACAGAGATCATGTGGACCGATTTGCGTGAGATTTGGATGAAATATGTGTGACTAACATAAGCAATGTGTTTTACAGAAATCAGCCTCACGGTGGCGCTATAACCGGCAATTTCGGCAAATGTGGAGGGATGCAGGGACAAAGTTTTTCCATGGCCTCTAGGGAGTGCGCATACATAAGTTGTATACAGATCGATGCAGTTTTAGCTAAAAACAGGAATTGGCCTCTTATAGCGCCACCGTGAGGCTGATTTGGGGGGAACATTTGTGGCATGTCGTCCTCGGCCTAGTGGAAATGTGCGTGTATAATTTCACGGAAATTGCACACTGTGTTTGTGATTTGTGTGAGCTGTGTGAGCTTTGGAAGCCAATCTTAGCCAATCAGGACGGAAGATGGGAAATGGTGCCGCTCCGTGGTGATCACATGACTATGGAGATAGTGTATACCGAATTGTGTGATGTATGGATAAAATGTGTACGAGTAATCTACAGAAATGTGTTTTGCCTAAATCGGTCTCATGGTGGCGCTATAACAGGCCGTTGAGGAATATTTGGGGCAGAGGTGTCGTTGGCATCCAGGGAGTGTGTGTGCAAAGTTTGGCATGGATCGGGCCAACGGTGCCGGAGATTAGCTGATAACGGATGGACGGAAGGACTAAATCGGCCTCATGGTGGCGCTATAACAGGCCGTTGAGGAATATTTGGGACAGAGGTTTGTCGTTGGCATCCAGGGACTGTGTGTGCAAAGTTTGGCATGGATCGGGCCAACGGTGCCGGAGATTAGCTGATAACGGACGGACGGAACAACGGACAGACGGAAACAACGGACGGACGGACACACGGACGGAGTGCAAAACATACTCTCCCTCCATGCCTTCGGCCTGGTGGAGACAATTACATTTGGGCAGAACCCTGGCGGGCTGACACCAGCTGGCCTAGCCAGCATCGGGCAGCCATATCTAGCCCCTGGCGTCAACAATGACAATGCACTGCCGACACCTAGGGACTGGGAGCCACAATCTGTCCCACTCAATGCCAGCCCAACCAGCAGAATCGACCCGCCACGGCTCTGCCATCCCTGCCTTGAATAAAAGTGCTCACTCAGAACTTCGAACATCATAAACATTTTACGAACACAATATTTGGGCAGCAGCCCCGCAAAATCAAATCGAAAGATTTGTAATAAATGAAATTTGTGCAGACCCGGTGGGCTGACACCAGCTAGACGCAGACAATGTTGCCGACGTCTAGGGACTGACACCCACAATCTGGCCTTGATGCCAGCACGACTGGCAGAATCGACCCACCACGGCTCTGCAATCCCTGCCTTGAATGAAAGTGAGGATAAAGTAGGCTATGTACATACACCACTAGAGGGCCACATCCATCAACTTAACTGTTATTGTCAGGTCCTGGAGGGGCAAATGTCCTCTGATTACCAAAAGGACCAAGGTCACCATGTCATGTAAATAAAATGTGATGTATCAATATTTGTGTCGAAGTGTCTTTATTATTTGTAGAAACCATAAAGGGCACAAGTTTGTGAAAGTACAAAATGAACAAAGCATTTCATAAATATGTCATGAAACACAAATTGTTCTTTATGATTCTGAATGAACCAATACAGAAGATAGTACAATAATGAAGATTGATTTGAGTCCTGAGTCACAAAGGTATTGAGCATAGACATTAGATTTGTAAGAGTCAAATCTAACCAATGCCAATGCCATAGATAGAGAAATGAATGGACAATAAAGAAAAATATTTTGTAGCTGCTCATGTTTTGTTTTCTTTAAATGGTGTGTAAGTGATATTTCTTATTCTTAAAATAAGCATTAAATAGCTATATATTTTCATTGTAATCATTGCTGTTTGTTAATGGTCTCCCACTCTATCCAGCTGTTTAGTAAACAGAAAATACACTTCAGGTCAGGATAACAATAGCGTGTGACAGTTATAAGAACTTGTCTATTCGCCACTGCTGGCACCACTGCTATGCCCTATGCTGTGGTTTGGTGGACAGTGGACAAAATCATTAATACTATCCTTAGGATTGTGTGTTACTTCAGTGTCTTTTATACACAGTGAAGCACTAGAGAATTAACCATCCATCAGTATATTAAATAGTTTTTATCAGCAAGACAACTGGTGACACTTTTCTTTGCACAGGTCCCATAAATGAACTTATTGCATTTGTTGTACACACCTTTGCAAGTACATGTAAGGGTTATTTTCATATAACATTTCTTATATAACAATAACATTATTTGCAGAGTCCGATTGTTCACTTACAATATAAAGTGAATCAACAAGAACTTACACATTATACATTGCATACTATTTACCAGGCACTGAAGGTTTGCCCTCACTCACTCACCAGACCTTGACCAATGGTTCCTGCTTCAGCCCTGGATTCAACCTGCCCTCCAGTATTGCAATGTTCAAACATTTGGCTGTACTTTAAATTATGTACTCAGGCTATTATTAGCTTTCTCATCTGTCTAAAATAATTTAAAATGAGCTCACTCTCTTTAGGCAAGTGGTGGTGGTGTTTAATGGGAGAGTGAATAGAAGGGCATTTCACACCGCACCAGCCACTCTGTCTGCAGAAAAGGTAGCATGAAGTGTAACAAGTTATAAAAAATCTTTGATTACATAATTATAAATGTACAGTACAATTATATATTGATCAGATCACAGGTGTCGGCGTGCACTTATTAACTTGCCAATGCCAACTTATTTTGTTAACAGCATCATACATGACATGACATTCAGTACATACTGTAACAGATAGGGGCCGCTCTCCTGTGGTTGGCATTTACCTAATGACCCTTCTCATCACCTGAGAGTTTACCTTCTTACCCTGTGACCGTGTCCCTGGAGGCCCCGATTCAAGTAAGTCATTAAAGATACCTTAAAGGGCAGAGGAAGAGGAGGCTGAGGATGAATCCAGTGTCAGGAGTGGCACTTTGGTAGCGGTGAGGAGTGAGTCGATATGAGGAATGAAGGAGGAGAGTGGGCAGTCCTGGGTGGTGAATTTGGCAAGAACCTGGAGTTGCTCTGGTTGCAGGTTGGCCTCACTGCAGACAATCTGGCACAGGGCAGAGACTCTGCGGCATGTTTTCAACTTCGTCTGGCTGAGCTGGCTCCGCTCCGACATGAGTTTCTCCCTCTCTGCTCTCTGGGACATGAACACACCACACAAATGAATAGACCATACACTCCTGTTGTACTGACATTTAGGACGTTTAACTTATTTTGATTTGTTTATTCACTAGACATATTTAAGCAATTTGATTTTGAAATCCATTTTCCTTTATACATTTAGCCATTCCACAAACATCTTTATAAAGTGCTTAATAAACAATTTTACTAAATAAGTAGAAAAAGATCACAACAAAGACACAGACTTCAGCCGTCCTCACCAGCTTACTGATCTCACACTCCAGGTTGTATATGCATTCCAGTTTCCTTTTGCGGCAGCGCTGGGCTGCGATGCGATTTTTGCTTCGTCGTCGCATGTCGTGGACAAGCTCCAGCTGCTCGCGGGTCAAGTTCTCCTGCTTCAGTAGCTTCTGGAAGTCGTTTCTGTTCAGATCCACAATCCAGTCCAAGGAGAACGGCAGTTGCACCTGGAAGTCCACAACCCACAGAGGAGACAAAGTGTCACACAGGTACAGATACTGTGCATGGAATGATGGGCAACTCTGGAATAGCTGTTCTCACGCTGGGATGTAAAGATTTCAATGTTAGTAAAACTGATTGATTGATTGATTGATTGATTGATTGAAATTTGTATTAACAGTTTGTAGAATGGGTACAGTTCAATGAAAGTACAGGTCAATACAAAATCTGCTAAGAGGATAAAAAAGCCTTGTCCATTTTCAATTCAGAACATTTAAATTTAAAGACATACAGATATACACATATTTGAGGGGAAATATATATTTTATATCCACAAAGTCAGTCAGTCAGTCAGTCAATCAATCAGTCAGTCAGTCAGTCAGTCAGTCGGTCGTACATACACGTACATTAGACAGACTATTACATTCGTTCACTAGTTTTGCTGTGACCGGTCGATCACTTTCGACTTTTTCACTTTCAAGTTCAGAGTGAACGAAGAACGATAAAAATACTTGGTCATTCACTTCTATCACACGTTTTGGTCAAAAAATGTCAGATTAAATATCTGTCCATGTTTTTTTAATGTATAGTATGACATACATTTGTGCATAATAGTAGACCTATTATAAGTACAGTAGGGCATATTTTGTTTCTGACAGACGTCAAAGTGCTTTTGCAGGCCACTGTAACCCTGATTACATGTTTTTTAACAAAGAACTAACAAAACACTCATTCTTGAGATGAGGGACAAAAGTGGAAAAAACATGTCCCACACATAAGAGCCTTATTATTGTTAAAAATAAATTAATTTAATAAAAATAAAAGCACTTGCAAAGTTAAATGTAATACAGTTGTGTATTATTATGCCATTAATTTCATTATAATTGTTTTCATATGCCATCTGAATTAGTTAAAAGCAGGCACTGTACCCAAAAACGCCTGTATTTAGCCTGTCCCCAGCAAGTGGTCATAATTTCAAACTGCTAAAAAAGTGTCTAATACTGTCACAATCACATAAATATACATACTAAATTAAAGTAGATTGTCAACAACATAGCAAACAATATACACAATAATTTAATTTGTATTTTCCATTAGATATCTCATATCAAATGTGTGTCCCACGTCTCCCGTCAACTCCGTCAGGTTTTTTAAAAGTCTTAAATTAATCAGAAAATATTGTCGACAGATTTAGCCTGAAGACTCCTTTTCCAAGTTCCGTTTGTATTTGTTGCAACTGTGGAGCACCTGGTCTGAAAAGCATTCAATTGTTTGATATTTTAAACAAACAATGTTGATATCAGGGTGGTCACAGCTTTTACATGTCAACTCCGTCAGGACATTATTATGATCTTTGTTAAGAATTCCAAAATAATGTTTATTATAAAAGTTTAGGGTTAGGTTTAGCTAACAAATGAAGCAAAAACAAAATGGCTACATTGTACTACAGAGGGTTAAGATGAAAACAAATGACATTTTGTCAACTCCGTCAGACGTCAACTCCGTCAGGTTTTGTGTCTGACGGAGTTGACATGTATCTGACGGAGTTGACAAAAGTGTTCCTAAAACAATAAAATTATAGTTTTTGAATAATGGGACGTATTCTAATTTGGCACACAGTTAGAGCATGCCTTAAGGAACATTTTTGGCTATAGGGCCATCACAGATTTGTCTCGTGGTGACCATGGCAGCCATTTTCCAAAATTGCCGCCACCTGATGTTATTTTACAATAACTCAAGTTCTACACCACCTAGGATCTTGATTCTGGTGACTAAGACTACATTTTCAAGGATGAGGGATACATTGGTACTATTTAGATTTGTCCTGTGACCATGGCAGCCATTGTTTTTCAAAATGGCCGCCACCTGCTGTTATTTTACAATAACCCAAGTTTTAGACCACATAGGATCTTGATTCTGCCGACTAATAATACATTTTAAAAGATGAGGAATACAGTGGTACTATTTAGATTTGTCCTGTGACCATGGCAGCCATTGTTTTTCAAAGTGACCACCAACCTGCTGTTATTTTACCAATAACTCAAGTTTTAGACCACCAAGGATCTTGATTCTGGCGACTAATCATTACATTTTCAAGGATGAACTTTCTCTGGGAGGGGTCAGGGCTTATTTCAGGTGCAGGTTGAGTTGCTACTGACAGGACATTAAAAGGAGGTGGGCTTTCTGGCCTTTGACTTGTCTCTTTCAGGTACAGACGCACAGTTTGACTTCACTGGCCACTGCAGTGTGGCGTTGTATCTTGGTGGCCTCCTGCCAGTGTTTCTCCATCCTTCTCATGAGCTCTGTGTTCTGGGGCTCTGTTATAGTCAACTTACATTCAACAGTCAACTTGGCTGGAGATTGCTTTCCTGCAGGGTCCAGCCCAGTCTTGTGCAGATGGCTACTGGCCCACCTGGAGGCCCCAACCTCACTTGTTTGGTTGGTGTGATTAGGTGGGGTGGTCTTCCCCAATCAGGATGAAGGGTTTGACCCTTTCAAACGGCAGTCTGGCCAAGTGTCTGTATTTAGTTGTGAGGCTAGATACAGGATACGATTGCTCACCCAGCCCCAGGTGACTTGAGGTGAAGGCTCCTTTGATTTGGTAACATTGCTTTGGTTGACATGCTGGGGACACAGAACGACACTGATGCCTTCAGTGTCTGCACATCCTGCCTGATAGTCCTGAAGGCAGATCTTCTGTCTTCAGTCTTTCGCTCACTGTTCACTGCTCACTGTTCACCTCAAGCAGGTCTTCAAGGTGTTTGCCTTTGCACAGGCTATATGGCTAGCACTCATGCTTCAACCACTCAGAGAACTCCAACAGGGTGTTGGTTGCTCCTGGGCCGCAGAGCATTGTGCGGCAGAATTCAGCTCTCATCCCTGGTGGCAGCTTGTTGAGGAGTCGTGCAACATGTGAGCCGCATCTAAGTTCTGTGTCTCCCTCTGGGCCTAGGGTAGACACTTGCTATTTTCCGTAACACTAATTGGTGGGGCTGTCCAAACTTGTTGTTTAGGTGTCAATCGGGTCTCTGTTTGTGAAGTCGGGTCTAGGTGGTCTAGAAGATGAGTTATTTAGTCAGGGGATATTAATACAATCTGGTAATAAATTCCTTATCAAGAATTTTCTTCACCAATGTGTTTGGAAGGGTGTCTACTAACATATCCCACATTGCTTTATATTCAACCACCCTAGGGGACCTTTTGACAGCTGCTGAAAGTTGGGGTACCATCAACAACCTATATAAGGCAAAATGTTCATTATGCTTTAAGTAGCATGTGACATGTCAAACTAGGGAGTTTTCATGATTCTGAATGCATTCCAAGCATTAGCTATGCACGAAGAACACTCCTTGGGCTGAAAACGGCCATAGCCATCATCACAAAATGAGGTCAGCACATTTGGGCAAGTGGATATATGGCCGAATTTAGCCCAAGGGGTTTGACCCCTAGTTTGGCCATAGACTCCCTAGTTTTGCCATAGCCACTTGGTATGGTACCCAACTTTCAGCAGCTGTCAAAAATGCCTCTAGGGTGGTTCAATAGAAACCAATGTGGGATATGTTAGTAGACACCTTTACAAACACATTGGTGAAAAAATTCTTGGTAAGAAATGTATTCACAGATTTGACATTATTCTGATAATAGGCCTATTCCCTGACTAAATTGGTAAAATAATAGCAGGTCCACCATTTTTTTAAATGGCTGCCATTGTCACGGGATAAATCTAAATAGATAAAACTGTATTCCTCCTCATTGAAAATGTAGGATTAGTCATCAGAATCAAGATCCTAGGTGGTGTAGAACTTGAGTTATTGTAAGATAACAGCAGGTGGCTGCCATTTTGAAAATGGCTGCCATGGTCACAGGGCCAATATAAATAGTACCACTGTATTCCTCATCCTTGAAAATGTGGGATTAGTCACCAGAATCAAGATCCTAGGTGATCTAGAACCTAAATCAGTTAAACTTGTCAACTCCGTCAGATGTTCGTCAACTCCGTCAGATGTTCGTCCCGTGATGTTTTTGTTAATTTCCAAAGAAATAGAAAATGTGATGTTAAATATTTTGTGCATATGTATTGAAACACCAACTGAAATGATACGTAATGATGATTTTTTTTTTTTTTTACATGGTTTTCATGTTATAATATTGAAAATAGAGGTTGAAATGACGGATTTGAGAAATTGGATATTTCATAATAGTGTGATATTGGAAAAAAAACAATATTAAAATAATTGTATTACTTAACTTGATTACTGAAAGCCATTATAAGAGAACTGAGGACTTTATATTATTGTTGAAATTATCAAATTCAATTAAAAGGTATTTTAGTGTGTCTGACGGAGTTGACATGAATCGGGTATTAAGTGCATAAATGTCCCATTTTAGAAAGAAATGTTATGCGAAAAACCTGTTCCTTCTCAATATTGGTAGTTGAGACCTGTGTCTACAAATACATCCATTTGATTTGAATGTATCTTAAAAAAAAAAAAATCCAGTTTGAAAAAAGTTTTGTCCCTTATCTCAAGAATGGGTGAAAACATAAACATTTTAAATTACCATCAAATTTCATTCCATTATCTCATGAAAGCAGGTTATTATTTTTAGTGAGTAGAGTGGCAAGGTGTGGATCTTGTAATGTTTTATCTAGCTTAATACAATAGCACAAGAAACGTGCACGCATCCGCCTGGGTGACAGCAGACTGCTGGGCGAGTGCTGGCGCTTTGGCATGGGGGGTCAGATCAACATATGGAATTAATTCTGTACTGGCCATATATGGAGCATGCCTTGAGTGTACAGGGTTTGATGAGGTCAGATCAACATATGGAATGTCAGAACAGGTCAGCTCCATATATGGAGATCTAAGGGCCGATTCATACTCCTATTTTACCGCTGTTTCGGCACTGTAGTGCCGAAATGATTTCGGCTCGTCAGAAATTTTCAGTAGCACCGAAGAGCCGACTTAGGACGGTACCCGCCACCCCCCCCCCCCCCCCCCCGAACCTCAAATGACGTCACATTGTAGGCTCTAATTAGCCGAGTATGAATCGGCCCTAAGGGTGGAAGCAGGGACAGTGTCTTGAGTGTACAGGGTTTTGAAGCACTACCTTTTCAATATGTTTTACCCTCTTCCCAGTTCAGTGATCTATGAACCTGAAAGATTTCCTTGCAATCTGTTTGTTTAACCAAACAACAGCCACTGCTCTGCTGACTCAAGTAAAATAGGCCAGCAGGGCCATCTAGCTGGACCATGGACAAACTATTTAGACCCCCACACATGTACACATGCATATGCATATGCACACACACACACACACACACACACACACACACACAAACACATACACACACACACACACGCGAGCACGCGCGCACACGCACACGCACACACACACACACAGGTAAATGATTAACACCATAGTACTTCTGGTTCCTGTTGAATGAGTACAAGGCTTATTTGATTCATGCACATTATAGAAAACTCTTATCTAGAACAAACAACAAAGTATTGCTGCAGTTAGGGTGTTTTTACTACAACCGTCCTGGCACAAGATAACATCAAGCCAACGTCACAGACATGACCGCTGACCGGAGCTACACAGGTCATATCTCGTAGTTTCATAAGTCAGAAAGTCGTGTGACTTAAAAGTATAACTGACAGCTTTTTGACTGCTCACCTTTCTGGCTCTTTCGCTGGCATATGACTCGCTGTCTCCCTCTGTTTCAAAGTCTTCAGAGTCTCCATCCTCCCCTGAGTGGATTGATAACGCACAGGGGCTCTTGGCCGACTGAGAGCCCCCCTCGCATGAAGGCACCACGGCCTCACCAGGCCCCTTCCACGACACCCCGCTTGGGTCCAGGTCCCGGAGGAACGGACAGCCAGAGGTTCGAGATTTGAGGTTAAGCTGGACCTTGAGCCAGTCAAACGTTGCATTCTGGCCCTGACTTTGACCAGTATCATTTGTGTCAGGCTCCTCCGAGAGGGGAGGAGGGGAAGAGAATTGCCCCGACCACAGCCCTTTAGCCAGGTGCTCGGCCACCTCCCTTTCCACACTGCTCCTTCCTCTGACTCCTGTCTCCTTTTGGCCACCTGGCACCACATTCTCCCAACTATCCATTCGTCCTCTTTTCTGCCACTCAGTGTCCATATCAGTTTCTGTCTTGCTCCTCTCACATACCTGTTCCTCTGTTTTTAGAACAGATATAGTCTCTAGAACACCAGATTTATTTTCTCCTTTATTCTCCATAAAAAGCTTCTCTTGCCCCACTGACCTTGCACTGCCCTCTATTGAGGCCTCTGGAGGGCACTGGTGCAACATTAACCCCAAAGGTCCCTCACACAGCAATGACCTTGGCCCTGAAGAGACTCCTCCGAAACTGGATCTGCCTGTGAGTGGAGAGACGTCACAACAAGAGCTGCTTCCAGTGGCACCATTCATATTATTCGCCATACTTCCTCCCTTCCCATCCCGTTCTCCTTCTGTTACTTCTGCATGTCTCTCATGCGTGTAACCCTCTCCTGCCCCCTCACCCTGCTCTACCTTCTTGTCATGAGCACCAGTGTTTACAAATTGGTTCACTCCACTCGTTTGCTGTGTGTATGGAAAGCTTTCTCCAGGGGTCTCAATCGCAGGTTTGTCTCTACTGTAATGGCTTCTACAGCTACAATCGCCACTGCAGCGGCAGGATAGGGCACAGGGGAAAGGGAACTTAGGGAAGCCATCCTCGGTTGTAACCACATGCTGGTTCACACTTCTCTCCACAGCTGAGGCCTCCTTCCCACAAGCCAGCTGGAACTTGCGGTATTTTGGACACTGCAGAGAATAGTCAGTCACGCTCAGAGACTGTGCATCACCCACAGATGGAGGGGCAGGGTTGCTGCTCTTACTTCTTGTTTCACTGTTGACTGGTTGACTACCAAGCCAGGCCACTTCCTGTTCAGACAGTAAGTCACAAACTGGTTTGGTTTCTTTCTTAGGAACTGATATGACATCACTGTGCGTGGCAGCATTTCCCACGGGCAGCTCGACGTTGTGGCAATCCTTACAGCAGGTCTTCCTCTGAAAAGGAGCTGAGAAGAACTTGGGGAGGAGGAAATCGAAGCAAGCTTTATCTAAGTCCCTGAAACCCAAAAGGGCAGCTGAATTGCGCACTTCAATGACATTTTCTTTGCTGAAGAGGAGTTTGGACGTGTAGGCGAACTTCAGCAAGGGTTCAAAGCCAGCAGCGGTCACCTGCAAGAATGATATAACAAACAAATGAGACTGAATCATATCTGTGGATTCCAGAAACTAATAATCCTACTGTCTGAAAACTGTTATTTTCCCATTTTTCCCAATTTAGAATGTACTGTCAGTTTGTTTGAGTGCATATACAGTATGTATACAAAAAGTGGGAGTATAAAAATGTCATTCAAGATTAGTTTCTAATCTCCAATCAGCACTCTGAGCGGTTAAGCAAATACTGTCAGATTTCTTGTCATAAAAACAAATAATATTTGTCATGAAAACAAATAAATACTAAATTATTATTATTATTATTATTGTCAATCAATCATGGTGATAGTCATGTTGACTTTATTAAATTTGGATTCCAAATTACAGTACATAGAAAGCAGTACTAGCTCCCTCGTAAATAAGAGACTTGGGCCCTCTGCCTTTGGAACCACCAGCCTGTCATTGTAGCCTACTATCTCGATCTAAGATGTCTTGCTGTTTGTCCAATGTGAGTGGACTGCGTGTATTTCTTTTTTATAAAGTGGTAGAATCAGACCCCATGCTAATCCAAGTCAAAATCTAGGAATGACCATAAGTATATTTGCCTACTATTGTAGGGCTACCTTTGTTCTATATCTGCCCAATTGCTTAGACAATAACATTCTATTTTGTGGCCATTGGAATTAAAAATGATGTCAATGCGGTTGTTAAGAGATGGTGGAATTTACAAATGATTATTCTAGTTAACAAGCAAAATGTTGCTTCTTTCGATGAATTGAATACAACGGACGCCAATAAATGCTTCTTGGATTTAAATCCTCTTATAGCAGACCTTGTATTGAACTGTACTTTCCTGTGCTCTATTTTGCAAACGGTCAATATAATGAGCGTTGTGCCTGTCACAGACATGCGCTGAGCAAGTTCAGTCAGGAAACTCAGTGCAGTTGCTGGCGGCCGTCCATTGGGCCACCTCAACTCCATGTCCACAAGGCTCCACATCCACTCATCCAATCACACACTCATTTCATTCTCAGACAGCTCTATTTAATCTGGATGTTTGCACTGCTCATTCCTGCTTGATTTCTGCTGTTGACAATATGTTATATTTTCAATGCGACCCTGTTGACCCAGAGTATAAATTAGTGTGCATTATGTATTATTAATAATTATAAAAGTGTGACTTTGGATTGGATGTACACCGTACAGTAGCATATATGCACTGGTTCTCCGTGTGGGATCCTTGAGAGGACCCCTAGCCTCTTTCGGAACCCTGTATAGGCTACCTTTTTACCTTTATAGGCTACTCTCTCGCGTGAATGAACTTCTCCCCCTAGCTAGTTCAGTCATGCAAGAGAGACTCGGGGTAGAGTCGCTGCTTCTTCGCCTGGAAAGGAGCCAGCCTCTCGAGCGTCTCCCTAGAGGAGACCCCCAGGCAGACCAAGGATGAGATGGAGGGTTTACATCGACTCACTGGCCTTGGAACGCCTCGGGATCCCCCAGGAGTTGAGAAGTTACTAATGTTACTCTGGAGACGGAAGTCTGGAGCTCTCTGGTGGAGCTGTTGCCCCCGTGACCCAACTACAGAAAAGCGGTTGAAGATGGATGGATAGAATACAAAAAAGGTATAGCCTACAGTACTATACAGGGTTCCGAAAGAGGCTAAGGGGGCCCCTATATGTAAAATGACTGAGAGTCTGAGACTGTTTGGAAGGAACCTCTGAGAGCTAAATGAGTGATATAAATCATATCAATGTGGCCTAATAATTGATTAATTAAAAAGGTTCAGAACTTTGTCTTTATTATACCTGCTCTGGCAGAGTGATGACCGTCCCCTGTGGTGCATGGGGTGAGATCTTGTGTGAGAAGTATTCGCTGCAGGACGCCAGTACGGAGCGGTGGGCCCTGTAGCTGCGCTGCTCCACCGCCTCACCACCAGCACCGACCACCACGGTGACGTCACACAGCATGTCACGACGTCTCTGGTCGTCGAGGCGTTGCAAGACATGACGGGAGTGCGCCGCAGACTCAAATGTAAACACAGACGACCGCGGGCTGTCCGCAGACATGGTCAAAAGTGACATCTGTGGCTGTGGGAACACACACACACACACACACACACACACGCAAATTCATACAAGCAGCAGGTGCAGAAAGTGCACATGCACATGCACAAAATCAGCCATTCGCCGAAACACACAAGCCCACGTGCGCAAATTAAGACAGACGAGACAGAAACAAACACAAAAACTTTAGATTTTCCCTCTGGAGTCTGTCCTACTACTACTACTACTGTCTACTACTACTATAAACAACCTTAATCAACAAGTTAAGACACATGTACATGATCACAAAATGTTGTCTTAATGTTAATTATGACATAAATAATAGCTACTACCTTCGGAATAAAACTATATTTAATTCGCATTTACCTTAATAGCCTACAGTTCATTTGTCCAGACTGAGGTAGAAAATGATTCGAAAATCCCAAAAGGTAAACCCGGCGAGTAAAGTCCTAAATGGAATGCTGTTCGACTACGTGTGAAACGTGTCCCTATGGGAGCCTTATCTGAAGGCTGAGGCTCCAAACCAAACTGAACGGAGGTTGATGGTTGGTAAACTTGGTTCAGTCAAATCATAGCGGGCGTGCGTGTGTGTGTGTGTGTGTGTGTGTGTGTGTGTGTGTGTGTAATGTGGGGAGAGAGAGAGAGAGAGAGTTTGAGTGTTGCAACGCTGGGCGTAACAGAGCGCTGACTCATGCTGATAAAGGATGAGCAAGCATTTTCCCGTCAGCTTGTCTGTCCCGATCATTTCCCTGGACTGTCTGCTAGAATGCCTTTTCCAAGAGCACATCCTAGTCCGACTCCTTACAGACGTCACGTGCGTGGATATAGTGAATACAATTTACAAATGTATATTCACAATGAATTACTCTTATACAGTAGGCTGTTCATAACAATCACTTGTTTGCTAACTGTGGTCCTACATAACTTAAACTTATCATATCATGTAGCCTATTCAATTCATCATAAATTTATAGACAAGACAGACAGTCGACAGATTTATTTATTTGCTGTGTAAGCCTGTGTCCTAAAATATGCCAAGCATCTCTGTGTGTGTGTGTGTGTGTGTGTGTGTGTGTGTGTGTGTGTGTGTGTGTGTACTGTGTGTGTGTGTGTGTGCGCGCGCGCTATGCATATAATACACTGAAAATGTTTTGACCGTTTACATTGAAATCCATGTGAGGCTAACAATCCCAATACCTCCCCTTCCCCACACCAGCTCATACAAAAAGAATGTCAACAGCTATAACTATCACATTGTCAAGTTTGATGAAAGAATGAAGAAGAGGGGACACTGACTGACCTGTCACAGAGAGGTGCTCATCTGTGTTATATGGTAACTTGTGCAGTGATATTCGCTCCAGGTTTCCAGATTCTCAAAGTGTTGATTAGTAGTTGTTGGTATTGTAAGAAGTATAGTGATCTGCCTTTATGGTGCCATCTCTCAGATTATGACAGTCTACTTCTGCTTTCTCTGTGTGTGTGTGTGTGTGTGTGTGTGTGTGTGTGTGTGTGTGTGTGTGTGTGTGTGTGTGTGTGTGTGTGTGTTCATGCATACATGCATGCTTATGCGTACGTGCGTGTGGGTCACAATAGTTCGTCCATGGTCCTGCTGGCCTATTTACTTGAGTCAGCAGAACAATAAAGGTTGTAAAATTGTCTATAATTCAAAATTATATTCTATAATTTAGAAAGCTAAAGTCATGCATTCAAAATCACATTCTTACTGAAGGAATAAAGTCCAAGGTCTTATCAACTTAATAATTGGCAAAACATTTTTCTAGTAGCCTAAATTTGTTGGGCATAACAAAACAAACAAAACGCCTGCTGTTTCCGATGGATCACAATCACATAACTATGAGAGCATTGCAGTCTGCACAATAAAATCCTTGGTGTTAATTTAACCATGGGATCAATTTTCACAATCTTAGTGTGTGAGGGAATGGAGGCAATATTTATAATAGAATAATAAACCCTTTCTTTACCCAAATAATTAAGCAATTGTCTTAGTTGTAATTTAGTGGAATTTAATTAGCATGACAACAGCTGTTTTGGCCATATTTACTCTGGTAAACATAGCCTTACACAATATTGTGTGAAGAGTATAATTACTGATATGACAGACACCACAGTCAAACAGGTACTACAGCTAAATGTATATAGGATGGGTCATTCAAGTCAAGTTAGCACAGAAAACCAAACATGAAATGTGAATGAGTCACCACATTCATAACACTTAAATCACATGATTCTCACATCTGCCTGCTCAGGGAAGAGGAATAACTAATCTGCCTAAAGTTCCTTTTTCCATGCAAGGGGCCCATGGTACGTCACACAGCTCCACCAACCTATCAGTGGGGTCCGTGGTACATCACACAGCTCCACCAACCTATCAGTGGGGTCCGTGGTACATCACACAGCTCCACCAACCTATCAGTGACCGCTCACAATGGAAATGAGGGAACAAAGCTGATCTTAAAATAAAACGTGTTTTTATTTATAGTTTCGAATGAGATGCCACCGTTTGGCTATTATGTGGTACTTCCCTAAAATGGTGGAACAGGTTGCTTGGACACAAAACATATTTTACACCCGTTATGAGTGCGATGTACAGTACATGCTTCTTTTAGGTGGAGGGCTCATGAACCGGTAAAATATATTAGCTGTCTTCTTCCCTGATGTCACAAGTTAATTCTTAGTATCTCATAAATCAACTTGCTTCCTTGATGCCAAGTGCCACCCTAACGGCATTCCAAATTAAGTGTAGGCGACTAGGCGTTGCAGAAAGATCAGGAAGGAAGATTGGGGTGAGGGATGGGGGGAGACTCCCCAGAACACAAATATTGGACCACAACATACCACCTACACAACTCTCTCCACAGGTTCAAAGAAGATTCCATGAGTTCATGGGTCTCCAGACAATCAGAGAAGACATCAGAAAATCTAGTCAGAAGCAGAGTAACTGACAATGTACAAACAAAAAAAAAACATTCAGCATTTCAATGCTTTCAATGTTGGCCTGGTTTCCAACCTTGGGCCAGGGTGCATTTTGCATTTATTACCTGGCCTCTGAGGACTAACTAGTACCTGACTGAATGACAAAGATGTCAGGAAAACTAGCTATATTATGAATCCATGAGGACCAGGGCAGAAACATATCTACACTCCATACAAACATGGCCATGATGTATCAACCACATGTGAGCTACATAAATGTTCTCATGTCAGAACCCTTTAGTTAAACAGAATTACAACACAATGTTATAGTCATGTGAAACCATGTCTGTGGTTCAACGATGGGCAATACAAGACTCCGAAATATGGAATAAAAACATGGCGCGATTCTCTGATTCATAAACTGCAGCTACAAAATGGCTGTCGAGGTGAGGTTTCTTTCTCCCCCTACCCCCTATTTCCTGGATTTCTGGAGGTCTTGGGCTGGTTCCATGGAGGTCGAAGGTCATGAGGGGTCCTCCTGCCCCGTCTGATTGGTCAGGCAGAGCCTCTCCAGCTGCTGAGCACACTCAGAGTGGACGTTCACCAGCGTGCGGTTCTCCTCCGTTAGGAGTCTGAACTCCTCCTCCAGGCGAGCAATCTCCATGGCGACCTGCTCATCCTCTACCAGATCCACCAATAGCTGTCGTCTGTGTGTGTGTGTGTGTGTGTGTGTGTGTGTGTGTGTGTGTGTGTGTGTGTGTGTGTGTGTGTGTGTGTGTGTGTGTGTGTGTGTGTGTGTGTGTGTGTGTGTGTGTGTGCACGTGCACAGGTGCATGTGGGGGTGGTGGAGAGATGGGGAGATGGGGAGAGAGAAAAAGAGAAACAAACAATCTTATCAGCAGTACTGTTGATGGATCTCACAATGAGACACTTTCAACACACATATTACATGGCAGAAGGCCAAGCTATCGACGCCATTGGGTGAATGACATCACGAAACAGAGCAATTAACCACCGGCCATAGTTATACAACTAAGAAATGCCTGGAGAAGTGAAGTCAAAATTAAGTCTAACAAGTGTGAATGGCTGGATCTCTTCATCAATACAATATAGGGATCAGATCATCAACTCCTTTTTCAACCTCAATTCTGAGACTCAGAATTGTCAACTACAGTACCATGCTGAACGTGACTGTTGTGTTAGATTTTAGATAAAATTAGATTTTATTGCAAGCAGTGTGCTCATATTGCGAACCTGCTTATAGAGGGTATGCGCAATGCGCATGCATAAAGTGAGTTAGCAAAGTGAGTGGCAAAGTGGGTTTAACATCGTTTAATGCAATCAGATAGGACTTTTCTGTTTGGATGTATGGGCTGTCAAGGCCAGAAAGTCGGGGTTTTTTGCCACTCAGTAAGTGTTCCCGCATAACTTCCGGGTATGATAATGATGTCACATACATAAGACACACATTTTAACCACGTATACCCTCTATTCCAGAGTCGGCTCTGTACTCTACAAGCTCACAACCAAACGTGTCGCACTGCAATGCATTGTGAGATTGTAGCTCAGCCATTTCTGGCAAATGTTCCCAATGGACCAGATCCGAATGTTAAAATGCTAATAAAGTGTCCAGAACATACTGTAAGCTACAGTATGTCAACCTGTGGATATTCATAACAAAATCATATTTATATTATAGTCAATATCATCATATCATAAGTGTCCTGTTCTGTGTCCTGTAGATAAGGCTGATGCTGCCAGCCTTATCTACCAGGAAATACATTTTTGGTCATGGTGATTCGTTCTATAGGGTGCGTTGTGGTTCAAGTGGTCAATAATGTTCCATCGTAAGCAATCAACCTTTTAGACTTTTCTCACTGTACCTAAGATAGCGCCAGAAGTTAACACACCACATTTTAAGACCAACAACGCCAATCAGCAAACAGTACCAAGTACATTTGGGAATTATACAATGTGGGTGCTGGGCATCTAAATAACAATTGTGTCGGTTGTAAACTAGAAATGATACTAGCACTGCACTTATCGCTGGTTGTAAAATAGTAGCCTATGTCTTTCTGAGAAACATAATAAGCTCGCTGTCAGTTTATTTAAAATATTATGAATATAGTAGATTTACAAGTTCAGTGTTCCAGTGTGGTGTGAGTGTATAGACCTGCTCATTTCGCTATATTTTAAATGTTTTTTAAAAACCAATGACATGCCTGAATAGGGATGCAAGGTTGAAAGTGGTTAACAGTTTAAAACCATGATAGCATTAAAAAGTTCAATATATTATACAGTAGCATATATTTGCACAATGATACATTTAAGACTCAAAATTACTATGTGTAATGAGTAATAACTGTAATGAGTGTAATGAACGTCAAGTTTATTTTTCTGGTAGCTGAAATGTCACCACTGTAAAAGAAAAACACTTCCTGATTTACTGTAGATAGAAAGAGTTGACCTAGTCTGGCATAGCGCCAACTCACACTCTTTGGACTTTGAATGGTGGGTTACAGTAGGTGTGGTAACTGTGTGTGTGTGTGTGTGTGTGTGTGTGTGTGTGTGTGTGTGTGCGCGCATGTTATTTCTCCTCATAAGCCATATCGCAACAATGTAAACAAATTGTTAATCGGTCTTCCTCCATCCCGGTGGGAAAGTGTAGCTATTAAGAGAGCAGTTTAGCTACGTTGAAAATGACTGTTCTTTTTTTAAGTGGTTTGACAATCTTTAGCCCAGTCATGCCGTTTCACCTCTTTCACAATGGTTCTTGTGAAACTCAGTTGTACTGTAGAGCAGCCACGACACACTAATAGGCTTAAACACAGTTGTTTATAAAAGGTATGTGGTTACAGTTGGCATGCGTGCGTGCGTCGATATGATTTACTAATTCCCTGTCTGTTCAGTGTAGGGGTGGGTGGTCAGGCAAATAATACAGAATTGCATCATCAGACTCTCATAAATAATAGTATAATAATACCGTTTGAATGCATGCATTCACCACTGCAAGTATGATAGTGTACAGTACGCGCATGCGTGTGTGTGTGTGTGTGTGTGTGTGTGTGTGTGTGTGTGTGTGTGTGTGTGTCTGACTCATCATGTTCTTATATAAAACCAAGGCTAATCTTCTCTGTGTGGGAACCTGTTGCTCTGTCAGTGGAGCAGACCTTGGGTGTTTCTCTATTTAGGAACCGACCGTAAAGAGGAGATGGGTGCAACAGCTACAGCCAGGGCCCCCAAAATCCCTCTGCTAAGACCACCCACAGCTGCTCAGGACACAGGGGACAGACCGTGTACTGTACAGTAAGTATTGTGCACTTGTGTGAGAGTGCACTGTAAACTAACGAGTGTTAATTTAACACTAGGGGCCGTAGTTAGGTCATCTATGGCACAGGGTGCAGAACGGAAGGCAAGGGGGTGTTACGACACATTATCTGGGCGCAAAGCTTGTATGACTTGCTAATTGGTGTGTTTTGGGCGCAACATGAACATACATTCGACTAATCAGTGGTCCCATTCCTTTTAAGAGCTTTGTGCCTTTGTCAAATTTGTCATATTTGTTATTTAAATGATAGAGTTGGAGGTGAACCAATTGCGCTGGACCATCTATGGGAGCAGTATTTATAGAGTAACATAAAGTGTCCAACTGATATATCGGCCACCGTTCTGTCTCTGATATCGGGTTCTCTGATAACCAAATCCTCTAGTAGAACTTAGTTTTAATTTAGCATTTAGCTGATACAGTATTATTTTCCAACTTCCATCATTACCGACTCTGTGCTCTACAGCCGGGCACCTTTTGTCTTAACCGTTTCAGTTCATACGACGAGTGAGGCCGTCATAAGGATTCCGAAAAATTAGTGCCTACGACGTCTGTGGACGTCCTAGCGACGTCCTAGTGACACGGCGCGAGATAAGAATATTCATATTTTTTTGGCATTTCGCTTTTCGCTTTCCGTACGCTAACGCTCTGTGCAACTATTAGCTTGTCATTGACTCCCATGTTAGCGCGGCAGAAAGAATGACTCGTATCTCCTAATCCAGGGCGCTCTCCGTGGTGATGAATGGATCGATATGCTGGCGCTTCATTTCTGCTCCTCATCCGTCTCTCCCGCAAAATATGAGCGCTTTTTGGAGCGTAAAAAAATTAATTAAGATGATCGGGGATGTGAGGTCACTTTGTAAAGTCAACTTTTTTAGGAAAGTGTTTCCGGTTCATGGCTTTCAGAGTAAAAGCGATCAGACAACTCTGGCACCCCGGAGCTTCTATTTTGATGCACTTCCGGCACTAAATGTGTTTTAATGCTTGTAATGTTTTGTGTAAAGAATTTTGAATTGCCTTGAAATGTGCTATACAGAACAAAGAAACTTGAATTGCCTTGTTCTTTAAACACTCTACCACTAGCCACAGTTGGCTGACCTAGTATTTTGTACAGTAGCCAGTATGTACAAATGTTTGTGGACTCACCGTGTTGAGTCCCTTAGCCACTTTAACCCTGGCATTATAGGTGTTTTTTGAGACTGCGAGATTTCTTGCAGTGCCAGTTAAGCATATGGTGGCACGTTATCTGTGCTGATTGTTCAGATGCATATAATCCATAGGGAAGTTATGGCATTACTGTATTGATTGGGTAGCTGCAGGGAAGATACGGCAGCTAAACAATCTCCCTCTCTGTCCTTTTACAACAACCATCACCTAGGGCAAATGAAGGCTGGGTATGTGATAATAATGTGTGTGTCCTAATGGGTATGTTATACATTGTGTCTTCATCGCCACTGGACTAGACATCAAAGACATACTCAATAGCACAGACGCTAGTACAGACATGCGTCAGTTACTGTGGGACTTACTTGCGGTCCTCCAGCACGGCGAGCTCATGTTTAACCTGCAGGTAGTCTCGTGCCATCCTGCAGTGTTCCCTGTACACCTGCACGCTCTCCCTCAGAGAGCCAGACGGAGGCACGGGCTGAAAGAAGAAAGTGGTAAACTGGACTCTGAGAGCAATATTTACTAAGCTATTGTGAGTCATTTTGGACAAGAGACTGTTAAATGTTAAGTTCAAACCTTCCCTGGCATAGTTTCCCTGGCAATGCAAGTGGTCCAAAAGCTCAAAAAAACGTTGAGGACCGCTGATCTAGTATATGATCAAACAGGTGCCCCCACCTACAACTGTGGCGTTTTGTGTCAGCACAAGGTGCATCTCCCCTTTGCACATATCAAAGGAAGCTTGTGATGGAGATGACAGCAAATGGAACAAGGAGACAGATTGCTGATAGGTCTTGCCAGAATCAAGAGGTTTATTTGTTATCTTGTTTACGGGTACAGTACATGAAGAGTAAAGGTATTTTGTCCTGGTTCCTCAGACCTGGAATCTGCATGCATGTCCACCACATTGTGTGTGTGTTGTCTGTCTGTGTTTATCAGTGCCGTCGCTACGTATACACGCGTAGGGCAACACGTCGAGGGGGGCAACAAAATGTTCCAAAAAGTGCCAAGCCCTCATATTAACAATTTTCTCTGCGGCTCCGCCACGTAATAACGAGCGGCTGTGTGTGCGTCCCCTCAAACGGCGAAAATAGCCGATCTGAATGAGGAAACGCAGCGCTCTCATCGGGAGGGGGGGGCAGCACAAATATCCTACGAGTAGGGCAACCAAATGGTCAGCTACGTCCCTGGTGTTTATGTCCATGACTACTCTCACAAACTACTACACAAGTTAGGGGATTAATTAGTGAAGCATTCAGTTGTATCACTTTAGTTGAACCACTTATATACTATCTGTAAGAGGGACCTGACCTAGCCATGGTTCACATGACGCTCGTACTTCACGAGCGTCATGGCGCAACTGCCTCAAGTTTTACGCAATCGCTACATTTACAGTCCAAACGTGTATATAAACATTCCGATTTCAAATATAAAGTACTCGCCACATGTGCCACGGGTGTTAGAAATTTTCTGGTACAGCGATTAGCATTGCTGCATTAGCATTGCTCGGATAAAAATGTTTTTTATTAAACAACCCGGGCGTTGTTTAATAAAAAGCATTTTTATCCGAGCCGTTTTTTGGCTTTCAACTACACGCCCCTATTGGTTGGGAGGAGTGTGGCACACTGTGTGTTCGATTATAGGCACGCTGACCGCACTGCCAATACAGACTAATAGGCGAGTGCGCTCCCGGTGTGCAACTGTGTATTTCCCAAACAAACCCCGTTTGAGAAAAGTAGCCGGGGCGCTGCAGTTGTGTGTAAATGTAGCGATTGCGTAAAACAGGCTGCAGTTGCGCCATGACTGTCATGATAATCATCTTGACAGTCATGTTTCAGGGCTACACCTGACCAAACGTCCTCGCCAAAAATAGCCAATCTACAAGCTCACAGCGTGAATGTACCTCTAGAATAGGGTTCAAATGGTTAAAAGTCAAAGTCAAGTTCTAACTCAGTCTTCACAATCCTGCCTCTGTGAAGACTGAGACATTCACCTGCTGCTCTGTATGCTGCTTTGCTCTCTTTGGTACTTTATGTCCTTAGAAAAATATAAAAAGCTTGGTGCTACTGGGTGTGAATATTTTTCACCTTGTGAATTCATCATCTCAGATTCACTGTGACATTGGCACTGGTGTGCTGGTCTACTACTGTAAGCTCAGCCTCCTGCCTTGTGCCTACAACTGCAACACACCAGTGCCAACTGCCAACATTGCGCGTTATAGCACTCCCTCTGGTGTGTTAGTTTCATGTTACACTATTCGTATCTAAACTACTGCTCTTCACGTGTCACAACTACAAGGCTACAAGCCAACCTTTGATCCACTCTCATCCAACCAAGACTATGTCCCCATTAAGACAGAAAATATGCTCTCTAAAAGCATGACAGTTAATTTCAGCTAATCTTTTAAGTGGTTATGGCTAATGTGACAAAAAAAATGACAAAACATAAATCAGCCTTTACTCTTATTTTTTTAAACTAAAAACTGTTCATTGTTCTCCCGCACGTCCCTGGCTTGTGGCTTTTAGGATTGGGTTTGATCCTGATGTCTATTATCAAAAGGTCTTGCTCTCCCTTGCTCATTTACAACAGATCAATTGAAATTGCAACATGTCAACTATTGGGAGTCACAGAATTTGATAGGTCACTCATTTAAAGCGCACGCACAGGGGCGCGCGCGCACACACACACACACACACACACATTTACTCATACCTGTAGTCGCTGCTCCAGGTCTGGTATCGTCTGAGAGAGTTCCCCCACATCTTTTATGTCTATTAGAGCAAAAAACTCAAGTAAGGTAGGTGTTATATTCTAATTGTGTTATTTAGTATTAATGAAGATCTGTATTATCTTTTTCTTTACTTTTGATTTTTTAAAGTCTAAAAGTAAAAATGGATGAATGAATGAATGAATGTACTTGTACACTAGTCTATATATATATATACACTGTGTATATATATACACACACTGTGTATATATATATATATATATATATATATATAGTTTTTTTTATAGAAATGCATTTAGTTTATTTTGCTGCTGTTGTTGTGGGCTACGGTGAATTTCTTACTTTGAACATGTGTTTATTTGGTCATTAATATTGTTTGTTTCATGCCAACATACCCTCACCCAAGAAACAATGCCTTCCAATGCATAGGCCAACTGGCAGTAGCTCAATGTATTTCTCTGTCTCATAAAAGGGCTCTGAGCGAAACTTTATAGGGTCTTCTTGTGTGACACCACAACATAGCAACACAGTGCTGCACTTATAAATGAGCCATGTCCTCTAACTGAACAACAGTAATGAGCTGTCCGACTGAAAGACACACAGGATAAGAATATAGTTATGGGTAGACGGACAGCATAACAGGGAACAAGCAGCCAGTCACAGATGGAGAGACAGGCAGCCAGACAGACAGAAACAGACAGGTTATCTGCACCGGCCCTCGTCTCGCCAGCTATGTCCCCCTAGAGTTGTGGAAACACATGTGGAGAATCCTGGTATGATGCAACCTTCTAAAAGCAGGCCGTATTAGTGGGCTAGCCAGCAGCCATGGGGCCAATTATGATGCAGAATAAATACAGTACTCATGCTGGGGATTGACACAGAGCATGGTTAGAGGTACGCCTGGCATGGAGTCATGGAGGGTCTGGATGATGATCCCTGGACAGAACACAGGTCTCAGCTCTCCTGCTGAGAAACATGAGTCTGGAGGGACTACGACATGATCCAGGGAATATGCAAACCTTTATTTAGGAAGACAGGGACTTACTGCTCCAACTATCGGCTCTTGAAAAATGAAACTAAAACTAGGACTACATTTTAACTACTAGAAAAAGGAAAAGGAACAAACAAAAAGGAACAAACACCCAAACACTGTCTTCAAGTTCAAATGCAGTGAACCAACTTAAACAGCAACGTTTCGGCCTATGCAGCCTTCATCTTTTTTTAGGGACAAAAAGACAGCCTGATGAAGGCCCCTATTAAAGTTGGTTCACTGCATTTGAAGAAAGTGGGTGTTTGTTCCTTTTTCATTGTCGGGCACCGTACCCTCTCCTACGCACCTGTCGCCTGTAGGTGTGCAAAAGCTTTGCTTTTTAACTACTATAGAAAGAACAAACTTCCCCTCTGGGATTAATCAAGTTTTATCTTGTTTTTACGTTATCGTAGGAGGGAAGAAAATAAGATAAAAAATAAAATAAGAGGGAGGGATGAAGGAAGGAAAACAAATTAGATAAGAGGAAAAAAAAGTAATTAAGTAAGGTAAAAAGATGTGCGCTGGTCTGTGCAGTGAATGGGTCCCTCGGCCTCGACTCAAAGATCCTCATGAGAACTTATACATCGAGATATATTGTTATCTTCACAGCTTTCCCTCTCTCTCCTTGTGAGCCTGTGTCTGTGTGTCTGTGCGTGCGTGTGCGCGCGCGCGCGTGCGTCGGAAAGACAACGAGGATGGGTGGGGTAGTCGAGTAAGTGTTAACTGCTTATAAATATAGGCCAGTGTTCTAAAAGCTGAACAGTGAATCAGGCAGCGGGCAGAGCGACAGCGTTAGTATTAGAGGGAGAAACCTGACTCTGCCATTGCAAAGCTGCAGCTGCCATCCCATTGCTTGGCCCCTCTGCAGTAAAACACTTTGACTGACAGCATCTAGTACCATGCCCGTGACGGGCCACTGTGTATGTGTGTGTGTGTGTGTGTGTGTGTGTGTGTATCCACAGGCCTGTGTAGTCTGAATGTGCACAGTTGCATACAATACACACTTGCCAATGCACAACATGCAAAATCCTCGTGTGTTCATTTAAATGTGTGAGGTTGAAAATAGACCCAAATGGGTCCATTTCCTCGCTTTCAATGTAAAAATAACACTGAGGATTTTATGTGTTACACTGAGGGTTTTACGTGAATTTGTTTTCATTATGTTTATAGTTTTCATTAACAGAAATAGAGACTGAGTAGCCTGGCATGGCCAGACCAATATATATATTCTTTTTTTTAGCTCTGGCAGATTCGTCATGTTTCCAGGCTAGAGACGAAGCACCTGTCTCTTAGCCCCCCGGACGGGAAGAACAAACTAATTTAAAAGTGAGATGATGTAAGCTGCTCAGTGCTGCCTTACAGTCAAATCCTCAGTAGCCTCGGAAACCCAGACGTTCAGTGTCACAGCCTGGTCCATTTGGTTGCATTTTGTACACTCTCTGTTAAAGAGGCAATACACTAGACACCCACTAGATGTCACCTCTGTTTGATTATTATTATTTTCTTTATCACTTGTTGAGGGGCTAGCCCCTCCTATATAGTATAGTGTAGATTTTCATCTTACACAAACATTAAATTCCCATTGACAATGAATGGAGAATTTACATCATACAGTATGTGGAGTGTGGACGAGCAAATCGTCCACACAATGTTTGTAGGAAAAAAAAATGTCCTACAAACATTAAATTCCCATTGACAATGAATGGAGAATTTACGTCATATGTGTTTGATGATGTACGTCGTACATCATCAAAAAAAAATCACACAGTGAGGGGCGCTCTTATCATCGTACATTGTACGATGAAAAAGCGGAAAAGCTTGCCGCGTGGGTGAAGCTTCATTTCACAGGAAGAGACACCGGCCACGAGTGGCTTTTGGCATCTTCGTGATGCTCAAGTGTGCCTGCGCTGACAGCATTACCATTGCAGTGGTGCATTCCCCGACTCAAACACAAACGATGGGACTATTTTCAGGTGGATTTTCATGAAATTAAGTTACAATTGCGACGCTGTGATTCTTCAAAGGTTAGTGTAAACAGCGGCACTGAACGGGAGTTAAGATATTGATTTATAACGCAGTAAATGTGTTAATGATAATTATTGTATCTATGTAATGAAAAACGGTGATGTTCTCACATACTGTAAGCCCCCCTAGGGTTTCTTAATTCACTGGCACAACAACTAGTCTGTCAACTTTCCCACCGAAAGAACTAACACATTATGCATGACTGTACAGTACATATAAACTGTTGCGCAGATCAAATAAATCAAATTACATAACATTGACATTTGAGTGAATGATGCTTTTATAGTTTTTATTGTATTATTATCTATTCTGTAATTACTTTCCATTTATTATTTGTTTTCATAAAAATGTAATCTATATAGCCTTTAAAATCTGTCTCCCCGCACAGTGAAATACTGTGTTAATTTAAAGTTTAAATTAACACACTGTGCAAGGAGCCAGACTTGTGCCAGGTCTGTATTGGTGGGAAGAATTCAGTGCATGTGATCCACACACACTGGGAATGCCGTAAGAGAACTGTAGGCCCCACAACTACAGGTGGAGAATGTTCCACTGTGGAATTGAGGTGGGGTGAGCCGTCAACCTCTTAATAAAAATAAGTAAACCACTTATTGTAAACCACATTTTCAGTGTGTGTGTGTGTGTGTGTGTGTGTGTGTGTGTGTGTGTGTGTGTGTGTGGCATGCATGTGCCTGGGTTTGTGTGCATACTGTGTATGGCTGTACGCACACAGTACTGCTACGTACTAGCTACTACTGTGTGCGTGCATGTGTGCATGCATGCGCCTGTGTGTGTGTGTGTGTGTGTGTGTGTGTGTGTGTGTGTGTGTGTGTAAGTGGCATGCATGTGCCTGTGTGTGTGTGTGCGTGTGTGTGTGTGTGTCCATATTTACCTGATGTGTCGTCAAGGCTGAAGGCGATTCTAACTTCAGATTTATCAGGAGACACTCTTCTGGTTGAGGTGATCATTTATCCTCTTCACAGCCAAGACATCAGTGAGTTAGTACAGTCACAATGCTACAGTGCAAACATAGTACTGTACATCACACAAAAAAAAGAAACAAACAAAAGCAGAGGCTTCACAGTCACACCATGAGGCCCATTTGGTGTACAGAAATCGTTGGCACTGCACAAACGATGTGTGTGTGTGTGTGAGAGAGAGAGAGAGAGAGAGAGAGAGAGAGAGAGAGAGAGAGAGAGAGAGAGAGAGAGAGAGAGAGCGAGAGAGAGAGAGCGAGAGAGAGAAATAAGCTGTTCATCTTTTTGTATATGCATCATATTGCTATGATACAGTGTAACATTTGGAGACTTGATTTTTTTTGTTTTACTTAATTGCCCCCTACCTGAACCTATTGTCCCCAATCAACTGGTTTGATGTCTAAAACGATGTCTCCACACACACACACACACACACACACACACACACACCCCAGTATGGTTTCGTCATGCATTTCTTGTTGAAGGGGGATTAAATAATTAGATGGCTTTGACAGACTGCCTCTGAGGGCTAGATTTGGCATGTCCCTTCAGGGTGAAGGTACAGGCTTTTTATATCAGGGCATCTGCCCCGACAAGGCCCCCAGCCTGTCTTATCAGTAAGGTGGCCTACTGTATCTACAGCACACAATGAGCACATTGTCCACTTGTTAGGCTCGTCATATTGATCTTGCTATCTGTGATTCACAACTAGTTTTATGGAAGTATAAGTGCAGAGTGCAGACAGAGTCTAGCCTACATGACATGTTGGCCATAAACATTCAGTCACACCATTCCCATCATGCGGGCAGCGGGTTAGTTTAACAGCAGCAAGCCCAACATTACCTGACACTGCTGACAGGAGGAACTTGACCTAGGAAACTCCGATTCATACAAGCGGCAATTCAATGTTCGGGAGTTATTCCTTGTTATTGCTTCTTCGTTGAGTCCTGTTTCACCAGGAGAGCCTTTCCAACACAGGCAGCTGAGCTGCGGCAGCACAGGTGCACGTGTTCAGCCAACTAGCAAAGGCTTCCTGATCCTGAGTGATCCGAAAAGATGAGGCAAACTTTCACTGTTTCGCGGCTTCGCCTATTGTGACCAATGGGCCTTATTTTCTATTCAGTTCTAGCCGACAGTGTTACCGCTGAGAGGCCGATCGCGTGGAGACAGCTAAGAGTACTCAAGTTTGTGTGGACATGGACTTGTTATTCGCCGCCACGCTGTCTGAGAGGCGTCCAGAGCAACACACCAGGGCGCAGGCTGTGGTGGAATGCCGTCCGTTCGTTATCCGTCACCCCAGAATCCAATTAAATGTATCAGATGACGTTGACATTAGCACTCAAAAATGTCCATTGCTCCGGCACTGTTTGGAGTGTCACGGTCATCTCCTATGGGTTGGTCATTCTACTGGCAGCAGAGCAATAGCTGTGCAATGATGCAGTTGCTCAGAATGACCCTCTGCTATAATTGCTTGTGGGGGAAAAAATAGAGCATCCATGTGTTTCTCTTTCGCGGGATGGCTTGCATACTTGCGATATATCCCATGCCTTGGAGTGAGGCAACACGGTGTCAACTTGCACATTATGATACACACGGTACACACCCATGAGGACTGCATGACATCTGCATTTGTGTTGTTGAACATGAACATGGTATGGGGGCATGACGACATGCTTTGATGATTTGAATTAAAACTGCAGTTAAATTCGTGCAATGGCCTTGTTTTGTGTTTTTATTTTTACCCCCAAACAGTAAAGGTTGTGCTACACTTAGTTGAAACCAATGAGCAAAACACTGTGAAGATCCACAAAACATTGTAATTAAATGAATGTCTATGATTAAAAAGACAGGCTTAATAATTAACCTGTCATCTAAAAAAATCACACCCGTGTGAACTGAGTGTTGCAATCCCCCCCTCCCCACCTCTCTCTCTCTCCCTCCCCCCCCCCCCTCTCTCATTAGCAGGCACAGCACTATCCCTCTCTGTTTCTGGCGAGTCATATACTCGTGCTCAGATACACATAGGTAGGTAGGTAGGTAGGTACGCACGGACATTGCTGGTTTGGTTGTAGGAGTGGTTGCACCACTCAAAACCTTTCTTCTTTTTGTTCTACCTTCTGCTTCCCAGCAGATGGCAGCATTTCCTTCATTCAAAGTTGATTCAAAGGAAATTCAGCCAGTCTTTATTATTATGGTTTATTATGGTGGTATCAAAATGGATATTAACATATTTAGCATTTGAATTATTTGCAAAGCAATACAGTGAGTAGAGTACATCATGACAAAGAGAAAGAAAGGAAGAAAAATTGAACAATACGCACACGTGCGCACACACACACACACACACACACACACACACACACACACACACACACACACACACACACACACACACACACACACACACACACACACACACACACACACACACAGATATGATGGATGTTTTGCACCTCCTGGAAGCCTGTTCATCTGTCTTCATTGGCAGATCATTGACATACAGTAGGCCTGTCCTATAGGCCCATTTCACTGTCACATGACACTTCACTTATGAAGTCATATGATAGCTTTCATGGTCCCTGACCTTCTAAGTAACAAATATACACACAGAGCCATGGTCAGTGATACAGCATGTGATCCTTATTGAGCATGGAGGACACAAACCATTTTATTTTCACATCTACCATTGTGAAGGCAAGGGCAAATTCTATTATCCACTCTGGTGCATTCATCTTATACTAAATAATGACATGTAATGAATTTACCATACTTTAGGAACCCCCTTTTAAGTTAAGTTCATTGCATTGACTTTATAGTCCAGGGCATTACACACACACACACACACACACACACACACACACACACACACACACACACACACACACACACACACACACACACACACACACACACTTGGGAACACAGCATGGGGGTGATCTTGAACGTTCTTATGGTGTGAGTCACACACCACAAAGAGAAAGGTCTATCCCTTTCTCCTTGACTTCACTCCCAAAGCCAAGGTCACAAATCAGGTGAAGGCAATTGTGTTCAACACCCCTCCCACCAACACACACACACACACACACACCCACACACACACACACACACACACACACACACACACACACACACACACACACACACACACACACACACACACTTCAACAGTAGAGGATGTAAGTAGGTGACAATAGAACTTATGTGAGATCATCACAGGACAGTTAGAGCAGATCTCAGCTCAGCTGTGCAGAATGCCAAGGTCATGACAGGACTTGTAATCCATGACCTCATTCATTCACCACGGATTAGATAACTGACAATATAGAGTAGACTATATATATATATATATATATATATATATATATATATATATATATAGAGAGAGAGAGAGAGAGAGAGAGAGAGAGAGAGAGAGAGAGAGAGAGAGAGAGAGACACAGACAGACAGACAGACAGACAGACAGACAGACAGACAGACAGACAGACAGACAGACAGACAGAGCTAGGTCTTTGGTTTTGATTAAGAATTATGGTTTAGCGCTGGGGGATTATAGAAGCAACAAGATTCTATTGCATTGGCCTGAGCCCAATCCCAGAATTAATCTCAATACCAAATAAAATTGAAAACTCATTACATGGACAGATTAAGAAAAGCCTAGTCCAGTTCTCACAGGATGCACACCGGTTGCAACACAAAACAAAGATTTGATTTGATTTTCAATTAAACTGATGAATTGAAGCAGAATTGAAGCAGAATTGACGAATTGAAGCAGACATTAAACCGTATTCATTGTTGTGTCTCGGTTGAAATACCACAGATATTAACTGGTGAAGTGTGAACATCTCTATAGTGGTCTCGTCTCATCCAACCTTGACATTTGTCTCAGTGAAGCAAATGAAAAAGCAGGTGAAATCCTAATGTGACTTGGCTCCATGGCAGCTGCTGTATTTATCTCATAGGTGTAGTATGTATCTCAATATATGGTATGTTTCTCCGTACGTGTGCGTGTGTTCCACCCTAGGACACACACACACACACACACACACACACACACACACACACACACACACACACACACACACACACACACACACACACACACACACACACACACACACACACACACACACACACACACACACACACACACACACACACACACACACACACACACACACACACACACACACACACACACACACACCCTAGGGTGGAACCCCTTGGGTTCCATGGGAAAACACCTTTCAGCATTCACATCACTGTCTCACACAAGTAACTGTGAGAATATGAAGCTGTTATATATTCTCCCAAATATTGTACCATACAAAAATGAAACAATTTCATTTTAAGCTCTCAAGAGTTACATTATTGTTAAACATCTGCATTACTTAATTTACAAGAAGTCTGCACAATTAGAGAATGTAGAAGAAATGCTATTTTGATCAACGTTTGCCTGCAGCATGGAATTGTACGTCAACGATAACACAATATTATTTTGTTCTTGGGTCTGAGAAGCTAAATCTCATCAAATGGTGGTCTGGTGGATCAAATGCCGAATAAATAATGGGCCTTGATATGAAAAAGGTTGAAAACCACTGCTGTAAGAGGCCACAAGAGAGGAGAGAAGTGAGGGCAGGTGAGGACGGAGGGGTTGAATGTAAGCATTACATCTCCCTTCAAACTGGTCATGTCCCATTCTGCTGTCATCCATTCCCTTCTACCACCCTGGACCCGGAGGTTCTGGCCAATTACAGGCCTATTTCCAACCTCGCCTTCCTGTCCAAGGTGTTAGAGACCTCTCAGCTCCAGGACCATCTCAATCACAACAACCTTTTTGAGACATTTGTCTGGGTTTCTTACAGCCCACAGTACTGAAACGGCCCTGCTGAGAGTGACAAATGACCTGTTGATGGCAGCTGATGAAGGATCACCATCTCTCCTCATCCTCCTTGACCTAACCGCTGCATTTGATACGGTGGATCATGCTATCCTCCTGGAGCGTCTACACACCGCCACTGGACTGTCAGGCACTGCACTTAAGTGGTTTCAGTCCTACCTGTCCGATAGGACTGAATGTGTTTCACTGGGAGGGTGCAAGTCCAAGCTGCTCCCTGTCACGTGTGGTGTTCTGCAGGGGTCGGTTCTTGGCCCGCTCCTATTTATTATTTACATGCTGCCCCTTGGTCGTGTCATCAGCAGACGTGGACTTTCCTTCCATTGTTATGCTGATGACACCCAGCTGTAGATAAAGACTACCCCCCTCTGCAGCCATATCATGTCTCACCACCTGTCTTGAGGAGATAAAGGCATGGATGAGCAACAACTTCCTTCAGTTAAACAGTAGCAAAACTGAAGCTCTTCTTGTTGGCACACCACACCAGATTCATTCATGCCCCATGTCCCATCTCACCTTCGACGGCCAGGTTATCCCCTTCTCCTCCTCAGTCAAACTTGGGTGTCAAGTTTGATCCTCACCTGACATTCAATGACCACATAAAGCAACTGTGCAGAACCGCATTCTACCATCTCAAAAACATCTCCAAACTCCACACCCTTCTAACCCAGTCGGATGCAGAGAAGCTCATACATGCCTTTATCTCCTCTAGACTGGACTACTGCAACGCCCTCTTCATTGGGATTCCTGGCAAAAATGTACAGAAGCTGCATTACATTCAGAACAGCGCTGTTCTGCAAATTAATTCCTGCTCCAGGTTCCTGACACCAATCTAGGCACCATGGGGGACCGGGCCTTTTGCTCGGCAGCACCACGCCTATGCAACAGCCTCCCCATGGACTTGAGAGTGCCGCAGACTGTGGAATGTTTTAAAACAGGCCTGAAAACCTTGCTGTTGTCGCTTTGCACTGTTTTTTGATAACCCTGTTTTTAACCTTCAATGATTGATTATAATTATGGGATTCCTTGTGAATGGAAAGTGCAATACAAATAAAATTCATTATTATTATTTTACAGGAACCATGTTTTGTCCTGTTTATTCCTTTGTCCTCTTCCTCCCTCCTTTGTCCTATACTGTAGTCATTCAACCGCTACCCTTCACTACCCAGAGAGACTTGAGTGAGCAAGCATTATACTGTAGCTGCCCTTACTGTTTTGCTATTATTTTTCCACTTTTGTTTTGTAGTCGAGTAAAATAATTATCAGGAGAAATTATTTATTATCGTTTAATTATGCTGCCCTCTTCCTGTCTGTGTGTCTTCCAATGTCTGACATATACCAGATGCTCCATGCTGTTGCCTCACTGAGAGACCACATGAGGGGCTGCCTACAGATGGGAGCCCAGCGGAGAGGCCAGATGAGGGAAAGGGTGAAAGAAGGATAACGTACTGTTGAGAGTGGGTGGCAAGGAGAAGAACTGATTAAAGGACTGGGGATAGCATTAGAGGGTGTGTGTGAGAGAGAGAGAGAGAGAGAGAGAGAGAGTGAAAACCTTGTATGTCCAAAACTGTTAATCTCAACAAAAAAGAAAAATGTAGGCCTACTATGTTTTTGAATGCTGTTCTCTCATGTATTGACAGTTTTGTTATAGTGTTCAATGTCCGGGGACTACGGATGGAAAATATAGCATCTCTGCTAAAACCAGTGTATTTACGCTACATTTGTAGTAATGTTCATTAATATACCAAATAAACCAGTAATGTAAAGTATAAGTAAAGTGTTCCAATGGATCGAACAAATGTAGTTGGTTCAATGGTTATAACACCCACAGACACACATAACCCCTTTTCAAAAATAGCTGATCTACAGTACAAGCTCACAACACCTGAGCATGTAGATTTATTGCTATATTCTGCTATATATGGAAATACAAGATGTATGCCCATCAGTGACGATGGGTGAATGTTTACATTCCTGTTGTTTGTTTAAATTATTTTCACTCGTGGGTCAGGTTCTGTGACCAGAGCACAGAAATAGACCCAAGGACCCAGAACGGCCTCTTGTTTAATGACTGATAAATTCAGACACAAATCAGAAGAGGGGAAAACTCATCATTGCAAAGCATTTATCTCTGCAGGATTTTAAAGTGAGTGTGCCCGCCTGCGATTGTTGCTGACAGTTACTTAGATTCTGCAAAGTGTCACACTCCATAGAGTCGAATTTCAATTTTCAAACAGGGTTTAAAGTGATTCAGTGATAGTTCTCAGTAGAGCTCTGCATTAATACGTGTATATTCATCACTCACTGCCATGGCTGCCTGCAATGCTTGGCAAATACATAATCATCATGTGGTTACCTGTGGTCGGTCCAGGGATTGTGATCGTTGTGTGTACTGAAGGAAGGTTAGCTGGTGTCTAATAGTGTGCCGTTTCTGTTCCTCAGCACAGTAACAAAGGGAAGGGAATACACTCGCCATCTTCCCTATAGAGGTTATAGCCTACGGCAGCTGACCAATTAGCAACCAACTCAAGAGATTAAACCTTGGACAGGTGAGCTGAGTTGAGTTGAGTTTAAGATTCCCTATTCCAGAGTGATACCATAGTGGCTGCTGTTTTACCCGAGTCCTGTTCTGAACTTGCTATAATTGGAATTTATGTTGAAAGATGCTCATGTCATCTTTTTTTTTAATCATTGTATTTTCTGCTATTATTATAGCATCCGGTATCTGAATGATTTTCTTTTCCCACTATAGATAATACATCTGATTAATATAATTATGTGGTATACAGCACATCAGTCATGTTACAGACAATCCTGAGGTTGTCATGTTCTCTGTTCTGGATCAGCAATCCCCTCTGATGTTACAAGACACACATCATGCACGTACACTAGAGATACACAATATTGAAATGATAGACCGATATCTGATCTCCGATTATTTGCACGGTCATATCGTCCAATACCGATTCCGATATATTACATTATTATATTTATATTGAACTCATCGTTGAATTAAAAAATAACTAGATAAAGTGCCCTTCGGGGCACAGATCACCACCAGGGCAGGTCAGGTTGTGGCCTCCTGGTGGTGCTATAATAGGCCAATGTGAAAAGGTCCTATTTCTTCTTACCTTGGATGGCAATTGGATGATTTGAGGCATTTAGTTCCAAAAATGGGTTTTGCTAATTGCACGCTGCGTTCATGATTTGAGGCTTTTTGTTCAAAATGGGCCAATCCTGCAAAATTTGAAAGACAATGTTAGCCAATTCGGATGGAATATGAAATATCGGACAGATCCGTCTTGAACACATGACTATAGAGATAGTGTGTAACCATTTGCAGGCTTTTTGGACAGAATCTGGAGGAGTAATATAAAAAAGTGTTTTTCAAAAGTCGGCCTCCTGGTGGCGCTATAACAGGCCATTCTGGAGAATTTGGGGCAGAGGTTCATCTTTGGCATCTAGGGAGTGTGTGTGCAAGATTTGGCACCGACCGGGTTAACGGTGCCAGGGGTTTGCTGTACACAGCTGGACGGACGGACACACACACACACAGACGGACGTGCAAAACATACTCACTCCCCATGCCTTCGGCCTGGTGGGGACAATAAATTGCTGGTGAAAGTAGATGGTAAGTAAGCCCCCCAAACAGCTGACGCTCTTAAAGAGACAGACAGGCAGACTGGCTGCTCTTGCTATGTGAGTACAAAGCCATTGATGTTCACATTATTATTGCAGCATCAATATTGGTGAAAATAATCAGATTATTTCGTGACCAATTCGATACCGATATGGCATTATGGCGGCCCACACACACACACATCTACCTCTGCCATCACCACGAACAACAACAAAACTACAGCAGCACAAAAACAATCACAGTATGACAAATGCAAAAGAACATTTTTACTGAAAATTGTTATAGTGGTAATAAAGCCATACCATATAGTAGGAGCATCTACAAAGTATGTAGATCCTATTCAGGACAAACATACTGTAAGGGAACATGAGCAGTTCATCTGAATAAGCATTCATTCATGTTTAATTCATAAGCTGAATAAGCTTTCATTCAGACACAACCTGGACACAACATTTACATTTCATAATTGATGTTGATACAAGGCCAGGACATTGTAAACCACATCTGCAATGCTTATGCTTAATGTATTTTCCACACAAATACATTCAGGAAAGGGTCATTTAGCGGAAATGACAAAACTTAAGGCCTATTCATAGTCTGGATTTTCGGTGGTGAGGTGACCACCGCTCCGGTGGTGAGCTGACCACCGGAGCTGAAATAACGTTGAGCGGTGGTGAGTAAAAACAGAGAGAAGGGCTGGAGCGGTGGCGGTGGTTTGCTCTTCACCGCGGCTCGTGACGTCATGTTGTAGTTCGGTGGTCACCCCACCACCGAAAATCCAGACTATGTATGAGCCTTGAGATGAAGTAGCTCACAAACAGAATCTGCAAAATAGCAGTCTTTGATCGCATTCCCAAGAGTCTATTTATTTAAGAACACAAGGATTGGACTCGAACTCGAACCATTCTCCCAAGGACTACGCCACAGTCTCTTTCTTTGCAGTAGGTTTGGGTTGACAGAAGATACACACCGATGCTGCCCTGCTGGCAGGTCGCGACCTTTTCCTGGTGGTTTTGTGACACTGCAGGGAGATACCCAAGTCCTCCATGATGGTGCTAAAAGACACACACTACCAAAGAGAATAACAATGAAGGCATGCTGCTTAACCACTACTAATACAACTGTCCATTGAGTCCCTGCACTGGCCTTGAACCTCAAGGCCACAAAGGCTTTTTTAAATTATTATATTAATATTTTATTTTAATGTATTACAGTCCAGTAATATATGTATTATTTTGTTGATGTATATTGTACTGCTGCTGTTAGCACAGACTTGTGGAACCTCTTGATTCTTGACTGGTGCCATGAATGTTGAGCCACTTTGGAGTTTTATAAGGATTAAATCCCTTTCAATACAGGATTATAAAATATTTAAAGCGCAGGAGCTAATATGCTACATGACCTACATTAAGGTCAGTTAACATATTTCTGCTATAAAACTTAACAGTGGCTTCGAAGAGCTCTTCTGCTGCTTGATGCCAGGGGACGTCTGTGCACTTTACTGGTCTTGGCACTTGGCAGACACCATGAATGCAAATAAGGTGTTGAAATTTAAATCATGCATGTATGTATGTGAAATAGTTGTATACTGTGTCTTGTGCTTTCAAATCCAATTACACAGACAGGAGACAATGGAAAATATCTGCAGCCCAATGTCCAAATGCCAAATATGATGAAGTCATACATTACTTACGATAAATTTGATTTACCAGAATAATGCATAGTTTTCAAATACATATTTACAATTTTCATTTACAATTTTCAATTTAGGCATTTGGAGATGCTCTTAATCTAGAGCGATTTACAGTGAGCAAGGTATTCGATTCACATCACCATGTTTGTTTAATATTTTACCTTTCTGGAGGGAATTACACAAAGTGAAAAAAAGAAACATATATCAACATTTATTAGATTATCGCAATTGCAAAATTGTGCATGTAAAATTTGTAAATGGATAAAAAATTGGTTGATCCAAAGAGAACAGGCATTACTTTGGCACCAGACCAATAGAAATTATCCATAGCACAAATTCTTATTGTCCAGAAGCCTAAATACTTCATTGACCGGGGTCTCACAGGGGTCTGTACTTGGCCTCCTCCTCTTTTCACCTCTATACCAAGTGGGGGAAAAAAGTCCCAATAGAAGGGCAGGCAGACCTGTTAGTTATATTGTGTTAACATACTCTACCATACAGATTGGTCTAAAATGATGTTTTGTTCACAAAAAAACGTTATGGATTGCAGCTTTAAATATTCAAAGACACAAAACAATGTTGGATTGCTCATTGATGGACTGGGCATGCAGAAACTATCGTTTTGTGTTACAATATGCTAATAGTGTACCACATCTATGAAATTATTATTATTCTCGCAATAGTACTAATGCAAGATAGGTGCAGAGTAAAAGCATGAAGGGGGGCTTTCACAATGGCTACCACTTAAGATGTGTTTCATTGCCTGATGACAAGTTCAAGCCCTGGGGCGGCAACTGAAGACCCTGAGAGTCTGTATCGCTCACTGACTCCATCCATCATGTTGTCTGTTAACGTTGCCTTTGCCCAGTGCTGCCAAAAAGGGGTGAAAAATTATCGAGATTCCAAGGCCCTTGTGTTGACAGGGGGACAGAAGATTAGGATGCTTTTATTTCATAAACATTGGGTGTTCAATCAATGTGACATGCCATTGATCCCCGGAATTCCAGCAACTCTGGAGTTTAAAGAAATGTGATCAAGTTAGATAAAGGTTTGACAAAAGTTCTAAATCGTTCTAAATCTGCAAGCTTAGCTTGTACAGTAGATGTGTGCTGACAAGGTATATAGGGGCCAAGTGGTTAAATCCTCTTTGCCAGGCATCAAGTAAAGTGCACCGCGCCATGCAAAATAAGTGAATGGATGAAAGAGTTGTCTGTTATGAAGCATGACGGTTTTCAATCTAGAGTGAGTTGCAAATGTTCAATGTATGGATTCATAAACTGAGAAAGTTGCAGTTCACAATGAGCACCATTCAAATGAAAAAGGTTTGACCCATGAGAAGAAGTACATGAAAAGAACATTTTAATCCTGTCCAAAGATTTAGCCAAATATTCAATCAATGACTTTCAAAGACGGTCTGAAGACTCCCAATCTGGTGTAACAGATTACAAGAAAAGTAATCTGCAAAGTGATTGAATGCAGCCACATAACGGGTCAGATTATTACAGGATACAGATGAAATAAAAAGGAGTTTATCCACATTCAACCTGTCAGATCTATAAGCTCACAACCCACCGTGATGTGAGCTTGTAGGTCGGTTGTTACTGTACAAAGGAATGTATATAGGCCTAGGGCTGAAGGGGTTAAGGTGATACGTATTTGGGATTGGCTCAAGGGAAATGCCGCTGTGGATGTATTTTTACTTGTAACAGCAGGGGTGAAGAAAGGAGAGAGAGGAAGGGTGAGAGAGATCTGGTTACAGGTGGTGGTCTTACAAACCTATATTCTAGCATGTCTGCCTGTGTATGTTGCCATGGCTACTCTATGTCGTCAAGTAGCCTGCCATTCTCCAGATCAGTGGATAAGGAGGTGCCTGAGGAGGATGTGGAGCCATGACGCCGGAACTGACGGGACTGCACCCCGTAAAAGAAACAAAAGGCCTGAAGCCAGCATGCACAACACAAACATCAAGACAACAGAGGGGGGAAAAAACAATGCACGTCAAATCAGATATATGTAAGCAAAGCCACGTGCCACGAGCCACACTCAATCTCTAAACGACTATCAATCCACTAGCACTAACACAAATATCAATCCAGCTAGATAACCACAAGGAAAAAGTTATTGAACAGCAGGCAATCAGAAACAATGTCAGGCATGATGCAATGATGAGCATGACCTACAATAATTGGTGTCACCAATTTGAATGATCAAATACTAAAGCGTAATGAATTTTTGGTAGAAAAAAAAAATATGGAAAGAAGAAGCATATTGATGAGGAAATGCATCAGATATCTGTCATATTGAATGTCAAATATCTTATTCACAAAGGCTATTGACTGTAGTTTATTATATTTTTATTGTGTTGAATAAAGGTTAATAAAGGATTGAAGGATAATAAAGATATCTCAAAATGAACCCCATCCTGTTTTAAAACAACCACACTGTGATACAGAAGCCTTGTCGTAGTCACAAACCTAATGAAACCCAACGCAGTTAGTGTGCCCCGTCTCCACAGCTTCATCACTTAGTCTTCCTCTGGCGTTTCATCATAAAAAGCGAGTGTGTACTGTACGCGTGCAGGTGTATGCTTGCGCAATCAAACCACTTACGTCTTCTGGGGGGTGGGGGGAAGAACCTGCTACTCAGTAGTAGACCCTCAGTCTCACTCACCTCCTCAATGTCAGCATTCCTGCGAGCCTTGTAGATGAACTCCCCGATGGCCACGAAGACCGAGAAAACCAAGCCAGCTGCGAGGACGATGAATATGCCGCCGATGTTCTCAACGCCCAGGGCGCTGGCCTCCTTGTTGTCCTCCTCCGGACAGCCGTTCCCCCTCCACCATTTCTCTTTCATCATGTGCAGCTTTCCCTCCTCCTGCAGCTGAAGGATGGCAATGGTTATCTTATCCCTGTATGGGGAACCTGAGGAGAGGTGGAAATGAAAGTGTCATTTGGTGCTTGACAAGATCAGTTAACCACATGAACCCTCGCATCCCTATTCTGGGCATGTCATAATGGGTGAAAATTATGTGAACATTTGTTGAATGAACATAGCTGACAAAAGGAAGGGACCAAGTAGGCCTATAGACCCCTGGGGGACCCCATCAAATTAAGTCTAAGGGGTCGATTTAGGACTTCTATTTTACTTACTTCTATATTACTAATCTAATTACAGTATTATGATCTGGGGGCGTGTAGTATGTCATATTGCAATTTTGGGCATGTTAAGAAGCGCTTTTGACACCCCGCGGAGTGCGCAAAACGGCCTTGAATTAGTCATGGGTGTGTTTAAGGCGTGTTTGAGACGTACCCAATCAACATGTCCGTACTATTCTCTTTACCAGTCAGCTGATGTCACATACGGAATGCGCACTTTGGGGATCGTGGTATGACATTTCTTCAGGCTGGCACCATAGAAGACATGACATGCCTTTGTCACATTTGGGTTAATTATTCCTATTGCACTGCATGCTGTCACCTTTATGCCTCAAAAGAACAGACCCATCTTTCAGATCGGAATGGAATTGCGAGTAGATAGCAGCATATTGGCAAATTGGCAATTAATTAATTAATTCGATAACGATAGAACCATGTACCATACAGCGAATGAAAGCAAGATTCCTAAGGAATATGGAGATTTTTACATTTAATAAAACGGTTGAGAAATGAGAGAACCATGAGTGTTTATAGGCTAATATCAACGTTTTTTTATGAAAGACCAAACGGGCTGTGAACTTGAAGAGCTCAATCACCATCCCGACACGGAAGAAATATAGCCTAGTGCATGCATGTATATGCACTGTTGCACTTGCACACAGTAGCCTACACACGCTCTTTATTTGTTTCTATTGAAAAACACCAGTAAAATAACGTTTATTATATTTTATTTCATTCAAGTCACGACGAAGGAATGAGTTGAATGCGTGCTGCGTAATGCTGTGGCCCCGATGGTATGGTCTTCGCTGAGTTCGCTCGTAGCATTTTATTGAAGGAGACTTGAATCGGGTGTGATACAGCATATGAAAGCACATTTCCCACGGATTATGGAGATGTTTTTATTTATTTTTAAGGTTGAGAAATGAAAGAATTATGGCCGTTTCTAATCTCAACATTGTTTTAAAAAAGACGCAAAACTGCCATGTCTCATAGAAACAAGTAAATAGGTCTATAAAAATAAGCGCATATAACAGGGGTCTGTAACCTATTTTAAATGAAGTGCCATGTTTTTATTTTCTAAATAGTGAGTCTGCCATATCCAGATTAATTTGAATGACACCACATTAAAATAAAAAAACATATTTTGATTGTCCACAAATATAAAGTTCTTCCTTCTTTTTAATTATGTTCTTGCACATTGTTATAATGATCATTATATATCCCCCTGCAGTCAGAGTTCATAGTTTTAATGAATGAATGTGATGCATTGTGAGCTGGTATAGATCTGCTATTTTCAAAAGTAATCTTTTTATTTAATTTTTGGATTAGCTGTCCTTAGTTGGGCAAATGCATTCATCTGGGGATCATTGACATCGGAATGTGCTGTGTGAGGATCACTGGTTTAAACAACATTAGGAGAAAAGCCCAAATAACCACTTTAGAAACAAGAAAAACAACTACACAGAAAGCAACTTTACAGAAAAATAAGCCGCTTATAATAAACAGACATGGCAACACTCTACCAGCTTCCCAGAGCCGCTCAAGTGTCAAATCAAACAGTGCTTTTTGCGTTTATGAGGTGGTCAGACCCACGTCTAATCGTTATGCGCTGAGTGTCTTTAGGTCAAGGGGCTTAATAGCAAATTGCGCAAAGCGAAAATAATTAACATATGGACACTCCCACAATGCTAAAATATTCAGGACCGCGGTAAGCCATAATGTGTGTGCGTTCAACATGGGTCAGTGCGTTCAACACGGGCCGATATGCCTTTCATAATACGAATGTGCGCAGAGCGAGGCCAATTTATGTATTTTTCCATTGGTAAAACGCACCTTCAAAATCTACCCACATGTGTTTAAGGGTGTGAGCACCGTGATGAAGGCTCATGCTGAAACACTTATGTACGTTTTTAAAACTTTACGTAGATGTCAGCCTAAAGGTTTTAAAAACTTTAGTGCCTTGAACTTTTCTTTTCTTTGTGAGTCTATAAGAATTGACTCCAAACTATTTATGTTCTTTTGCATTTGTCATACTGTGATTGTTTTTGTGCTGCTGTAGTTTTGTTGTTGTTCGTGGTGATGGCAGAGGTAGATGTGTGTGTGTGTGTGTGGGCCATAACAATGCCATATCGGCATGTTTGTTTAGTGTTGAGTGTACACTTTAATTTTTTCCACCTCTACAACTGCAAATGTAGAATCTTTACCTTTCTCTTCCAGAACATAGTGTAAAATGTACCTAAATTGTAATGATATAGAATATGACCATTTTCAGTCAAAATCTACAATCAGATTTTCACAGAATTTAACAGGCCCTCACTAATCTTAAACTGTTCTTTTCTAGAAAACCGAATGCCACCCAAACAATCTATAACATAACAACTAGAGAGGGGACTCCTATTGAAAGAGTCTCCATCTATAAATATCTGGGCATATGGATAGACGACAAATCCACATTTCACAACTTTTCACTCACTAAAATGAAACCAAAACTAGCATTCCTCTATATAGAAACAAAGCTTGCTTCAATTCAAACAATAGGAAGTAGTTGCTCAAAGCACAATTTTATCAGTTTATGGCGATATTATCAACATGCATGCAGCTCCGTCGTCACTAAAACCACTCAACACAATCTACTCCGGTTTATAACTGGAGATGGGTTCCTCACCCATCACTGTACAGTAGGTTGTATGAAATGGTTGGTTGACCTTCATTGGCTAAGAGATGAGAACAGCACTGCACTGTTTTTATCGACAAAGCCTTACTTAAAAAATTGCCCACATATCTTAGCAGCCTATTACGTCCCAAAACTGGCCAACATCATACCCACTCCCAAAACTACCTTATTTTAGAAATCCCCAAAGTGAATTCCGAATTCGAATTGGGTAAAACAGACTTTCATTACTATGCACCTCACATGTGGAACTGTCTACAATCAATCTTAAAACTGAATAACTTGATTTCACTTGAACGTTTTAAAAAACTTGTAAGGATACATCTGAGATCTGTACTTGTTCAGTGTTCACTCAATTGTTTCTTATCCTGTAATGTATTTGTGTTTATATTGTATGTTATGTTTACTGTAATCAGGGCGTTATTGAAAAGAGAGCTTGCTTTCAAATAACTTCCCTGAATAAATAAAGGTTAAAGAAGAAAGAAAATCACAGTTTCATAGGACATGCATTGCACACACAATGATTATAAGGATTGGATGAACGATAACAAATTATCTGATCATCTCCATAGGCCTGCAGCGAGAACGATGGTGACTGAGTACCTCATGCTTAATTTATGCTCAAAGTAAAACAGTTGCAAGTTAACACAAGCTTGTAGATTGGCTTTTACCACTTCGAGGATCAGCATTAGCTGAGACACAAATTTAATGTGTAACTTTTGTAATGAGGCAGTCGATCTGTCTGGTTGGGTATACAGCATGTACCACTGTCTGCAAAGGCTCAATACCCTATTATCGTCAAATCATGGCACAAGGCCAAAAAACATAATAAAGTATGGGATTGCTAAGTGCTAACACAACATCTGATGTATATGTTAGAAGGTCAAAGCTTGTCTCAAACCATTGCATCAAAGGACCACTTCACCACTTTTCAACCTATCTTCATATCCTCACTAATGATCATGATGAAAGAGCACCATTTGTTTCTACTCAGTCTGTGTCTGCAGGCTTTCTATTCCTGAAAAGTTGCAATGCGAAAATGGAAGCCATCGTTCTCACGAGAATAAAAATCTCTCTTAATATATATCTTATTTAAAAAAAATCTGCCTAACAATGATGTCACTGGTGGACGGGTTTCTGAACTGCCCACAGCCCTCCTATGACACACAGACAAAGTAGAAAACAATTGTGCTATTTTATCATGAACATTAGTGAGGACCAATTATACAAGATTGGTTGAAAAGTGGTGAAGTGGTCCTTTAAGTTTCCCAGATAACTGATCAAGTTCATTAATTCAATTGTGCAGCTCAACTATGCACACCTCTAGGTTGGCCATGCTTGTCTACATGGTCAGCTCTCCTCACCTATGGGGGTTCCCACCCCGTAGCCCTTGGAGTCAATGAGGCCTCCTATCTGTGTGAGGTTACAGTTCCTCTGGCTGATGTACTCTATGCTAGTGGACTCCATCAGCATGGCGTAGTCCGTGGTCAGGACGCGTGTTATGCCTTCTCGGTTGTTCTTCACCAGGGCTGTGGTCCTGCTGCTCATGAATGCCCACATCTTCTCATAGGTGGAGATCTTTGATTTCTGGTGGAGAGACACAAGAGAGGCAAAGTATAATTTTCTCTCTGGTGACTTGCGTGTATTGCAGCTGCCGGGCCACCAGAGCGCTTGGTGGAGGGGGGGGGGGGGCTAACGCCATTGGCTATAAGGCTATTGTGATGCAGACATGGATACGTTTAGAAAGTCCCACATCTGAGTCCATATAGGTGTGACGGCAAGGACACATAGTCTCACTATCCATCTCAATCCTTCTTACTCAGACACCCATGAGTCTCTGTCTCTAGACACTAGTGCACAGTTATCTCAATGCCAATTACTGTAGCACTCTACAACTCTCTCTCTCTCTCTCTGAGCATGCCAACTGGTGCAGTCAAGTGTTTGATAAGGGAGCCCAGTAGGTTTGGTAGAAGTGGTGGTAGCTCAGATGCAAGATTTCAATCTGAAGACAACAGTGATGAAAAGCAAACAAACTTAAAATAGCATGTTGCCAAGTCGCTTTTCACACAGATGAACAGGCTGGATTGTGAACTAAAATGTGCCCCAGAGAGGCAGCCCTGTGATTTTGTAGGGAATTATTGCTGGGCAAAAAAAGGAAAATGTGGAGGGTGGATACAAAAATAAATAGTTTAAACAAAAAGGAATGAAGGGAAAAAGGTGCATGGTGAACCCTTGGTTCATCGTTGACTTTCTGATCTCTGATCCCCTTGCAATTCAGTTCATTCTTAAGCTCTGTGTGCAACAGTTCCGTCAGATCCAGGTTTTCGTTGGTATAGCGGGGGATCTTGTGCTTCATCATGACTTTTCATAAAAAAAACTAAACTTTATATCATATGGGGGGGGGGGGGGGGGGGGGGATTCTGTGAAAAACTTGATTATTTTAAAAATATTTTAAAACAAAATGGAGCTGGGAACTTCTACTTTGATACACCCATTCTTGGGACATGTCAGAATGGTCCAGTGAAGACAAAAAGAGAAAAGAATATGGGATTTTGGTGGTTTTTCTCTATCACACTAAACACGAGGGAAATTCACCCGAACACCTGCCTGTAGAAAAAAACCAGGGAAGTGGGCAGGGAAACAAACCTACCTTCTATGGTGTCACTGAGCATCATGAAGGTACTGAAAGACACACCCACCTCAGACATCAACAACATTATGAAAATTACAAACTGCTTAGTAGTGGGCAAGGAGGACACTGACCTGAGGTCTGGTGTCATAGCTGAAGTTTGGGTGAGGTACCTGTTCTGGCTGTGATACGAGTGTTCGGTTATTCTGTATTTTGGCATGGTAGTTGGCCTGCGCTGGATGTCCCTTTCAGGCCCCTTTCCCAGTGGGGGTGGGGAACCTAGATCTAGCCTAATCCGCCTTGCATTCAAGTGATGTAAAAAAGGAAGTCATGCATGTAAAACCAATCTTTATTCAGTTGAGTGAAACAAAACAAGCGTTCCCACTCCCTCTAGTCTAGCCCATCCAGTCGAGCACTATTCTAACACTAACTGCCTCAGAGCATTCCGACGGAACACTCTCAGGTGGGTGTCAGCATGCTTATTTGTTGGTTGTTGTTTTTTGACATGCTTCCTGGTTTAGTCACCCTTGAAGTCTGTGTGCCAGTAGCAGCACAATGTTTTATTCCTCCATGCAAAGGCTAGCTTTTACATTTTTACAAGTGTGCACTTTGGAAAATGTATAAATAGATATGTTGTATATTGCCCAGCCCTGTCGTGAATTTTGAGTCTAATTTGCATTCAGAAAAACTCAAACTGCTTCATTACACAAGCGTATAACAGAGAACTCGCAACTGGTCTGAGGTTGAGTTCCTGGCTCAGAGATATCTCCTGTCCTTGTGGAGAGGGGGAGCGTGAGCAGCTACTTCTGTAAGTCCCTTTGATTTGAAAGAGGCTTTACAATATGCATAAGACAAGCCTGTTATAGATACACCTCAAGGTCTCTTGGAGACAATTTAATTAAAACACGTCCTTAAGGGCCTATATTGGACATCTGGCTAATACAGTATGTTGAAATATTTTCCCAAACGAGCACTAAAATAAAATAAATTGTCCTCTATTTATTGCCGGTGTCCCTCAAAAGCATGTGATTTTGTGATTTTTATGTCTTTGTACTACCGTATTAAACAGAACACTTTCCATTAAATGTCCCATACAATTTTTACCCATTAATGAAAAGTGAAAGGCTATGTAATATTTGATCACGATATACTTAGCTTTTTTTCCCAATAGTTTTTATCCCTCGATTTTGCAACCTATTTTTTCACCCAGTGTCAATTATCTAATGTAGTCCTGGGCGCTACACTTCCTCTGCTTCCTTCTATGCATGAGGAGTCCAAGCTGATCTTTTCACCTGACAGGGGGGGGACATAGCGTGTGGAAGGAACACGTTATTCCGACCAGTTCCTTTCCCCTCCATCAGGCTCCCCGGCTGGCAGTTTATCACGATAATTACACTTAGCTTGATCACAAGATACTACAGTATAGATCAAAGCAGGGGAGCTACCTTGAAGAAGGTCATAGTGGAGCCATCCTTCACTGAACCATATTCGATCCTGGTCTGCTTGGCCAGGTCGTCGGCCGAGTCGATGGGAGCGTCCATGCGCTCCACCGTCAGGAAGGCGGCCAGGTTGGCCGTGTAGGAAGAGATGACGATCAGTGTGAAGAACCACCAGACCCCACCGAGTATGCGTGTGGACAGAGCCTTAGGCATTAGCTCCGAGCCTGGACAGAGTGGCGGGCACACACCATGTTATATCCACACTGAGACTGAGACCTGGAAAACTACAAGAAATACAGGAATGGTGACAGCGCTAGATGAAGATGGGTGGATGGTGCCGCCACAATGCAATGTTGAACTTTGGTTGTGTAGCTACCTACCTGGCTATATATAAATATTGTCAGTCATCATCCGTCTGTGCTCTGTGATTCCATGCGTGAATTCATGTAGTTATCCATAAATTCTCTACTAGTGCAACAAAAATCTATAGATCAAGAATTGTGATGTAATGCAAGCATGGGTGCATTTATTAGTTTGTAATGATAATAATTAAAAGATGTGAAGGTGTGTGGGCGTCCCTGGGGAACTTCCAGACCCACAGGAACGAGCCCAGGGTGCTGGCCTGGACAGAGTTACCGTGTGGGGATCCCTCGGGGGTCCCCGGAACTTCCAGACCCCCAGGAACGCACACAGGTGGCCGGCCCGGTTCCGGCGAGCCACCCTTCGTCCGAAACGGTTGAGAAATGACAGAGTTACCCTGTGGGGGTCCCCGGAACATCCAGACCCCCAGGAACACGGCCAGTGGGCCGGGCCCGGTTCCGAAATGGTTGAGAAATGACAGACTTCTGGGAACTCAGATTACCGTGTGGCTGTACTGTACTGTAACTGTACTGTACTGTCACACCCGAAATCATCATATATACAGTTTTTTTTTTTAACGATAACATACCGGTAAGTTAAGTTGACAAATTAATTAATGAAGAAGTATATTCATTTTTTATTGGATGATGTACGACGATAAGCGCACCCCTCACTTCACACGGGTGGTATTTTTTACACAATAAGCAGGCTATTTTTGTCTCTGCAAGCCCGAAGGCATAGAGATCAGGGAAAAACTCTGACCCAAATGTTTCACATTGACCTGTTATAGCGCCACCAGGAGGCCGATATTTGAAAAACATTTTTATTTTACATTACTCTTACAGATTCCTTGGCCTAGTGGGGATGTGCGTGCAAGTTTCACTGCATCGGAGGCATTTTGCACAAAACTGGCCACTCCTGCAAACCTTCGAATACACTCTTAGCCAATCAGGATGGAATATGAAAAATCTATCTGATAATGTGTTTCTCCCTGGAAATAAGTTTTGCAAAAAATCGGCCTCCTGGTGGCAACATTTGGAGCAGAGGTTCTTCCCTGATCTTCATGCCTTTGGGCTTGCAAAGACAAAAATAGTGTAATTATTTAAAAAGAAATTACCAATTTCCCGAATGCCCCCGCCCCTTATTTAAGAATTGCTAGAACGATAGAAAGCAATACATGATTTTTTGTTGTTGAACACTCATCTTTTATCATTACAAACTAATAAATGGAAAGAAAAACCTCTTTTAAAGAATGCAATAGGTTCTTTGGATTCCATACTGTACCTATACTACCCTCTGTGTCTCCATCTCTGTGCAGCGGTGATTTTGAACTAGAGAGGTCTGTCTGAGTGAGAATGGTGCAGCTAGAATGGTAATGAGCGAAGTATCTCAGTCAGTAGTAGAGCAAGAGTAAGAGAGAGTGAGCGCACGTGCGTGCGCGCTTGCGTGAGTGGGTGTGTGTGCGCGAGGGCATGCGCGTGTATGCATGCTGGTGTTTGTGGGTTTGTTAAAAAAAACATTGTGTGAGTCAGGCACTTCAGCTCAAATAGTTCATCTTAATAGCATAGATTCACACCGCTGCACCTCTCTTCTCAATGAGATGTTCCACCCAGATCCTCCCTGGATGATAAATTGCACATCTCTTTTTAAATTTATTTTCTCTGTACTCCTTTGTGTGACTGTCCAAAATGATGAGAGGGAATGGCAATGCAAAATATTATGTTTGATTTGAACATGACATAGCTATTTCCCATTCTTCAAACAGACACAAATGAGGATACACAGAGAAACAAGAATACAGATGGCACAGGAAAACAGTGGAAACACCACATGCCTGTTAAGTCAATGGTGAAATTGCAAAACACACACAGTGAGCATCCTTTACCTTGTCTTCTCTGGGACAGAGATACGTTTGAAACATGAAAGTATAATGAAAAGGATACGTACCACACGTAACTACATTTAGGGTTACTGTTTCTGGAACATTTGTACCCACTTTTTCTTTTTTGGGCTATAGGAGACAAATGCTTCATGCTTAATTCATACTTCATCGCACAACAATGTTGCTTGACAAATATTATATATTAGCTGAAACAAATGTTGACGCACATAATTAGTTCTTGGCTACCATCGTTTTGGCCAGCATAATGTTTTGGCTAGCATTGTATCTTATTTTGGCAAGCATGTTTTTGTCCTGCACAGTTTTGTCTCTGCACCAGGTGTTTGTTGGGAGACGCAGAGATGGGACATGGAGGCTGACATCAAGACCCTGAAGATGACCTGAAGCCAGCTGGATAGAACAGCCCAAGAGATTGCTTATTGACAGCCTATGCCCCACAAGGTGTAGTAGGCGTAATGGCCCCTACACACTGTAGGAGTTTTAAAGTTGTCGGCGAGCGCCAAAAATGGTCCCCGACAGCATAATCAGAGCAAATAGCGTGCAGTGTGTACGAGCCATAAGTATTGTTTTTTTGTTGTGCGGCCAAGCATGAATTGGACTTAACGGTGCTTTTAGTTGTAAAGGTTGGTAGGCTAGGTTGGTATAGCTGCCATGTATCCAAAGCGGTTACCGTCGGACATGGCATCCCACAGAACGCTCAAGGCCACTCTACTCACAAATGCACAGAGAGCTAGGTGTGCATGCACATTTCCATACATACACATACTGTATCAGACACAGACATGCACAAGCTATAGACATACAGTACTACAGTACTACACACCCACCCACGCACGCACACACACACATGCACGCCAGTGCACACACACCAGGCATACACCCAGCCCATACATAAAGGCTACCATAAAACCTGTTAGAGCCTGTTAAGATAAATGAAGAGGTGGTGAGAAAGACGATAAAGACACAGACGGAAATATGTGCAGTTCAAGAATGGGCAGCTGGCTGTAGTCAAAACACATGCTGTTGGTGGGGAGCTAACAAACCATATTTATCATAACAAAGTAGTCCGTTTATTATTAATAATTTATTATTATTATTATTTTAATACTAAAGTTTATGGTGTACACATAGATAGGGTGTTTATAGAAAATGGGGGATGAATATTGATGACACATGGCTCTCTCCAGGTTTTAGAGTATGGGTAATGCCTACTGCTGTGCAGAGAGTTCAATACATGGTCCCCTACAGGAGGGGCCCAGTGGCCTTTGCAGCCTGTGGGATGAGTGGCCCATGACCTGTGACCTATATACCTTGTTGCATGAGAGCTCCAACGCCAAACCAGAAACTATTGAGTAAGGTGAAATTGTTCTGTACGAGAGTTGAAGACGGGTTGCACGGGTGTGGGTTATACCACTCGTATGGAGTGAACCTGAAGGAAGACAAAAACAATGACAGAAGAAAAGGAGAGAGAGAGAAAGGGAGAGACGGAGAGAAAAGAAGACTGGGGTGAGTACAATGCCTGGATGAATGAAAATGACAATACATGGTGCACTGCTTTGCTAATCTTCAGAAAGGGGACTTAATGCATACAGAGAGAGAGAGAGAGAGAGAGAGAGAGCGAGAGAGCGAGAGAGAGCGAGCGAGAGAAGGAACCTGCAGGAGCTGGATTTAGTCATGTTTCAACCATTTCAAATTAAACAAGTCCTGAGCTCCTCGTGGAGCCCTGTTCTATGTATGTCTACATGCTATTCCCCCTTCAGCTTACTCCTGACAGAAAGCCACTTCGTATACACAGAGCAGTTTCAGGCGTGTAGGCCTACATTGAACAGAAAATGAAAATGCGTTTGCTTTGAGTCAGTACATATGCATAATCAGTCTTACACCCGCTTAAAACAAATGTACTCTTAACTGTTGTCAGTTTGCAATCACAGTGTCAAATGGAAAAGAAAAAAAAACAACTAAATCCGCCCCTGGAACCTGCATATCTCATAATTTGCCCTACCAGCTGGCAGGGATATGGCCCTTACCCGAGATGACCACCACAATCAAAGCCAACTGGCGCCGTGAACAGCGATTTTCTTTTGTTCCCATTATGATTATAATCAGGATGCATCAGAATGCAATATACAGGGAGGGACACGGTTCAGCTATTCTCTGCCCGTTACTGTTCAGGTGACATTTACCTGCCAGTTGTTCTCTACTTAGTCAGTGATTCATGTCAGATAATTCTCATTCACATGCTGCGTTTGACTTGGCCACTCTGATTTATGTTGTTTTGTGATTCTCTGTACTGGTACTTCTACCAACACTGAATACAAATACAAAGGCATGATTGAGAGAGCCCCCCCCCCCCCCCCCCCCACACACTCGAGAACCGTTCGCCTCGCCGACATCAAATTTGACACATGCGTTCCAAACCGCCGGGAGTGCAGTGCCCGGTCTCAAGTCCGGATAGCCAGTTGTCCGGAACCAGTACAAAAGCCTCTGCCCGGGCTCCAGACAGGGCCTAAATCCAGGGTTTGATGAGGTCAGTGTTGTGATCTTCATATATGGAGATCAATAAATAAATAAATGAGGGCAGGCACTGTTCTAGTAGGTTTAATGTGATATTTGCAGAATATGAAACTATGAGATACATCATCAGAATTGCACAATATTTCCTCACTGGCGGAAATGGGCTTCCATACTATTGTCCTGGTGACAAGGCTGACCAGAAGCACAATTTCATATCCCATAACCCTCGACTGCCATCCTTCACATCACACACAGTCTTTCATCTGTACAGATGCCCCCCACCATTAATCCATCCTATATCCTCTTACCTGGCAATGACAAACAGCACACAGCTGACCCCAGTGCAGGCCAGGAGCACATACATCCAGATGTCAGGAGACAGGGGATTAAGGAAGGAGAAGACGCCCGGATTAGTGCCGTTGGGTTTACGGTACAAGATACTGATGCCGAGGGTCATAAAGGGCTTGGAGAAGTCGATCGATTTCTCCCTGACGTAGGTGATGGTCAAAGGAGCCACGGCGAGGTCTGCGATCTGGAGGGAGAGAGTGAGGGGAGGTAGGAATCATGTAGGAATCACCATCCTGAGTTTGGTTCTTTTCTGTGCTTTGTTGTGGGTTGTTGGTGCAGAGCTGTGGGGCGCAGCACAACTTTAGGCAATCATCCAGACTGCTGCTGAGCCTTTAAGACGTGCCAACACTTTTTGTCTTTTCACGTCTTACACAGTGGGACCGGGCACTGTTGGAATGCTCCCTGAAAAATAAGACTGTTTTGGGATTATCTGCCATCATATTTTAGTTTCTGTCATCCAACCTACACAAATGAACCTTTAGTCACATTTTATTTACTTCCAGTAGCTATGTCTTTTCTCTTTTTCCTCAGACAATATTTTGGTGTGAGTTCGAATTCAGTCCCAGGTCTATGAAAACCTATAATCTCTAAATCAGTCTATTCGTCTCGTCTGTTATCTTCTTTTGAATTACTCGATAATGAAAAGCTAGTCAAAGTTGGCCCGACATTCTAAGACACATTCTCCCTATATCCTCCATGGTGCTGCCAACTGTAGTATATACTGTAGATTGTAGAATCAACATTAAACATACAGTAAGATAACCACCCCACACACATCAGAAATCAAGAATGTGTGTTTAATAGAGAAAACAAAGGGGGGGGAAAAAAACCTCCCAAAATGGGTTAAGTGTCGTATGTTGTGTCCATGTGCTATAAGTTCATGTATTGTCCATGTCTTTTTCTGTTTAATAAAAATATTGAAACACAGAAATCAAGAATATGTGCGACTGCTTTTTCTATTTCACCAAAAGTCATGTGCTGTTGCAGTACAGTATGTACAGTTTCATGTCTAGAGCAGCAATACTTATGTTGACTTGCTGCTGTTAGAACAAGATATAAACTAAGCAATTCTTGACCACATTACCCAATGCCCCAAATTGCCTGATGAGTTTATCCTAATGAGAGCTGGGAAGCTTATTTCTTTACTCCCAGTCATTTCAGAACACCTGCAGCTTCCAGAGAGAAATAGAGAAAAAGAGGTTAGTCTAGTCTAGGTCATTGACTTTCCACTCGGGTCCTGCATGGGGACCCAGACAATTGCTACCTTTCTATTCCATCAGGTAGGCAATTATATTTACTCAGTGTCCAAGGGCTTCCTGATAGCTGCTGTTAATAATAACAAACAGCACTGCTGTGTGTGTGTGTGTGTGTGTGTGTGTGTGTGTGTGTGTGTGTGTGTGTGTGTGTGGCAAAACATTGCTACAGTATGCGTTAGTAACTTGGTTTCAACTCACATGGTCGATGAGCTCCCGTACCATTCCATTCCACTCTCCCTTGTCATTCTGCGCTCCATATTTTCCATCAGTCACCAGTTTGACCTTGTATGTGAATCCTAAGATGTTGGAGAGCTCTTTCAGCAGGTCCAGGCAGTAGCCCTCGAAGCGCTCATTACCCTCCAGCTCCTTGTCTGACTTCCTATGCATCACATACGGGTTTTCCTGTATAGCACGGAAAATAAAACCAAAGGAAGAAACAAACTAAGATTGTATTGTATTTTGGTACATTAATTTGCCATGTATCTTATTGCTTATTTTCCCATGTCTCCTTTTCACACACATACTGTATCTAATACCCTCATTAGATGCAGAGGAGATGCTTAGAATTCTCCCAGTAACGTTTTGAAGAGCTGTTATACTGTACTTCATTGGGTGAAAGTGTCACGCCGAAAATAGCAGATCCATTTAATTTTGTGTTGTGATAAACACATTTAAAACCATGGTAGATTCGAAAACTCCAACCAAAAATGATCCCCAGAGAATAGATTGATTTACAACTTTGACTTATTTTCTGCAAAATTATGTTTAGCCAACATTGACTCAATTATTCAGGTGCGGACTCACCTGAATAAAGTAAAGTTTTAAAACAAAGCCAATTACTGGAAAATGGTCTATAGACTACAAAGCTGTGAATAGGCAATGATGCCGGTATGGTACTTAAGGCAAAAAATACCACGTTGTGTAATGTGTAAATCCCCAAATATAATAATTCTCTTCTTCCACTCTCTAGCTGGCTTCTTCACACACCCTTGAGCAGTGGCATTCAATTACTGTATGTGCCAAGATGTTGAATTGGATTCTGTTTTTTTATTCTACCGCATCAGGTGATTTAATTAAAAACCAGAGACAGCAGAACTAATTAGTGAAATCATGTGGTGTAGTGTTGGGTTGCCATGAAAACCTGAATAGACTAAACACACAATTGAGCTACAACTGCTAGCCCTTTTATATCAGGGACCTCTAGTCCTGCTGGTTTTCTAATCTACCAGGAAGTTAATTACATTCACCTGGTGCAGTGCTCTTGTCATTCGTGCCGACTCCTGTCTCTGAAGGTCAGGTTTGGGAACAACTACTGGTGGAAACTAACAAAGTAAATTTACTCAAGTACTGTACTTACATTTTTATAATTCATACTTATATTCCACTACACTAATATAGCACTTTTTTTTGCTCTGATGAAGGCTCATAGCCGGAATATGTAAGCGTTCCTTTTACTTACCATTTTTATAAATGGCAGTACTTTGTCTTCCATTTATAATTTTTTTTGGATGTGCTACCTTTTTGGATTTTTTAAATTCCTATTTTTGATTGCACATTTTACTCTAATTATGTTACAGCTTTAGTTACTTTATAGCGTTAGATTATTATTACAAAACATATATCTATCTATAAACTCACGTGTCGCATCACGTCGTAAATCTCAGTAACTGTGTAGATGACCTTATCTTAACTCTTAAATGGTTTTAACCTTATGTTGTTGGCTTGTTGCATGTGAGAGACAATGTGCAAAAATATAGTCAGCGTTTGCACCTGTAGGAATGGTAGGCTCAAAACAGTAAACAACTTGAGCTGGTAACAGTGGATGGTGAAAAAAGGGTTGTATGGATCGTTTTTGTAGACTGACAGCTGTTTCTGATAGTTTACCGGTATGTTGTTTCCCAGGAAAATATAGTTACAAGCCAAAACTTAATTCACAAAGTTTGGAACGCAATGTTCAGAACAGCTGGGTCACGACTTGAGTAAAAATCCCATTTTCTTTTTCCTACATTTTCAAAAAATATATAGGCCTATATATAATTATTTAAAAAGATTAAAAAAAGAAAAAAAGAATAACGATTAAGAATAGTGAAAATAGCCGATCTACAAGCTCACAACACGACGCTTCGCAACCTGCTATTTTCATTAGTTTGGGCTACCAGGCAAACGTCTAATCTCTCTTTTGAGTCTGAACCTGAAAAGTTTGGGAACCACTGCACTATACTCATAAGCCTCTTCTGCCCATCTCACCAGTATGGTGGTGACAATCAGAGTCCTGTTGGCCAGAGAGTCTGTCACGTTGTTGTTGTTCTGGTCACGGGAATACTGCGTCAGGTTCAGTCCAGTGTACGAGTTCCACACAGCTATCTGGTGAAGGAAACAAAGATCAGAGATCAGTACATGTTTTTTGAAAGAGACAGGCTCTCAATCAGAAGGATTGCGAAAAGTGAAGTGGTATCTCACAAACCCTGGTCCTCAAGAACTGTAAGCACTGCTGGCTTTAAATCCTACCAGGAAGTTTATTGAATTCGTGTGGCGATTCAGAGCTATGGAATCTGTATTTGTTACAAAAATAATCACACTAGGAAGCTGAAAACGGAACAATTGCTGCAGTACGATCCACAGGGTAAATCCACAGAGAAAAATTAACAAGGATGAAGGAATATACATTTTAAAGAACCATGGTAGCATTTCTTTGAAGATTTGGCTCACTCCAAACACTGCGCATCAATCACTGTAACAGGCTGTTCTGTTCCCTACCATTTCATTGTTATGGTTTTGAGTGAAGTTTCTCATAACTCTCTTTGCAGTGTATTCCAGACAAAATATTGTTGCTGCTCTATGCATTATTAATTAATTTAATGCATTAATTTCTAAGTTATGAAACCCATTGTCTGTACAAGTACAACCTAATTATTTAACATATGGAATGGTCCTTTTACTTTAAAACAGAATTACTTCTTGTCAGTCTATGTATTGCTGTGTAATCCGGAACAGGACCTTACTTTCAGTGGGACATAATCTACATTGTAATAGTTTGATGACAAATATTTAATTATCTGAAAACTGTAACCTTTCTGATCATATTATTGTCTCCACCACCAATTATCCCCCAAAGATCATGTTTTTTCGCAACAAACATTTAAATGTTTTGGATGAAAATGTAATTGCTTTTAGATGTCTGTTGATTAAGCCACCCTTGACATGTGATTAAAAATTGGGGTGGATTGGACATTCCGTTCGTGATTTGTGTCATTGTTTGTAAAATAGGCCCCTCCCATTCGTAATTATTATGAATCTCCTCAGACTCCTCTCCAAGTTTTTAAATATAGCGCTTAGACAAACACAGACAGACAGACAAACACAGACAGACAGACGCAATGTTGTGGGTTCAATCAGGGCTGGAATTTATACACCGTTTTAAGAATTATGTCCACATACTAGAGAATTATTTTATCTTTGACTACAAATTTGAGCATATTTTCCTACTGTATAAAAACACAAATATTGGAAGATAATACCAGAGGGCCAGAATGATGGGGGAAGGAAAGGGTTCACAGACAGGGTTGGGTTTGTGGTGTTTTTGTATCCCACTGAGTTACAGTAACTGTGAATGAGATTGCCACGTTCATCTGGCCAGTGAGAATAATCCAGACAGTTATCAGATTAGAATAGGCATCTGGAGGCTGGATTCTGACCCTTTCAAATCCCCTCATTGATTAACAACCACAGCAGTGAAGGCCCAGCAGACAGTTTTACAGTAAGACCATTAGCAGCACATTAAAGATTATCATGAATAGCATTAAAGTACACAGTAAAAGTGTAAATTTGATTTACACTACTACTCAGGCTTTGATGGGACCCTGACGAAGACTGATTGCCGAAACGCGTTGGTCCTCCCTTTTGTGTAATGTTCTTTAATTGCCATGCCTTGAAGCTTACAATAAACGCTTTTTTCACTTCACTGGAACAGAGTGCCTTGGATCTTTAGTTTCATGATTATACCTCGCCAACGAGCACCTGTATTCAGTTCAACAAACTCTATTCAACTTTACTGTGGTTGAAGAGCTTTCTAGACTAGAGCATCCTTGTCATAGGAGTAGATCGGAAGGACCAAATGCAGAAACGTGGACCCTGGAAGCAGAATCTCCTTACTGCAAAGCTCCAAACGAATTCTCTGAGAAACATTTGTTATATGCTTGGACTTCATGGTTCGCTAACAACCCCCATGTCACTAAAAACAGTCCACTCTAGTCTAGAGTGAGAGATGCCCATGGGCATAACACCAGAGGGAGCTACTCTGACCTGGTTCCAGTTGTTCCCCCTAGATTCGTCTCAAACAAAATGCATTCTAATTTGCTGCCACCACAATGTGGAATACCCTCAGCCATTAAAGGGATTGTGACATAAAAAAAAGGTTTTGGAATTGTTCTTGTTTTTTTTAGGTTTTCTAATCTCAATTGCACCCAAAAAACATGAACTTTTAACATTCAGTAGATTTTCTGTGATCTGGGGTTTTCTGGCTCAAACAGGTGCTCTGATTTGCCGGCAGTAAGTGACATCACTTACTGCAAATCCCATATATGTCAATGGGATTTGCCAGCAGATGTCACTGTTTCACTGTGTTGCCTGTTTTCATTGTAGCTCAAAAGCCCCAAAAAAACCCAAAGAAAACTTCAGACCACAGAAAATCCACTGAATGTTCAAAGTTCAGGTTTTTTGGGTGTAATTGAGGTCATAAAACCTAAAAGAAAAAAGAAAAAGAAATGAAAATGAATGTCATAAAACCTTTAACGATCTCCATTCCCTATCCACACACTTAAAACTAACCTAACAACCTGGTTGTCCACAGAGTAGAACTATATCCCCTGCCAGCTTGAGCGTTGAGCTCAGCAAGCTCAATGGAAGGTATTGCTAGGTACAGTATATCCACAGAACCTACTTTACTTTTTTCCCTCTATACACCAAATCTGCTATTTTTCACAGAATGTTCACCTATTTTCGTCAAATGTGCATATAGTACTTCGTTTTTAAATGTTTGAGACATTTTGAACAAAATAGGGACGGCAGGTTTAAAGTGTTTTATTCACTACGAGTGATTTCCCAATAAAAGACATAGTATGATTCACAGCTCTGAAGCTTCTTATCTAATTCAATTCACCCAAAGTCAGTCAGAAATAAAATGTGCTTACGTACAGTACACACCAGATAAAAGTTATCCATATCTTCTGCCCCATTTACTGTTACAGTACATACCTAAAGGGCCAGCCCTATACCACACCATAAATCAGCCCTATTTCTTGCAACGGCAGATAAGAGAACAAGGGACTGAGGAAAGTTAACATTGAGTTACATTTTTTTGTTGTTTTGTAATAATATATAGCAAAGCGGAAAAAATAAATATACTCTGTTAAAGTTCCTCCATGTACTGAGACATCTAATGCATTTGCCTTTGGTCATTTTGAAGCTATTCAGATTCTAAACTGGCCCAACAATGCTTATAAAACCAGGGTCTCATGTTATAGACGACCACCAAAACAAGCCGAAGGATCAATACAGCAGCCGTCAATTTATCGGGCCTGTCAAAGCAGATCCCAAGAGAGAGAAGTAAAAACTGTCTTTTGTCTTTTTTGTTTTGTTTTTGTTTTATGTACGTCTTCTAATGTAATGTATGTCAATTGAGAAAATCCAATAAAAACATTGAAAGAGAAAAACACTGATATACACGTACACTTCTTGTCTGCCATAACTTGAGAATAGAAATGAGCAAAACTGCAAATGCGAAAAGTTGTGTGTGTATATTAGTATACCGATTCCACCCACCAGTGGCCACCACAGAAGCACGGATGGATGGATATAGACGACTGACTGACTGACTGACTGACTGACACTGGAGAGATTAACAAGAAACACCACAACATTTCCTTTTCAGCCTGGTATAAGAATTCTGCCTGGAAACTCCAGCAGAACTTGTCTACCATGCCGAACCCAACTATGACTCTCTCAAAACCATCGTTTGACTGCTTGCACGACTATTCTGAACATTTGACAGCGGCCCTATAGGTCTAGAGATATATTAGACCTGGTAGTCGGCAGCTTACAAGTGTGACTTGTGTGACTGACCACGGTGACCAGCCCACCTCCCGTGCCCGGTGGAAACAGGTATACCCCTGGCCACTGCACACTTGTGGACGTTGACATCCGCAGATCCATGTTGTCTTGCCGCTATGACATGAGTCTTTAAACCCCCTCTTTGTATACAATATGTTGCCCGCGAAAAGTTGTTTTGTGAGGGAAGCATTATCTATCATCCATATAAATTGGCCGAATGCTGCGGTGGGGGAGAGGGGAGCATGACACCTCTCGCTGTCTGTCGCTGTCCGCCCGGGGAGCGAGCCGCTATAGAGCGTCGCAGTCCCGCCCCCTTTCAGAACGACGAGTGGCCCAGGAAATGATTCTCCATTCATTTTCTCCATAGGCTTTTCAAAAAGTATTTATATAATGATGGTTACGCCGCGGACAAAGCCAACTTGGATCGTGACAACAAACACAATATTTTGTGCCGATCAAATAATTTGAAAGAAGAAAATAAAGGCAGGATACAACACTATTTGTTTTGTTTTTCTCGTCCCAAAACATTGTAATTATTGTCATGATTTGTCACAATCCGAGTTGGCTTTGTCCTGCGGCGTAACCGTCTTTATATAAATACGTTTTTGAAAAGCCTATGGAGAAAATTCCTGGGCCACTCGTCGTTCTGAAAGGGGGCGGGACTGCGACGTTCTATCTATTGTACATGTAGTGTACGGGGCAGTGTCCCATTGGCCGTGGGGATTATAGTGTCCCATTGGCCGTAGGGCTTAGTCTCCCGTTGGCTTAGAGGCCAGCCAATCATGAAAATCTAGTCTTCCATTGGTTTAGAGGCTAGCCAATCATGAAAATCTCGCCGCTATATCGCCACTACTGCGCTGGCTGACCATAAACAGGCGGCATTTCAAGCCACTTGTAAAATGATGTCTCTATTAGACTCCCAAGATACGATGTACATGTACCAACCAAAAACTAAATTAGATAGATAAAAAACTGCTACAGTGGTGGAGGAATATAACTCAGGAAAGACAAGAAAACCAGCAAGTGCACAATGTATAATCTCCTAAAAGAAAAGGAACAAATCTAAAGTAAACGGGGAAAGATCCTTCATTTCTTCCCAACTACTTTCATTAAGTTGAGCTTCTGCCAGCATCCTCCAGAGTGTATTTAACACACCACTGCCCAAGAACTAGCATGGCTGCCACGATTTAATAATTCACTTATCAGGACCATAAAAGCCAAGCATTTTATGCATGGCGCATTTCCACGTAGAAGAATTCCCTCTCTGAGGGCTAAGACATATCGAACGGAATTACAATTACTCTATAAATCACACTCCTGTGCCCGGACAATGGCTGGCTGGCTGGCTGGCTGTCTGTCTGTCTGTCTGTCTCTCTGCCTGTTGCTGGGTTGACAGAACTCATAAAAGAAAGGTTCACAGGAAATTGCTTCGGCGAGTGGTACACTGACTAAGCCATGATAAAACATGCAACGAACAAAGGAAACAAAGGAAGGAACAAGCAACCAATTATTTGGACATGAACTGTAACATCTCCTAGAACCAAATTAACAAAACTAATCATTTAATTCCTTTGACACAGCCTCCCCCCCCATGCTGGGGGGACTGACAACTTGACAAGTTCCAGAACAACACCTTTTTCAACCGCAGCAAACGCAGGCGGACATCGATGTCAAATACGTGGCACTGCTGTAAACAAAACCAGTGAAGAGAAACAGGGCTGACAGGGCGAGGGGTAAAAGAGCCGCACAGCATATACAATGGACTGGTCCCCCACTGGAGAGGAAGGGAAGGCTTAGAGGAGACACAGCACGGGCACTCGTGCACCAACCTTGATCCACCTTTTATAGCGTTGACTTCCGGCCTCCACCAAACGCTATGGAGGATGCAAAGAGAATGATATAGAAAGCAGAACATAATGCAGTTGGAAAAATAACTTATAAAGTAAAAACAATAAATCAATGGAGCAATCGTGCACACACACACACACACACACACACACAGGCACACACACACACGCACATGCACACACGCGCACACACACACGCACGCGCATCAGACGTATGGGCAGTAGCAGCATGAGAGCGTGTAATTGGCTGCTCCGGGTTCTCGTGCTCACCCTGGCGGTGCCTTCCTCCATGAGGCTGATGATGTCCAAATTAAAGTCCCTCCTCAGGCCATCTGTCTTATTAAGAATGATGCGTCCCGTCAGTCCGTCCCACTGGGCCTGCGGGGGAGGGACAGAGATGCAGGGGAGAGTTTGAAGGTCTGTCTTCATTCCACTTCATTCACTGGAGAGTGGAGACTAACGGCTACTTTGGACAAAGTTGAAGTGAGAGGAGGAGGAGAACAGGTTGAGAGGAGGTCCAAATTGATGGTTTGAGGGGTGCAACAGTTAATCGAACGAACCAACTGAATTCATTAGAAGAAATATTGGTGGTTGATACTTTGTAATATAAAATAATCAATTAAAAAGCAATACCTATTTTGGGCATGTCATTATAGATGAAACATAACAAGTGAGCTTGTAGAAGTGGGTAATCGACTCGTGGATATATGTGTGTGTGTGTGTGTGCGCGCGCGCGTGTGCGTGCTTGGCCCAAGAGTGTGTGCGTGCATATGTATTAATATCCCTCACTTATCAATGGAGTGTAAATTCTGCCTCAAATTCGAGCGTGGGTGTTCGTACATTCACGTCGGCACGGCATTTGTGAAGTGATCGCTCTCAAAGGGCACCTACGGACGGCTGCAATTCGAAACTGGCCCCCGTAAAATCTGAATCCCCCCCCCCCCACCCCCCTTTTCCCCTCACTGTATATGTTTCTTTTCCCTTTTTGCTTCCTTTATGATGAATTCCTGTTCTGTTCTTTAACTATATAGAAGTGTCTATTTGTACGTCTCTAAATGTTTTGATGAATTGAACATGGTGGACCCTGTTGTAAACAAGTGTAATGCTTAATTGGGTCGTCCACTCACAGTTAACAGTCTTTGTGTTGAGTTTGTGCTTGAAATGTACTGAAATTCTGCAAACTGTTAATAAATATTTCAATCAATCAATCAATCGCAAACAGATGATCCTTGCTTAATTTCGTTCCTAGCGTTGATAAATGAGACGGCTGAAATCAATCTGGCACACCCTATGAAATCAAGCCTCTCCCTCGTTTTTGCGACATGAACTGCAATACGACCAAACAACGTATGGAAACCATAGTTACAAGATGGAAAGCCAATAAAAGTTTCATCTGCGGTCTGTGACACCGTGACCATGCACGTTTATGACAGTCTATATTAGATTGCCTCGCTGCAGTGGCTGGGCTGTCAATGAATGCACAGCCTAAACCTTAACGTATGTGGGCTGGCTGGGTTACCTATCGATGCGGATGCGGTCCCCACTTGCACTGGCTCTGCACATTTGGCATTCGAGCGACGCGTTAGGTTTATCCTTATACGAGGACAAGACAAGATTGCACATACCGTAACTCCAGAAAGACATGGGCCTGCTGTAGATTACAGTACCCGTTGGGAGCAGTATTCCTCCAATGCCTCTCCATGTCATGAAACTATTCCTGCAGGTAGCGCAAATCCTCGCATGTAGGCCTATGCGCTCATGCATATAAATGGCTTAAACATCATTCTAACTTGCAACATTGTTTTTAATTGCGCGATTTCAATTGCTTGTACACTTGGAAATACCTTTACAATTTTTTATTATTATTATGTATAATATTTATTAGTTTTGTGTACATTTTAGGAGTGAATACATATGTTTAGGTGCCTGTGACAGCCTGTCAGCTGGTCAGTCAATGCTGCTCCGCTTTCTACGACAGAAAAACAGGTGAGGACAAAGCCTACGACAGCTCCCGACCTGACGTGATATTTGGCCGGGCACACGCCAAAGTTCAAGTTTACGCTGGAATGATAAATGCCGAAAATTGCAAAATCATAAACATTGTGGGGGACAAACATTACATGCAGTATAGTATAACAGTGTCATCAGAGTTAACACGGCATGAAATTAGTGAAGGGAAATTTTTAAAATGGACTGGAGTCACTGTTGTATGAGGCTTTGGTGCTGTGACTACTGCACGCGCGCGCATGTGCGAATCCCTCTATAGAAAGTTGCATTTCTTGTGTATCTGTCATGCATTATTTATTTTCTATGAAAATGTCTATTTGTCTAGGCCTATCTATGTCTATTTGCGTATATTTTGCACCCAGTTTGGATAGCTTTACGGATGAATTTCCATTACAGTATGGAATGTAATATCAATATAAGTGTGAAAGGGAGGAACATTTCAAAACCGTTCTCCCGTCTCTCATTGAAAGTTCAAAACATGTTCAAAGTAAATGTCAGGTTAGACATATAGTATTACCGCTGCTTAGTCTGCCGTAGTCTGAAAACCCACCTTTTCAGACTCCATGGCCCATAGCACTTATCCTACCCCCTTAGATAGCATTTCGGTAGACTTAGATAGCATTTGATAGACTTATAGCATGTTACGGTATGTAGACAGCACTATAATTGCATTGTATATAGTCATAGCACGCCATAGTACATACTGTATGTATAGCATAGTAGTATAGATATATAGTTTATATGTATAGTCTCATAATATAGATATTCCACTGTTACTTTCTTAGCTTACGCATGTTTCATGATAAATGCTTTTTGTGATGTATTCCCATGCTTTTTGTTCCTGCTTAATGTAAATCGCTCTGGATTAAGAGCGTCTGCTAAATACCTAAATTGTAAATTGTCTTATAAATATAGTATTACAGCTGCTTATAAATACGATTAGAGCAGGACAGATGTATCGGTTTCACAATATATCAGCCAATATTTGACATTGTAATGGCAATTATGTAGTCCATGTGTCTTTTTCAAATATTTTCAAAGATAGCTGATCTACATGCTACCAACGCAACGCGTTGCAACGTGACCGATGCCCGACCGGGTACCGTTCAGGTTCTAAATAGTATGAAGGGAAGCTGGAAATATGGGTGAGGGGATGAAACGTTCATGCATCATAGGCCTCATTTCTTATGTGCGTCTACTCAGCCAGTCAGCCCAGCCATTAGGACAGTGCAGCAGAATGCAGCCACATACATGATGCTCAGTTCATTTGGAGAAATAATATATTTTGTTGGGCAAACCTTTGATTTATTTACTTATGAAAACCTGCCTCGTGACACGCTCCATATATGGCCAATACAGAATTCATTACATATGTTGATCTGACCTCATCAAACCCTGTACACTCAAGATGTATTTGACAGTTTTGTTGTTGGCTTGTTTGAAAGAAGGCAAGAAATAAAGCCTGCAGCACCAGTACCACAGAACTGAGTGACAACGTCAATACATTTAATTCATCAATTCTTTTTTGCTGAAATCCAGAATGGCAACAAACCGCTCCGTTCCCCTTGAAAAGCATTGGAGAATCTGCTGCATAGGCAGAATATAAGTTCGGTGTGACTGCACCCTCCTTGTGTTGTTCATACAGTACTTGGGTGAATAATACTGTAATATACCATCAGGGTGCGAAAACTTTCTGGTTCAAATCTCTTGCAGAGCCAATCAAAGTCAATGCTAAATATTGTTAACAACCATTTAAACTAGCTGTATGAAATGAATGATGATTGGGCGTGGCCTATATCTTGCCAAAATTCTGTCCTGAAATAGGAAAATAATAATAATAATGGGACTCAGTTATGGAATGATTTACTTCCGCCGCATCTGTTATTTTCCATTATTACATGGCTTGGTTGAATGCTTGATTCTGATTGGTCAATCGCTGAATTCAGCGGTGAGTTATGTGTTGATAATGACCGCTCCGCTCTATAACAGACCGCTGCCTAATCAAACCCTCTGAGCACCAGCTGCGCGGCTGCGCCCCGCTTGATTTACTGCTGTTTCCAACATGACAGCCATGTAAACACACACACACACACACACACACACACACACTAGTGACACACAATGTCATTTACAGCTAAACATTGCTCTCAAAAATGTTTTTGAAAACATTTGAGCGCGAAATAGACGAAGCAGGACCCGGAAATGGATTATATTTGATCAACTCACTTCCTTTGTTTTCCGACAGTGCTGCAGCCCTGCAGCTGGCCAGACGCAGCCAGCGCGAACTTATGGAATACTTTTTTTGTTGTGTTTTGGCCTCAATGTATTAATTTATGTTGGGTAGCCATGTAATAACCTTCAGGGAGTTTAACCACTTCGCCTCTGTGGTTAAACTCCCTGTCTGTGAATTATCTCCCGACAATGACCACCTAGCCAGACATTATCCCTTAAATATCGGACACCTCATAAGATATATTTAATATCAATGTTGGGGAGATCCCTACAATCGTGCCAAGGACACCAACCTCTTTAAAAAGGTTCATGAAGCGTGGTCCAAAGCGCCAGGGCTTGTGGCGGTGACACTGTAGAGAGCCCACGGTCATCTGGGTGGCCCGCTGAGCGGCGACAGCCACCATGTACACAGCGTCGTACATCAAGGCTGCATCCGTCTGTTGGAGGAGCAACAGTGATACTGTAAAGTGAAGGGTTTTTTTATCAACAACTACGTGTTTCACTGAACACACAAATATGAAGGCATGATAATCACAACCAGGAGGTATTAACCCTCTAACACCCGCATTCATTTCTACTTGCAAAAAATTGATTTCAACCTTACTACTACTTTGTACTACTAGGACTAAGATTAAAAAAATATGTTTGATGAAAAATGTATAATAATTATATAATAATTATATAATAATATAATAAATTAATAATTTACATTTTGGGGATATCTTTCACAATAATGAATAAAACATGTTCTAGACATTCTAATGATCACAAAAAAACATACATTACAATTATTTACCTACTTTTATTAGGGTAACGGTCAAAAGTCTTAGGTTAAAAACTTTCAAAATTGCACAGAGTCCAGACATTTTTTATTTGTGTGAATTTCAGCCTCTGTGGGGGGTATTTATATGCAAATATCATGACCAATGGCATTGAAATGGCATTGCAATGAACATCACTGATGACGTTTAGGTGAAAAAAGAACAGAAAAAAATAATTATTATTTAGTAATTAAATAAAATAAAATTGTTGCTAAAAAGCAACGCTGGGTCTTAGAGGGTTAAGTCAAATTGATGTGCCCTTTATATTTAGTCAAGCCAGACTTCAAAAGGAGTTTCAAAAGGACCATCTTAAATGTACAGTCCAACACCTGCACATGTTCGGATGTGTACTAACCTTCGCATATGCCCATATATTTATTGTTTTCTTGGTTCCCGTCCATGTACTTTGTGTATTTGTGTGCAAAACGTCTTGAACCTGGTTATTGTTAGTGTACCATTTAGGACAATTGTTGTATATATTGTATAGCTTTCTGGAGGTAATTGTCATGGATTTATTATTGGCTGTTGTATAACTTGACATGTACGATGTAGCTTTGAAGTGTAATTATGTTTCTGCCGCTTGGCGAGTTTCCCACTTGCAGAAGAGTCTCAATGTGTGTTTTACTGGTTAAATAAAGGTTAAACAAATAAATAAATAATAATTATGATACAAGTCAAGTCAAAATATTATTGATCATCTTAATCTGTCTGTCGAGCCTGTGCTCTGTGATCGATTATGATCATCTTTGTCTATGTTCTGTGATTGAGAAACAAGAAGTAGTGATTCCATTCATTCTAATTGTATGAAACCGGTCTCAAAGTGATACTTTTAGTTTTAGCACATACTGTAATCGAAAGTGAACTGTCACAGTTTGTCTCACACTGTCTCTATACATCTCCCTGTCTCTCTCTGTCTTCCTGCCACTGTTCCCACCGGCTGGACTTTTTCCCATTCACTTCTGACAGACTGTCAGTTCATGTTGATGTGTTTCTGTCTCGACGGATCCCTAGCCTTCTGTTCCTGTGTATACTAGTGTTTCTGGGTCTCAGAATTTCCTGTCTACATGCTTCAGTGGTTTTTACATTTCTGCCAGACACCGGTATTTTGGATTATTGCCTTTGGACTTAACCCCACACCTGCCATCTGATCACTTAACCAGTCCACTTTTCACAGTCAGTTTGCACTCTTCAGACACAGGCAGAAGGACAGATACAGAGATCTCCATTATATGGGCACAAAAGGGACACAGCCGGTTAAAACGCTATGACAACAGCCTGGTATTTCATACTAGGTTCCACACTTGCATCGTTTCCAAGTAGGAAACAGGCACAGGTCTTGTTAGTGTAATGTGAGCGACAGATTTATATCGTGCTCAGGTATACATACAACGCAAGGTTGTACAGACGTTCAACATCACTTAAATGTATAAGAAAGTATACAGGGATTATGTGGTTAAGTGGGACTTAAAAGGGGGAAAAACTGGTACTTACAGTCATGACTCCATCCATCATGCCACTCTCATGTTTGGGCCCCTGCAATCTATCCATGGCCCACTTGTCCATGGTGGACGCTACCCAGGGGTCGTCTATGTTCAGCAGCCTGAAGCCTGTCATGTTCACCCCACTGTAGCGGTACGGCTCCAGGTCCAAAGCAAACAGGTCCTGGGATAGGAAGTGAAGATGGAGAGAGAGAGAGAGAGAGAGAGAGAGAGAGTTATTATAGTTTCAGGCGTATGTCTCAGAGTGGTGTAAAGGCAGTTGAGTACTTTTCCGGTATGGCAACGGCATTAGCCATTGCTATTGAAAGGATTTTTTCTTCTTCTTCACAGACTCAGTCGGTCTCTCCCTGCCTACACTCTTCGTACACTTTTCATCATTGTTATGCGTGTACGTGTACATACGTAGTGGCACTGGCGCCGTGCAAAAAAAGACCCAGCTGTTCTTCAAAGCGACTGTCGGCAGTTCTCACACTGAATTAGTTCTAGAAGGTTCTAATATTTTAGGATCAAAATATTAAAAGGGAGACAGGTGGCTTTGTATCTATATATAAACACCGGTTATACTTCACTTTTGTTTTTAATGGCTTAGCTTTTGAAATAAAATAAAAGCTTTGCTCTGAAACCGTAGCTGATGAAGAGACAACTAGAAAGCCACAAGGCAGTGGAAAGATATTCATTTGAATTTATTTGGACATTGTTCTGTCCATACAGAGACAGTTGGCTTGTATGCTCGCTGCATTCAAATCGTCTCTAGAGGAGCAATTAGTTGCAGCAAAAAACAATTTGGCTAACAGTTGGCTAATAACACAAGATCAAAGGTAACCCATCATTGCAGTACGGAATCCTTGTATGTCCAAAACTAACTTTTCAGGAAATGGAAAAAGATAATTTGTGTTACAATGGATCCAGTGAAGTTATGTGTATTGTGTAGTTAGAGTCACAGGCTCTCGTTAATACTTTTCATTGGCTCAATATTTATAAAACACAGACAGACATAATCATTTTCACTTAAAAATATTAAAAGAATAGCAGATCTATAAAAGCTCACAACATGTCGCGTTATGTACATCTTCTATTTTCACATTATGTATCTGTGGAACTGAGTCAAACTAAATGTAATAACTCAACTCTTACAATCCACTGCTCTAAAGGAAGTCAAGGACTACCTGGGCTCATGGGTCAACTCAACGGAGCAAGATCTTAAAGTGAGGACTCTGAACAGTAAACACTAAAATGGAATGCCAAGGGTGAGCCATTAAATAGCAGCCAGGATAATGTGAGCAAAGATAACAAGAGCTGCCAGACAGCAAACTACTGTAGTGGTTGATTTAAAAAACATCTATGGGATTCTTTATGTCAGACTTCGGTTCTCTATTGCCCTCAGGCAGATCTAAGCCCCAGGCAATTATACGGCCAAGGCAAACAACCCATACTGGAAATAACTGTATTTAAACATTAATAACCCCATCTATAGACCTTGACTGGTTTTGTGAATGCAGCGTTAAATATAAATGTTGCACTGAGATCGTTTTGGAAAGTCAAATATATACATAGTGCAAAACCAGGCAGGCACAGTACAAGTGGGCAAGCTGCAGTGGATAGAATAGGATTTCATAACAACTTGTTATGAAATTGTAAGGGCAAGGGCGTCCATGACCATAATTCCATAATGACTATGGTCCTAGGAGCGAACTGTACTCCGGTAGTGCAGGACCCCCCTAATAGAATTGGTCTGCTGGCTCATACATCAGCAGGTTCATGAAACTGCCTGCATGGACCGTAGATCTGCCTGCTCCAGTTATGCAGAAATGACCTCTCTGGTGCTTACACTAGTAGTACTGATCATTACTCCTACCAATGAAGATTTATGAAAGGGTGATAGTTCAAAGAAAGCCAACTTAATTTGTTTTACTCACCAAAGTTGTGAAGAAGAAATGGTAGTATTCTGTCATCATTCCCATCGATGAAAGCTGTGAATAGGAGAAGCAAAAGAAATTGCAATGTTCAGAAAATGTTCATGTAGGCTGTACACTTGCCCACTGTAATTTGCATGTCTGAGTTGTCTGAGTTGCTCTGTACTACACAGCACCTCAGGATATTCATTTATGTGCAAATGTATAATCATACCTAACTGCACTGGTTAAAGTCATTGCGTTTCACCTCAATTTGTATTTCATGCCGTCAACGCTTTCTTAATGTTTTATGATCAAGCCGTATTTGAACTTTCAAACTATGAAATTTACATTGACCTTGCCCCAAATCATAAAACCATGCAATGGCCAACGACCCGTGGATAATGAAATGCTGGCTGTGTGGACTGTAGTACTGAATGGTAAAAGCAGGATTATTCTAGCAATTCTTCACCACTGATAGGGTGTATACTAGTACTCATGCCATTCAGTGTAGATCGACTGTACATATTACTGTTTATGTATCATATTCCTGTTACGTATGCACATATTACCACTGAACGAAAGTACTTATTGGTTGATACACATTGTTCTTGATTCTCTGTATACAGAATACTCTATATGTAAATAATACTGGTAATAGATTGCACTTTTACCCGTGCTTATTATATTTATATCCAATTACATACCTACATGCACATATTGATGCTTTTTACTGTTGATACCTCACCTGATTATATAGTGCACATTCTATTTATTTATATCTGGTTAGTCCAAGTGCAGATGGCCAGGTCAATCCGTAGGTGTATTTAGAAACATTCTTTTTTATTGGTGATAAATGCACACATTAACTACAGTGCACCTATTCTTTCACCTATTGGGGTTACATGCATACACGCCATTTTGGAAATAATTTCCCTACTTCCATCCAGTGGTGTCATGCTCGTAGAACGCAGCACCACGCTGTGGTACCAAACAATTGTGACGTGCACGCTAGAACGTGACCCCCTAGATTCAAGAGAAGATGCACCTAACCTCACGTCACCAGACTTTCCAAGATGCTCCAAGTCTCCCGCCCCATTTTCATTGATTGATTGATTGAAATATGTATTAACAGTTTGCAGAATTACAGTACATTTCAAGCACTAACTCAATACAAAAACTGTTAACTGTGAGTGGACGACCCAATAAAGCATTACACTTGTTTACAAGTGTAATGAATTGAACCTTGTTCAATTCATCAAAACATTAAGAGACGTACAAATAGACACTTCTACAGTATATAGCCAAAGAACAGAATAGGAATTAATCATAAAGGAGGTAAAACGGGGGGCCAGTTTTTTACGGGGGCCAGTTTCGAATTGCAGCCGTCCGTAGGTGCCCTTTGAGAGCGGTTTTGAAGGAGTCAAGGGATTCGCATGTCTTCATTTTTGTATTTTTGTGGCATTTGTGCCGTGGCATTTCAAAAGCGGCACCCCACCTTCTGCAGGTCATAGTCACCTGTGTTCTGTTGCCTGTCAGCCTACCCTAGTGTTGTTTGTCAGTTGTGTTCACCTATGTCCTAATATCCCTGCCTTTATACTCCCCTGTTCTTTCAGTTCCTTTGTCAGATTGTTATTGTGTGTGTCAGTGTTCTGTTCCCGTTTGAGTTTTGGTATTTGAGCTCCTCTGCCTCAATTTACAATTTACAATTTAGGCATTCCTAAATGCTCTTAATCCAGAGCGACTTACATTAAGCAAGAACAAAAAAAGCATGGGAATAGAATAGATCACATAAAAACATTTATCAAGAAACATGCGTAAGCTAAGAAAGTAACAGTGGAATATCTATATAATGAAGCTATACATATAAACTATACATCTATACTACTATGCTATACATAATGTACTATGATGTGCTATGACTACATACAATGCAATTATAGTGCTGTCTACATAACATGCTATAAGTCTGTATCAAATGCTATCTAAGTCTACAGAAATGTAAGGGGGTGGGGTAAGTGCTATGGGCCATGATGGAGTCTGAAAAGGTGGGTTTTTTTCCCGGCGTTTTTAGTGAGGGTACTTCAAGCTTCCCTGCGTTGGCTGATCTGAGTGCGCGCGAGGGTTTGTAGGGTTCAATCATACTTGCAAGATATGGGGGAGCCATACCTTTGGTTGCTTTGAATGCCAGCATCAGAGCTTTGTATTCTGTGCGGGCAGCGACCGGGAGCCAGTGGAGGGAGCGGAGCAGGGGGGAGACATGGCCTCTACTTGTCTGTCTGCATTTGGGTCCCAAAACTCCTTCTTCGCACACGTGACACTTTACTTTACCCTTTTAGTTTAGCGATGCTGGGTCCCATGATATTGATTGAATGTTTTATGTTATGCTTATGATGTTGCTTATGCTGTTTTTATTTTTTGCCATGCTTTTAACCTTGTAGCACTCTGAGATTAGTGAAAATGTGAAAAGTGCTTTATATATAAAATGCATTATTATTAACCACCTAGACTAGCCCTTGCCACCCCATACCTGTTTGAGGAGCTCAGCAGCCATATGGTAGGAGCAATCAAAGATCACAAAAAACTCCTTGTCCTTTTTCAGCTCCTTAAGTAGTGGCCGGGCATCCTGGTTCCCTGGGGACAGCTGTCGGATCTTGACCTTCAGTGTGAGCTTAGCTGGAGCCTTGATCAGCTCCTGCATCCGCATGAGACCTGGAAGATTACCAACACTTTAAGGGTACAGTAGAAGGAGTTTGGGTATATGGTTAATGTAGGATTTCTATTTATTTTGAAATGTCGCTAGAGGAGATATAGAAATAGAGTCTGCAACACTGCTAAGGTAAAAAAATAAATAATAATAATTCAACATTTCGATCACTGGGATCTTCTTCAGGAATCCATTTCTATTCCTGAGGAAGATCCCTGATCGAAACTTTGAATTAATAAACCAGTGGAGCTGAGTTTTCCTTACCAGTTTTGCGGACTCTACTGCCGATTGTCTAGCACCTGGGCTAGAGTGGATGTGCATGTCGTATCACTTTTGTTAATGGAGCATATGACATGACATGAGGAATCTTGCATCCGTTTCTTTCACAACTTATGCAGATAAATATTCTCACTAAGCCCAACAACACATAGCCTGATTAAGAGGACATTATTGTACGCTAGTCTACACTACTTAAAAATTCTGGTCATATATCGTACCATACAGAAAGAAGCCCATTGCATGTCCTTCATCAGATCTGTTACCAGGGTTAAAGATTAGCAACAGTCTGAACGTTTGCTGCAACTTCAGCATAGAAATGCTGAAATATACAGTACATGACAAATGTACTGTACTAGGAACATGGTATTCACTTCACACAGACACACAGTTGCACAGTCAGCATGGTATAATAAATCTTGTTGGACTCTGCTAGTCAACGCAGATTGTAGAGAAGAAATTAGTGCTTTCTCTGTGCCTCTGCCAGCTCCATCTAAATTCACCTCACCACCCATCCTGTCTGTCTGTCTGTCTCTGTCTGTCTCATTGTTATATCTCTCAATCACATTTTCTCTCTCTCGCTCATTTCTCCCTTTGTCTATCTCTCACCTCATCTCTCACTTTCTCTCATGCTGCTTCCCTCTCTGACACACACACACACACACACACACACACACACACACACACACACACACACACACACACACACGCACTGAGAAACCAGAATTGAGTCTGACGTTAATCTGACCTGTGACTGGACATTGCGACATTAAACCTCAATAAAATATATCATTAGTGTCTGGAGAGTGAGTGTGTGTGTGTGTGTGTGTGTGTGTGCCTTGAACAGTGTGAGGTACTGTGCATTTCCATGTGTATGTGCATGACATTTCAGAAAAATACTAGAAAATAAAGTAGCAATTCAGTGGCATTTCAAAAGCTGCACCCCGCCTTCTGCAGGTCATAGACACAGCAATATATAGCCAATGATAGATTTGAAACTATGGACCCGTTTGAGTCACCACAGTATAAAGTTAGACGCTGTGTGTATGCAATCGACTCTCGCAAAGATTGGCCTACAATTTAGACATTGTACTGTAGCAGATCCTCTTACCCAAAGCGACTTACAAAAGACGACGTTGGCAAAATTATCTCTCATACTGTACCAGAACACCACAGGGCCATAATAGCATCAATATCATATACCGTAGCCATGTCATACATAATTAAACATGGACATATTGTCCCATAAATTACTTTATGTATGATGTTGCAGTTGTTTGTCAATGTTACAAACGTACAGGAATATTTGAGTCAACGTTAAACATGATTGCATGGTATATGCTGTATGTTTCGATTTAATTTATAAATCAACCTTTTCTCTAGGGACTATGTTATGCTTTTGGAAAATGGTCATTAGGAAAGTACTGCAAATCCATATAGGCTACTGTGAATCACAGTCAATGATATTGGTATAGTCTTTTAGGAACCAAAATAATTAGAAGACAATCTGTTGAGTCTTTTGTTTCTTTCAGATCATGATCAAGTTATGTGTATAACCGCACCACAGTGATGAATGAATACAAACATACTAGCAACAGATGTATGCCTACACTGTGTACATTAACCACTTAAACCCTGTACACTTAGTAAACTGGACTTGAGTTGGATCTGTACTTATTTCACATTTTCTGTCTACACCAAATCTCTTCTAAAACATAGACAATCTACAAGCTCTTTCTGGGTCTACCCCGGATTCCCTGGGCAAGTGCAGATTTTTTTCATTTTGTTTTACCAGAGAGCTAATTCAATTTTGATCATGATGTCAAAATTCATGTCAAAACAGAAACAGGATTGTGTCAAAGTTCGTGTCCATCTGTTCATCTTTTTGTATTGTCTTGGTGTTATGTGCTATGTGTTGTTTTTGATGTGGGTGTTTGAACAGACTGTGAAGACAAATATCCTTTGGGACAATAAAGATTATTATTATCTCAATCTGGATCAATTATAAACGTTATTTGTATTAACAGATTACTATTCACATTGGACTAAATTACATTTTATTCACAAAACATTACATAATAGTAGCCTACTTTTCCACCACCGAACATTCTGTAAGACCGAGACCGAGACAAGCCTTACAAGAGGAATTGTATTGGTATAATAATGTCAGCAAATGGAAAATGTGAGGCTTTATCTCATGCACTGACTGACAGAATGTCTCCTCCAAAGAAGGTACTGCATTGACTGAGAAGAAATGTTACCAGACACCAGATCACTTAAATCGCCCAGGATGCCATGGAACAATTCCTTCCCAGCAAAACTGTCATAACATACAATGGTTTGATCAAAAGTGCAGAAACGCTGCTAGGAAGAAGGAAGAAGCATCATCATTAAAAACAAAACGCAACCACCACCGACAGCCCAGATGTTTGCCAAGGACACATTCAACCAGGCCGTGAAGCAAGCTAGAAGGTATTACAACACCAAACTCACCAAGGAACCACGTCTCATCATAGAGAGCCGCCCTCTCTCAAAATGTCAATTTTGTTTCCTAATGTTGAATGCATTGTTCTGGGAATTGGGTCAAGCCTTTTTCATAATGATATTTAGTGCTCATGTTTGTCTGAACTTGTGGAGGATATCCAGGCTGTGACATACTGTAAACACTCTCTGGAGGGAGACAGGATTACCGGGTCAGCAGCAAACATCAGACAATTTACCTCCGTGGCCTGCAGAGTCACACTCAATTCATACCTTTATATAATGTTGAAGAGGGTTGGGCCCTTATTGTAACCCTAGTCCTGTTTCACCCTGCGGTACCGTTTGAAGTTGTGATTTTCTTGTGTTGCCAATTTGAATTGTGCATCTGTTATTACTCTATCACTCAATTATAGATCTGTAAATTATTCATAGTAATGGGGAGAACTAGAGTATATTTTATTAATTTTATTTTAGCTTGATTATCAATTCTATTTTTTCTATTTTTTCAAGTAGGCTATGTGTTGGGTTTCTATTCTATTTCCTTTGTGCTAATGTGTGAAAATGTTCAATCCATAATGTCTCCATCCTTAATGAACTGCTTAACAGGTTAAGACTGACCACTCAGCAGTTCCGCTGCTCTCAAAAGAATATAGATTCAATACCCTCTTCAAGTCATAATAAACTTGATTTCTAAAGAGCTTTTTGAAACATGAATACAAAGTGCTTTAAAAAAAGAATAGCAATAAGGAATTAAAACAGTAAAGTAAACCAATTAAAACTAGAAAAGGTGCCCTTCTGGGCACAGGTCTCCACCAGGAGGATAGGAGTGCGTGTGTGATGTTTGGCAAAATGTTTAGGAGTAAAAAAAAAAAATAGTTTGTTTGTTTCTTGCAACAATAATCTTCATTTTGTTGAGGAAATGCAGAGCCAGATCACTCATAGCATCTCTGAGGATAGAATTCTGGATGAGCAGGACATGTGCAGCATTTTGTACAAAACGGGCTACTCCTGAAAACTTTGGAAGGCAATCTTAGCTAATCAGTGTAGAATCTGAGAAATCCAACAGGCTCGTCTTGATCACACGACTACAGAGATCATGTGTACCGATTTGCGTGAGATTTGGATGAAATCTGTGCGACTAACATAAACAGAAATCGGCCTCATGGTGGTGCTATAACCGGCAGATGTGGAGGGATGCAGAGAAAATGTTTTTCCATGGCCTCTAGGGAGTGTGCATACATAAGTTGTTGATGCAGTTAGTTAAAACAGGAATTGGCCTGTTATAGCGCCTTCTTGGGAAAAAGATTGTGGCACGTTGTCCTCGGCCTAGTGGAAATGTGCGTGTATAATTTCATGGAAATTGGACACCGTTTGTGATTTGTGGCATTTTGTTCGAAACGGACCAATCATGTGAGCTTTGGAAGCCAATCAGGATGGAAGATGGGACATTGTGCAGATCAGTGTTGATCACATGACTATGGAGATGGTGTATATCGTATACCGAATTGTGTGATGTATGGATAAAATGTGTACGAGTTTTTCTACAGAAATGCGTTTTGCCTAAATCGGCCTCATGGGGGCGCTATAACAGGCCGTTGAGGAATATTTGGGGCAGAGGTTCATCGTTGGCATCCAGGGAGTGTGTGTGCACAGTTTGGCATGGATCGGGCCAATGGTGGTGGAGATTAGCTGATAACGGACGGACGGACACACACACACGGACGGAGTGCAAAACATACTCTCTCCCCATGCCTTCAGCCTGGTGGAGACAACAAATACGTAGCATGAAATAACAATCAATACATTTAAACAAGTTAAACACACGTAAAAAGGTATACAAGGGAATAAGCATGAAATAAAATACATTACACACTATAAGAAAGCCTTATAAAGTACGGTTTTCATAAGTGATTTAAATGATTACACCGATTTTGTTGGCCTTGGATCCTCAGGTATGGCATTCCAAAGCCAGGTGTCCAGGCAGCAAAAGCCCAATCACCCCAGTTGATGAGGCGAGGTTTAGGAACGAACAAAATGGCCCTGTGAGGATCTGAGAAGCTCAGGCTCATGTACCAGCATTAAATAACTGGCTTTGCAAGGCTTTAAAAGTTAAATCTTAAAATAAATTCGGAAACTCATTGGCAGCAAGTGGAGAGATGCCAGGATGGGTGTAATATGGATGGGTTTCTTAGAATTAGTTAATAATCTAGTAGCTGAGTTTTGCACTCTTTTTACTGAACCCAGAGTACAGGGAGTTACAGTAGTCCAAGCGTGATGAAATAAAAGCATGAATGACCTTTTCAAGGTCTGCAAAAGATAAGACAGTAATTTTGGCATTTTCTCTCAACTGGAAGAAGCAGGATTGTACAGCCCTTAAGGTTGGAGTAAAAATAAACATCATCTCCAGATTATGGGCTGCATTGCATGATTAAAGTTTTTTGGACAAGCTTCCGAGATATGACTGGAAGGAGAGGGTGCAATTTCGGGAGGCAAAAAGGAGTATCGTTTAGCTGGAGGAAACATTGGGACATCTAGCACTTTGTGTCAGAGAAATATCAAGTGAAGTAGGCATAATTGTCTCTGCAAAGCCTGACAGCATGTCGCGGGTTCGAGTCTCAATCCCAACTACCTTTGCTGTGTGTCACTCCCCATCTCTCTCTCTCTCTCTCCATTTCCTGTCCATCTACTGCATAGTATCAATAAAGGCAGATAAATCCTTGCTACTGTCCATCCATATGTATGTGTCGGTGTCCACGTGTGTGTCCGTGTGTGTGTGTGTGTGTGTGTGTGTGTGTGTCGGTGTCCGCGTGCATGAGTGCGTGCATGTGTGTGTGTCTCTGTATGCAACTAATCTCCGGGACCGTTGGACTGATTGGCGTGGAACTTTGCACGCATACTCCCAGTAGGCCAAGGAAGAACCTCTGCCCCAAATTGTTGAAATCGGTCTTATGGTGGCGCTATAAGAGGGCCCTCACATTTTGCCACATCTTGAACCGTAGGTTATACAGTCAAACCATTCCCCCAAATTCCTTGTATCATGATGCAACTCTCAGTGTAGGCCACACCATTTCCACCTGACAAGATTTTTGCCATTTTGAGTTTTCTTCAAAACACACGTTTTGATACTACCCCTACAGATTGTCTATAATAGAGGGTATGTGCGTGACATCATCATCATACCCGGAAGTTATGCGGGAATACGTACTGAGTGGCAAAAAACTACTTATCTGACCTTGACAGCACATACAATACATCCAAACAGAAAAGACCCATGTGATTGCATTAAACAACGTTAAACGGCATTCACTTTGCCAAGTCACTTTGCCACTCGATTTGCCACTCAAAAGCTGGGCATAGGACTATGAGGGGCTAGGCTGCGCCCCTCAAAAACTAAGCTATGGTGACTAAAACTATGACTAAATTATCTTGACAATTTAGTCAACAAATAGCTAGACAATGTGTGTGTGATGTGATTGTTTGTAAAGTATGTCTTGTCTTTAAACCTGAAAATGTATAAATAAAATTGTAAAAAAAAAAAAAACTGAGGGTGTACAAAATGGTTTCATTTGTATACACTCTCAGAGTTACGAGACCTTGAAATTAAAAGGTTTGAGAACCACTGTAAAAAAAAAAAGAATAGCTAGACGGAAATGTTTCTAGGAGACAGATGGAAATGATTATTTAGGGAGCTTGCTGGGTGACGAAACGGTCACCTTGACCACCGGTCACGCTACATTGTGTACCAGTCCAAACCAGTCCAATATTATTATATTGCCCTGCATCTGGTAAAGCCACACATATCTCTGACTGAAGGTAGGGAAATATGTCATGAAAGAAATATGGGAAACGTAAAGACCACATATATTAGTCTGTGTAAGGATAGGGTCTATTTTTATTTTCAGTCAAATAGTTTTCCCCAACTTTGAGGATTTATAATGACGTTTATAAACTGGATTTATACCAAACAATATGTCCCAGACTATGCATATCTGTCACTTCCTCTCTCTATCGCTCTCCAAACACACTCTAATTCTGTCCCCATATCTCTCTCGTTCTTCCTCTCACACATGCAAGCACAGTCATACACACAAACGGTAACGCGTGCGCACACACACACACAAATATAATCCCCATCGACAGTCTTGTGAAAATTAAACTACTGTGAAGTTCGATTATTAATTAGTTCGATTATTAATTAAATAAAAAAACTTTTTCTCCTATAGTTTTCAGATTGTCACATTTAAGAATGGAGGTACTGCTGAATCCTGTTCATTCTTGTTCAGTGCCTTCATTAGATTCTCATTAGCGTTTGTGGGGGTCGGATGGGTTTGGGGTAAATCCACATGGGTGTGAAATAAATCGCTGTTGCACACATTAACTGGGAGTTTTATTTTCCTTGGTTGTCTCAAATCCTCAAATCTCACACACACACACACACCACACACCACACACACACACACACACACACACACACACACCTCAGGCTCTGGAACAGCTTAATTGCCTCTCAATATTAGAGCTGGCCAGTCCATAGATGTTTTTAAATTGTAAAATACTAATTTATTTCTCCTGGCGTCCGGTGACAGTTGTGCTTGGCACCCTTGGTTTTTCCTCCAGACTGCCGTGCAATGTTTTCGTTTTTTTCCATGTATATTATTATATTCTACTTTCTTCGTTTAGTTTTAACCTTTATAGCACTGGTCACGTTAATGTGCTCCATTAATAGAACTTGTGTTGGGTTGAGTTGAGCCGTGTGCCTTACAGAACATACTCAGACATGTGCACACAGAAACACACATTCAGTACACACACACCTGCGTGCTCTCATTCTGCCTCTCTATTCTCGTCTTTCTCTCAACCCCCCACCCCCCCACACCCCCACACACACACACCCCCCCACACACACACACACACACACCCACACACACCCCCCCCACACACACACACACACACACACACACGACAATACTAACATACCTGTACTGTCCTCATAAACCACAGTAAGCTTCTTCCATCTAAAGAAGGTCACTATATCCAGTATGGCCCTGGCGATAGCGGTGTACTCCGGGTGCAGATTGATGAAGAACGTGTCCTTGTTGTCAACAGAGGGATGTTTCCAGCGTGTCTGGATGTGGGGGACCTCCAGGGCGTTGCAGATGGACTGTACAGCACTGACCGAGGAGCTGTGTGACGGGCCAAACACGGCAGCAACGCCCAACGCCAGCTGGTCACACACTGTCGGAGCAGAGCGCAAAAGGTCAGCGGGCCTCATTTCGTGACACGTTAGCTGTGCGAAGTTGTGTGTACATTGGTTAGTAAAGGGAGAGTAACCACGTGATTATTTTTTCATACTTCAATCAACAGTGTCTCTTTGAGACTTTAGACTTGCACATCAAACAACTCTGTTACACAGCAAGCAGTACATGGAGAACAGCAGAACAGGCAGGCCCCCCCAAAGGTCTATCCTTGACCCCCCCAATACTTTTTTCATCTGGACTAGGCCTAAATCTCTTCAACAAAAATGTCCGATCAACAAGCTCACAAGTCTGGACTAGCTACGTAGTCGGAATGGCAGTGCGTCGGAATGCCACTCCGTCCCCGCCGTGAGCTTGTAGATGGGCCATTTTCGCAGGATGCTTGCCTAAGCCGGAATAGGGTGCTGGTGTTCATGTGGTTAAAGCATGATGTGTTGACAGCGGCTCCCCTGAACTCACCTCTCCTGGACGCCTCAAAGCCATCAAAGAGGTTGATTCTCTGAATGTCGTAGGTGAGAGTTGTGTTGGGCATCAGGGTCCGGTTCCGGTTTATGCTGGTAACGGCAAACTTGAAGGCCAACTCATCCAAGCTCACCAACTCGCTCTCCCGCGTCTCAAAGATGCCACCTGCACATGGAGCAGAATGGGTGTAAAAACACACTGTAAATGAGTCCGTTTGATGAGGGCTAGGTGCACAGAAAAATGACATACCAAAAATCTCCATCGTTGCCAAAGATTTATTTCTTCAAAGGTTTCCAAAAATGAAGGTTCAAAATAATTTCGCAGGAAAATATTTTTCACAAAAATAAAATATAACTTCCAAATAAAATGAAAATAACAAACTTAAATGACATGCTTAAATTCAAGCACCCAGTCTGGGCATTACCAGTCCTAACACTGTCCTAGGGCAGAGCTTCCCGCATTGTGCGCCTTCCCTCCCCATGTCTCACCATGGACTGACTACATCAATTCAAACTCAGGCCTCTGACTATTGGCCCATACCATCTGTCTAGAGACAGGTTTCCCCAAAGCATTCACTTACAAATCTAGTGAACATGTAACACAGAAAACATTTCCCAACCTTTACTGTATACTTGTCAATACTAAAGTAATTAACAAACCAGGTTTTAAACAATCCGTCTCGTTGCAATCATACTAAATAGTATGTATTGCCAGACACCTGCACCCCTGCAACATGGTGCAACCCAATTTGAATCCTCCACCTATAAAAGGAGCAGTGGATTCAGTGGTGACCCTTTTGTGTAACTTTGACCAGGAAATGAGGATGGTGTGAGTAGTGGGTGTTTGACAACATAGTAATGATAATACTGTTGGACTTTGAAAGGAATAAAAGTATGTTTGACCAACCCATTGTCTCTGTCCAAATTATGAAATGAAATGAATGAATATATGCATATAAAACTGTAGAACAAGTCAAGATCAACTGATTGCTAACTTAGCCAGCATGCATAGTTAGCAAACAGTTTGATTACTGACATGTGGGAATGCCGAGTATGAAATGAGGTTATGCCAAACAAAAAATGAAAAACAATTAAATGTGTGGCTCAAGGAGGAAAAGTGAGAAAGCATTCTGTCTTTAACACACACACACACACACACACACACACACACACACACACACACACACACACACACACACACACACACACACACACACACACACACACACACACACACACACACACACACACACACACACACACACACACACACACACACACACACACACACACACACACACACACACACACCCCTTTACATTTTTTTGTACCCCAGGGATGTATATATTCTTTTTAGAAAAAGAGAAAAATTTATAAAAACGTATGACTATATAAAACACAAACAATATACAGTGCAGGGACAAAACATCAAGAGAATCAAACAACAGCAACATCAAAATCAATGTTCAATACAATGAATACTGATTTATCATCGTCAAGCCTCCGCTTCAGGAAGGTATTTCCAGACAGCGTCAAGGAGCCCTGACTATGACTATGGCATGGTCCCCCTTTGTCTTCAGCCTAGAAAAGAGATGGGGTGCCAGAGAATCCTAGGAGTAATTGAATGAATTATGGTTCAGTGGGAAAGCTTTCCTTTGTGGCATTGGTAACTATGTTCCCCTGTAATTGGACTTCTGATTATAATCACCAAAAGAGCCACTTGCAGACCCCTGGCAGAATAGAAGCAGGGCCCTGTAGGCAAGCCTTTACACAACATACCACAAATGAACCAAGATTATACCCAATCATGAGCCTTTGACCTTCATCCATTACAAGTGAGTCTTCTGCATTCTATGGAAGAATGAACAATTTAGCAACATCAACACTCGTGATCAGTCCATGGCATAAAAGCTAAGCATAATTTAGCATTTAATTAAACCAAATTAATGGTAGAGGAGTGGGGAACTTGTGTATCGTGCCTACAGTTTTGCAGATGGAATTTAAGTCTACCTAATTAAGTTACTGCCTCCTAACAGAACACGTTCAGATGGATGGAATTTGTTCCATCCCCAAAACCAGCACATTCATAGGTGAAATATTTCCTAGACTAGACATTTTAAGTACTTATTATGACTCAACCACCTCCAAGTATGGTACTAAATAAAACTAGCTCTATGCCTACATTCTTGTCTGCAGTGACTTGAAGAAAGCTGTATTTCACTCTAAAGTCTTTATGGTCTTTAAATGAATATAATGTCCACCATAAAAACCTAATGCCCCATTTTTCAACGTCCCTGTATTTGATATTGCAAATTGATACCTATCCTATGTTCCTGTTGGAACATGCAAATGAGTGTTTGCATTTTAAGTGTTTCCAAGAGGAACAATTATTATTCTTCCCAGATACGGTACCTTCACTTCCTGCTTATAAGGATTCTGTTATGTTCTCTCTAATTATGTGTGCACAGGGCTGGATCAGGAGGGTCCAAGGCCACACAATGACACTTTAAATTGGGACAGCACAGCAATAGTGAGTGAGGCCATAATGGGTAGATGGATAAAAAAGCGTCAATTTGCCCATCTCATATGATCATTCATAACATGTCACAATGTAAGTAAAAAGAGAGTTGAAATGAGTCTACCAGTCACATTGTTCAACAAAACTATGACATCTGCCAATGTATGCCCGATGCCGGGGCAATGTTTTACCTTCAGATCGTGCTGAAAACCTTGCAATTAGTTGCAGCTTTATTATGTTAAATTAGTGTAATTCGTTGCAGCTTTATTATGTTACAATTAGTTGCAGCTCATGCCATGCTCATACATATAGTAGAGACAGACAGACAGACAGACAGACAGACAGACACTTGTGGAAGTGGCTGGCACTGCTTAAAAATGACATGTTACAGTCAGTCTTGGTCCAAAATAACATGTCCACTAGTAAATCCACAAGATTGCAATTACGACATCCCATTATCCGTTTCCAATTACCAGAACGGTATCATTGACCACATAAATGTTTTTATTTCCTTGCTCCTGAAATTACAAGCAAAGCTGAAGTGATGGGGAGACAGCCTTGATAGAGAGATCTGGGGCTACATAGACCAGACAGAACAGAATGGAGAGATTTGTCTCTCTACAGGGAAGGGATAAAGAGGTACAATGAAGTGATGATACATTTATCCCTTTGCAGGGTTGAATGAAAAAATATTTTTAGAAGCATTGGGGAAATAGAACTGAGCCTCTGCTAAACACCCGTTATGACAATTTGTTCAACAACCCACCAGGGGGAGAGTGTGTATGTGTGTGTGTCCGTCTGTGTGTCTGTGTGTGTGTGTGTGTGCGTGCGAGCAATCCAATCCCTTGTATTACAACAAATTAGTGGGGTTCCGTCTCCATGTTAAATTTAGTTGTCATTTACAACTCATGTAAAAGTTTCACTTTCAGTACTAATTTGAAGGTGAGGGTCTATAGAACCATTTTGGTTCGAGTGGCAATCACCAAAATAAAATAATTGGCCTATAGGGGGCGTAGTCATGTGCCAACCCCCATCAGCCCTACCAAAATATGTAAACTGTTGTAACTTTTGATTAAATTATCCAATCTGAACATATGATATATGTATGGATTCACAATCAGGAGTAGCATTTGGTAATTAAACCTTATTAGACATATAATATTTGTTTCCACCCAGTATTTGTGTATATCCACAAAAATAGCAGGAAAAACGAGCTAAAAACTAGTAGTGGGGTCCCTAGACAGACCGTCATTTACAACTCAACAAAAGTTTAACTTTCACTTCTAATTTGTAGATAATGACCTATAGAACAATTTTAGTTCGAGTGGCAAGTCTACAAATTAAAAAATATATTTTTTTTTGCCAAATTTCCAAAATCGGAATTAAAATGTCTTAATTTTCTTATATTGCTGTTTTTTCTTTGTTTTTCTTGCTATATCAAGTTAATCCTGTGTGAGGAATCAACTGGATTTCAAATATTAATGTTTTGAATAATCTGATATAGAAACAAAATAAAGATGGCTGCCAATGTACATTGAATTACTACATTACGCCTAACTTCTATCCTGTTGAACCTAGAATGGTGATGTTGGTGCCTATACCTATGTTATCATGAATGACTAATTGTATAAAAACAAAATACATATAATAGGACAATATATAATATTTCACACAAATGAGACAATGCAGTACATAATTATGTGGGGAACTAAAGTTAGATATTGGAATATAATACACCACTCCTGTGTTATATTTGTTTATTTAATTTGTTTAGTTATACTATGTACTGCCACTATAGGGGTTAGAGTAGCAGGTGTGTCTTAATTGTTATGTTCAGACTTGGTAGCTTGTTAGTTATAAGACTAAGCATACTGCAGAAGAGCATGAGCTGCACTGATTGCTCTCTTGTGGTATTGATATTTTGAAGGTAAGCAAAAAAGTTAAACATGTCATGAAGGATCCTAAAGTGTTTTTTATGAATATGGATAGTCATGTGGGATAAGTGGCCAAAGTACTACATCCCAATAGTATGAGCTAGCATTAACCAAAGTAGCCTGTAGCTATAGCACAGGCTAAAACTAAAGGCTAGCTACAGTATAGCAATTATGCTGAGGAAGAAATTGTGTTTTCATTATTTTCATTATTATTACAATGGTAAATGTGAATGTAGCTATATGCACTGCTGACTGTTTTCTTGTATCTATTAATATGTTGAGGCAAACTGTTAAATACAAAAGTTATATAATAATATAGTAATATAATATTTTCTATATTTTTTCATGATATGACCCTAACAGAAAACTAAACCTGGATAAAGTATTTGTCTGTTATGGCTGGGACAACGAAATGGCAGTTGTGCATTTTGTGCCAAAAGCAAACTGAGGAAAGACTTGTTTGCCCTCTTGCAAATCCAGTTGCCAGTCGTAGAGAAGGAGCCTACACAGACATCATAGGCCTTACAAGTCAGTTCAGAGCAATTGACGCTTCTCCCCACCCAGACGTTGAACTTCCAGATGCAGAATCCATGAAGCTAAATCGTGCATTCTGGCATACAACTTGTCCGCATCTGTATAGGGCAACAGCACTTGACAGTGCAAAAAAAAAGGCATTCTGGAGGTGCTGTGGCATTGGCAAGAAGATCATGCCGGACTGGTGCACCTGTTAATCGTAATAAATGTCTCTTTTGTGGTGAAGAAACATATGCAGCAGACCATTCGTTCCAGAAGGTAGAACTCACCCAAGAGATAAACGACAAGGCAGTTGCGCTGGGAGAAGACCGTATCGTGGCACTCCATGACTATCCATATTCATAAAAAACACTTTAGGATCCTTCATGACATGTTTAACTTTTTTGCTTACCTTCAAAATATCAATACCACAAGAGAGCAATCAGTGCAGCTCATGCTCTTCTGCAGTATGCTTAGTCTTATAACTAACAAGCTACCAAGTCTGAACAATTAAGACACACCTGCTACTCTGCCCCCTATAGTGGCAGTACATAGTATAACTAAAAAAAGTAAATAAACAAATGTAACACAGGAGTGGTGTATTATATTCCAATATCTAACTTTAGTTCCCCACATATGTACTGCATTGTCTCATTTGTGTGAAATATTATATTGTCCCATTATATGTATTTTGTTTTTATACAATTAGTCATTCATGATAACATAGGTATAGGCACCAACATCACCGTTCTAGGTTCAACAGGATAGAAGTTAGGCGTAATGTAGTAATTCAATGTACATTGGCAGCCATCTTTATTTTGTTTCTATATCAGATTATTCAAAACATTATTTGAAATCCAGTTGATTCCTCACACAGGATTAACTTGATATAGCAAGAAAAACAAAGAAAAAACAGCAATATAAGAAAATTAAGACATTTTTCAAATAAACATAATTCCGATTTTGGCCATTTTGGAAATCTGGCAAAAATATATATATTTTTTAATTTGTAGACTTGCCACTCGAACTAAAATTGTTCTATAGGTCATTATCTACAAATTAGAAGTGAAAGTTAAACTTTTGAGTTGTAAATGACGATCTGTCTAGGGACCCCACTACTAGTTTTTATCTCGTTTTTCCTGCTATGTTTGTGGATATACACCAATACTGGGTGGAAACAAATATTATATGTCTAATAAGGTTTAAGTACCAAATGCTACTCCTGATTGTGAATCCATACATATATCATATGTTCAGATTGGATAATTTAATCAAAAGTTACAACAGTTTACATATTTTGGTAGGGCTGATGGGGGTTGGCACCTGACTACGCCCCCTATAGGCCAATTATTTTATTTTGGTGATTGCCACTCGAACCAAAATGGTTCTATAGACCCTCACCTTCAAATTAGTACTGAAAGTGAAACTTTTACATGAGTTGTAAATGACAACTAAATTTAACATAGAGACGGAACCCCACTAAATAGCCTTATTTCGAAGAGAGCTCAGCTTCTCTATTGTAGGACTGCTGCAGGTTTTCTTCAAGAACACCATTCATTGAACCCTGCGCTGGTGTCTCCTTACCTAATGGATTAATGTACTTCATAGCACTAAGAGCATCCATTTCATTAAAGAATAATTTACCAGACAAATCGGTCCATCTGGCCCAGAAGACAGCATACTGTAACAGATGTTTAGGAAGTGCTACAGATGTACAGACCGCCTTTTGATCTGGTATTGATAATGCACCTTGGGCATGCAGACGGTAATACAGATGAGGTTATCCACCTGAGAAACAAGTGATCCCTGGACATTGTCAGGCTATTGCCAGACTTGAGTCAAGGTTCAGACACACGACGGTGACAACAAAGACTTTGAGATCCTCGTGGGCGTCCAAACCTTATTACTCTATGCGTCCAACAGGGAGACACCCTAGCCCGCTTCCTGTTTATAATAGCGATGGACTACGCCCAGAGACTTGCAATCAGTGGCAGGGAGACAGAGAGGAGACACGGGTTCACGCTGGTACCAAGGAAGTCTAGGCAAGTACATCCCATCATGATAACAGACCTCGGCCCGGAGGACGTCTACGGGACCTACCATGGGTCACAGGCAAAGTCGGAGAGAGAAGGATGAGGTTGGCCGGGCACTGCGTTGGGCACCTGGAACTGGTGGTAACTAAGCAAACTGACACTGCGGGAGCCAACCCAGGGCAAAGCCAGGAAAGGAGTCGCATCACCTACGTAGATACAAAGCGACGGAGCTAACAACACTACGGAGCTCAAGACAGGAGGGTGTGTGGAGGGCAGAGAGTCCAGAGTTGGTGTTGGCTAGACCACACTCTCACATCGCATCGATCCCTGGACATAGGATTTGATTTGTTCTGGTTATGGTCGATGAGGGGGAATCAATGCCTCTACTTTTGATATTAATGTTGATATTTAATTTAATAATTTAATAATTTATGGGCAAATAAGGGAGGAAGGTCTTTTAAAAAAAACACACGAGGAAGACTATGTTTCCTGTACCCTTTAACCCATTCTGACCCGAGATCAGATTCATACGAGGTTTCCGACTGGACACACACTGGTCTGATGAACCCATTCTGACCTGAGATCAGATTCTAAAAATGTCAGTCGTTCTTCGATTTTTCAAAAAATAGCAGACCTACAAGCTCGTATCGCGCCACTCGGTGGCGCGATATGAGCTTGTAGATCTGCTATTTTTCAATAGCTAAAGCATAACATGATGCTGACACCAAAATGGGTGCCCGTTCAGAATGGGTTAAATAAATGTTTGCATCGTGGCTAAGAGTTGTGCGGCCTCATCCGTCTCAACAATATTCAATTTATAGAAGATCTGGAAGACCTGGAAGCTCACACAATGAGTCTCATTGTATCAAGTCGTGAACTACTATTTTAGCTATTGTCATACGCCACATTTTATGGACAGATTGCAAACAGATCAAGATTTCTATTAATTCATGGTTTGTCTTCCATGTTCTTTACAATAACATTTTTGTACATGGAAATCAATGGTGCATAAGTAGTTAAGTTTGTTGAATTATTGGCAGTGTTGTTTAATGCTGTATTCCTATTTTGAGATGAAATAACATTTTGGCCCACAGAGGAACAGGCATGCTAGCAAACTCGTTTAATTAGCAGAAGCATTTAAGCACAGAGATTGTTGTTGTAATGAAGTCAAGATACTGGTGACACATTTCTAATTTGTTGCATAATATGCATGGTGTGTACAGCAGTTTCTCAAACAGTGGTCCATGGACCGGTCCCTGGACCACTAGTGGATTGTTTGAAATAAGCTAGAACTTTGTCAAATTGTCAGATCTCTATCAGAGGAATATATTCAGTAGTTTTGAGAAAATTCGTAGCAAATATGATCTACCCCACAATAATCTTTTCCGATACTTTCAAATTAGAGACTTCTCAATTCCCCTCCTACCCTGAGAAACCAGTGAATAAACCATGGGACAACCTTCTAATACTGCATCCTGGGCAAAGGGGCCATATTTCAGTGACTTATCAATCTCTTATGAGATTAAACATCCTCCCTATGGACAAGAATAGGAATAGGGTAGGTGGGAGACCGAGTTGGGTGAAACCTTTCTTGATGAATGGTGGGATGGGCTATTGATCGAGTCAACACATCAACATCATGTGCTAGACTAGGCCTTATTCAATTCAAAGTCTTTCATAGACTTCATTACTGCAAATCTAAACTTGCCACAATATAACCTGGAATTGATGATAAATGTGATAGATGTGCTCTCTCACCAGCTAGTCACACACACACATGTTCTGGTATTACCCCAAGCTGGTACACTATTGGACTAAAATATTTGAGATTTTGTCTGATATATTTGAGGTTCGTTTGGAGCCGTCACCCCAGATAGCTATTTTTGTTCCATGTTAGTTTTTGCTTTCTCATAATGATAGAATTATCTATAAAGGAGTATATCATTTATAGGGGGTGATGTATGACAACATTCCGATTCAACGCAATCTTTTCTAACATAACTTGTGACTATCTCTTGAACTTGAATAACCCAACTCATAATTGTAATTATTTTATTTTGTATTTATATTGTTTTTGTCATCAGTGTTTAAATATTTTTTTGTGTCCTATTGTTTACACATGTGCATGGTTGTTGACATTCACTACCTGAGCAGTGTAGAACGTGTGTGGGGAGAGCTGCATGTAAATGAGATGGACTACTTGTGTCTGATTTCTTCAATGCATCGTGGAGAATTCTACAAGGGTGGACATTGGATATTTCCTGTCACTCTGCCACTAATCCCTTTTCTGAAACCAACTCCTCTGGCTGCTGAATCGGTTCCTCCAAATTATCACTCCGCAGCAGATACTGTAGGTATCATTCATCATAGCACTTTTGCATCCAACTCCCAATAACTGCAGTGTGAGGCTCTCAACCTGTGGTCCAGGGACCACTGGTGGGCTGTTAATATTGCAAGTGGCCCCCCAAATAATCAGCAAGGGCGAAATCCATTTGACCCGACCTCCACGGCGGGACGGTGGTCCGACGCGGCGGTCGCCAGGGCTGCAACGGAAACAGACTCAACAGAGTCAGTCTCACTCTCCAATTCGGCTTCGGGTTCTTGGAAACGCCCCCCAGCCACTGCGTTAGTTTTACTGAGGTTAGGTTTAGGTATAGTTTACTGAGGTTAGGTTTAGGTATAGTTTTACTGAGGTTAAGGTTAGGGTTAGGGTTAGGTTTAGGTATAGTTTTACTGAGGTTAGGTTTAGGTATAGTTTACTGAGGTTAGATTTAGGTATAGTTTTACTGAGGTTAGGGTTAGGTTTAGGTATAGTTTTACTGAGGTTAAGGTTAGGGTTAGGTTTAGGTATCGTTTTACTGAGGTAAAACCATGGTCGCGTCAATCATTAGTAGGCTAATCACTCTGAGAAGTGCATGCGTGGATCGAGTTCCTTTTCCCCACAATGGACATTTTCGCTTCTAACCCCCTTGTTGCTTTTCCCTGTCAGCGTCACTCACTCAGCAATAACTTGAAACAGAACACAACGATGAGTATATTTGGTTTTTAACACGCAGTCTCTCTCTCTCTCTCTCTCTCTCTCCACCCAGCATGCATGTGCGCGCTGCTGTGCAATGTCTGTGACTGTGAGACTGTGACACAACAATAATAATAATAATAAAATCATTGCAGGGTTCTACGACGCGGCGGTCGGTTGGTAAGTCCCACGGTCGGTCGGTAAGTCCCGACCATCGGACTTACCGACCGACCCGTCGGACTTACCGACCGCCGCGTCGGACCACCGATCGACACGGCGGTCGGGTCAAATGGATTTCGATAATTGACAAAACTCATTTTAATTAGGGATGTCCCGATAGACTTTTTTTGTTTTCCGATACCATCCCAATAACACAATTTCTGTGTTAGCCGATACCGATACCAAATCCCGATACCAGAGAATAATATTTATGAAAATAAAAAATAAAACAGAAAATCTTATTTTGAAGTCCACCGACTGGGAATAGTGTAGTGTTTATAGCTATATATATATATATATATATATATATCGTGTTGTGTTTATAGCAGAATCCTCACTGATGTGCACTTGCAGTTTGGGCAACTTGAAAGCAAACTCCACATGCCCCAACATTTTTATTTACCTGCCATAGTGTCAACTGCATATAGGCCTATATAATACCCCTGTGTCGGATCGGTGGTAGACTGGCATATTCGCAGATACCGATATGACCGATATGACCAAATAAGGGCCGATCCGATACTTTTCCAATACCCAATACCGATACGGTATCGGGTCATCTCTCATTTTAATGATAATATAACCGTTAGAAAGATTCCAAAGATAATATAAGTTACCACCTTAAGAACTGTTCAGCAATATGTAACTGCCACCTTAAGTGCGCAATGCATTCTGGCCCCTTTTCCACCGGTGAGTACTTACACGAAGACAATGATTTATTGTATTACAAATTTTACATTTTTAAATATGCAAATGAGGAATTATGTAGGAAAATATGAAAAATAATCAAAAATATGAAAAAGCTACTACTGTGGAAGGGTTATCATGTATTCATTTACTTGTATTGATCCTATAAACAATTTAATACACGGTATAGTTTGCCCACCAATTTTTGGAGCTCTGGCTCATGGACTAAAAACCAAAAAGAACTGAACATGGGAACCGGTGTGTCATTATTCCAGTCAGAGCGGATGCAAGTCAACTACACGTTCACTCGTCTCCTAAATTATCATCAATATTGTGCAGCATTGCAGTGCCAGTGTGCGTCTTTGATTACTAAAACACATTGACACATTGTCATTCACTCTCAGTGCTGTATCTTCATTCCCATGCCATGCCCAGCATAAACCCCCTTCACTGTGTTCTGACCGATGCCCCGGGGGCGAATGAATCACAACTACACAGAACTAGTCCATGCTAATACAGTCCTTTCAAACCCAATCCAACAATAACATTATAATACAAAATAAATAATGTAACGGAAAAAAATGTTTCCTTTGTGGTACCAATAAATAGGAACTTAAAGTAGAATATACTATGTTAGTTCCCATTGATCCAAGCTGGAACACCATTGACCATTTCAATAAACATGCTCTGAAAATGCATGTGGCCCACCCATCTGGCCTCATAACCAGGCTGCCGTGGTCAGATGGGTGGGCCGCTTTTGAGATTGTCAAGTGGGCCCTGATCCAGAAAAGGTTGAGAACCACTGCTGTAGGTGACTGCTGTACGAGTGTGTTACAGCCAGGGCCCAGGGATCACTAGCTAACAGATTCAAGCTTTCTGTAGCGTAAAATCCAGAGCTCAAGAGTTGGCCGATAATCGTTATACATTTTAGGTATGGCTGTCAGGCAAGAAACAACTAACTCTCTAAAGAAAATCACACCCAAGTGAAGTGAGGGGCGCTCTTATCATAATACATCATATAGGCTACATCATATTCTTTGTTCAGCCAAACAAATCATCACAAATGTCATTCCGGCCAATCAGAATTTGCGTCTTCACTTTTGTCTTCGATGTTTGTGTGTACACAAACACGGAAAGCTGGGCATAGGAATGGCTAGCACCATTCAAAAAGATCCAGCTGAAGTGGAGTTAGGAGGTTTTGGCTGAAACGCCTTTTAATAGCCCCTCCAGCTTTTGCTTAACACTAGACTTAAAGGGTGTTCAATAGCAGTGATTTATGAAAAAAGGGCTAAACAGCCAACAGGTGGAGTTAGCTGGTTTACCTGCAGACAGTTTGATGATCCAATGGAGTTAGGAGGTTTTGGCCGAAGCACTTTTTGATACTTTTCATTGGTTCAATATCAGCCAATAATCCTTGGAATCTTCCTAACTTTTCATCGCCTCCATTTGGCCTCCCTGGTCATCAATATTACAGGTAGCGCAAAAGACTAAAGGTCTGAATCGGATAATTATCTCTCCATCCTGAAAACCCAGAGGCAGAGAGGAACAGAGACCAGTAAGAAGTGAGATAGGTTTCTCTTTCTTTTTCCTCTCGCTCTTCACACACACACACACACACACACACACACACACACACAGTGCCAACAAAGCAGTTAAGCGGTCATTATTGGTCAAGAATGATTTACAATATTGAACAGTGATCACGTGGGCAACTGAGACCAGACAATGCAGGATTTACAATATTGAACACTGATCACGTGGGCAACTGAGACCAGACAATGCAGGTCTCTCATCATGCACTAAATCTCTTCATTCACATGCCTCTTCAACTCAATCAACACATGTCAGATGTCACGGTCAGTGAAGGCAATTCTCCATTCCAGTCAGTCAGCCAGCCAACCAACCAGTATTACATTACATATTCATTCTCTGCTGACCAAACCCTGAATCTGAGACATGCAGGGACATAATGAGATGTAACCTGTCACCAATAGGTGAGCCCGCCTTGCGCTGATGAAGTGCCCGCGCCCCTGAAGCCCACCAGTGACATTGCCCGCGTGGTATAGGCTACCAGCCCAGTGCGCGTCAAATCCATCAATCTCGGTGATGGATAGGGTGTCACTGTGCCCACGGCATCTGGTAAGATGTACTGCGGAGGGGGCGTGTGTTTGAATGGAAATGCTACAGATGGGTCTCTGGTGGCAAGGATAATGTACAGAAATCAATAAACTAAATTAGTTTAGCCTATATACTTAACTTACACGAATAACAGTTGAATGAGCTGTGCGTAATGACGCACGTGTACTGTTGCATTATAGCCCGCAGGAGGTTATAAACAGGTAGAATCACAAAACACAATGTTTTGTGACTTTTTTTATTTTGCCTATTAAACAATAACATGGGCTAGGCAAGAATAAGTCGAAATTGAATAGGCATGTCAAATGAATCAATTAAGAAACACGGGGGAAAGGTTAAGTTGGTTGGCTATGCTTCTTTTTTCATTTCATCAAGTTGCTCTTAAAACGCCGACATATCACGATGCGAGTTACATTACATAGCTGTTGGAAAAACTCCAGTTGGTTAAATAATGCGAGTGCGACACGTAGACTAGTATAACGCATGCAGAGAGTTCTAAACATACACATTTAACATCTACGTTGGAAATGGAGCCCCCACTGCCCCCCAGTAAGGCATTATTGGCGACCTAAATAAATTGCTAATAGTTGTCAGCTGTGTTGCTCTTCTTACCAATTCTAAGCACTTGTTGTGAGCTCAGACAAAACTGAGTCGTCAGGAGAAGACAATACGCGTAAAGTCTCTTTTTATCCATAGTTCCCCAGTTGGACACAGTCACTCGGCATCAATCTCCGTGGTGCTTTAATAGTTCATTGTTAGAAAAGGAAACTGCTTTTGTCCACGCTATGGAGTCCCTGACGTGTCATCTCTGTCCCTTTATTCATTAGTGCCAGTGGGCGACCATTCCGACCAAGCACAGGTTTCCCATGTAGAAGTTACTCCCGACATGGTGCTTTGCATCAATACCGACTCAAACTGCGGGATATCATCGCCACCGTCGCATATAGAATCCAACTTCTTGCAGCATCAGTCAGACGTATTAATGAAAGAAATAGGAAACGCAACATGTCCACCGTGACCTCCGGGTAGGAGCGAGGGCGCTTGTCTCTGCGCGTTGAGGGGATTTAGAGGCAGCTGGATTATCAACAGCCCTGAACACCGGTCCTGATTAGACGGAGGGGGGGAGGAGGGGGGTGATCTTCAAATTAAACGGAGATGCTACGACCGATTATATAGTCACTAGTAGTAGTCAGACTTCAGCACTGCAAAGATGGTCCTTTCCTTAAATTCCTTGTGATGTGGTTTGTGGTGGTGGAAGTCGGGGAACTGTGTTGACCACTCGCATTCGGAAATCCTCCCCACCAAATAGGCTAAATGAAATAATAGGCTAAAGTAAATAGTTATGAGAGAATTAGACTATTAATCTAAAAAGGAGCAGAATCGAAGCAGTAGAAGGCTATGGACCAGAGCTAAGTGATACCCTGCTATAATCTCTAAAACTGCACACACTCTATATTTTAATTTAGACTGAAAAACTTTTGTCCAGCAATGCAATATGGCTGGCTATATGCAGGTAGGCCTATAGGCTCCTGTAAATAAGCGACTGACGGATATGAGCTGGTTACTGGTAGCCTGTACTATTTTGTTTGAGAAAATACCTTGGAAAAATAAATCTTCAAATAGCATCAGCTATAGGTCCAAAAAGTACAAAGGTCCCCACAACAGGCTCCGCTACAGTCTAGAACAGGCCGTTCTCAACATGTTTGGCTGGGGGACCCCTTAAGGAAAGTGTATGCAAACTATGCATGTACTATCTAAACTATATATATATATATATATATATATATATATATATATATATATATATATATATATGTAATTATCTAAACTATATATATATATATATATATATATATATATATATATATATATATGTAATTTGGGGACCCCCCCTAGGGGTCGCGACCTACGGGTTGAGAACCCTGGTATAGAATATCACAGAAAAGCATCTAAGCAAGCGCTTCGACAGTAATCTCCAAACCAAACTGTGCAACCTAAAAACCCAGTGTAACAAGCTAAGAAACGGTGTAATTGCCATGACCAAATCTGCCAAATGTAACTTTATCAATGATAAAGCCGAGGAAATCAAAAACAATCCTCGGGAACTCTGGAAGTTACTAAACAACCAACTAGGCTGTGGTCAGAAACTAAAAACCAGGTTTACTAACATAAACATCAAATCGAATAACACCCTCATCACTGACAAGCTTGATGTAGCCAACCACCTGAACATCTTCTTTACAAACATTGCAACAAAGCTGGTTAGCAAACTGCCCTCCCACTCTGGGCGTTTTGGTGTAGAGCACATCAAAGCCTTCTACAAAAACCTTGGTGTTTGTAAAGATGATTTCAAAATGGCAATGGTAACAACCGAGGAGGTACTTAAAAAACTGAGTGCCCTCCAACCCCACAAGGCCACTGGCCATGACAATATCCCCTCCAAATTTCTCAGAGACTCAGCCTTTTCCATAGCTCCAGTCATCACCCACATAGTTAACCTCTCCATCAAACAGGGACAGGTCCCCCAAGATTTTAAACTGGCCAAAGTAACCCCCTTGTACAAAAAAGGGAGTAAATTAGAACCCGGCAACTACCGACCTATTTCTATTCTAAGCTCCATCTCGAAAGTGATGGAAAAAATAGTCTATGAACAGGTTGAAAAGTATCTTGCCACTAATAAATTGCTGTACGAGTTCCAATCTGGTTTCAGAACATCCCACTCCACTGACACATGCCTCCTCTATTTGAGCGACCACATCAAACACGAGGTGGACGCTGGAAAATACTGCGGCATGGTCATGCTGGACCTCCAAAAGGCTTTTGACACCGTGAACCACTCCATACTGGTTAACAAGCTTAAAGCTATTGGTTTTGATAGCACATCAGTGAGCTGGATGCAATCCTACCTGGAGGGGAGAGAACAGATGGTGGAGGTGAACGGAACACTGTCCCCTCCCCTCCCAGTGAGCTGTGGCGTCCCACAAGGAAGCATACTAGGGCCTTTACTGTTCCTAATATATGTTAATGACATGACTTCAGCTTATGACTGCAACTTGTTCCTGTTCGCAGATGACTCAGCACTGCTGGTCTCGGACAGGAACAAACTGCAGGTTGAAAAGACCCTCAGCTCTGAACTCGGTAGAATCTGCACCTGGCTCGCTGATAACAAACTATCCTTACACCTGGGAAAAACTGAATCCATCCTCTTCGGATCAAATAGTAATCTCAGCAAGGCAGATGGCTTCTTGGTTAGAGTGGGTGACAATATTATCACACGAAAAGATCAAATTACCTACCTAGGTTCCATCCTGGAGGCCAATCTTTCCGGTGATAAGATGGCCACCAACGTAATCAAAAAAGTCAATCAAAGAACAAGATTCCTTTACAGGATCTCCTCACTGGTCAGCAAAAACACCTTGAAGACCTTAACAGGAGCCCTCGTACAAGGTTTCTTTGACTATGCATCCACCTCTTGGTACCACAGCACCTCAAAGGCCCTTAAAACAAGGCTCCAGACCTCCCAAAACAAACTGGTCAGGCTCCTACTTGGCCTCACCCCCCGAACCCACCTCACCCCTGCCCACTTTGACAGGCTGGGATGGCTTAGGGTCGTCGACAGAGTACAGCATCTTGCAATGGGTCTGGTCCACAAGATTCGATACACCACCAAGATACCCATGTACCTGTCTAAATACTTCCTTAATGTAAACGAAGTCCACACCCACAACACCAGAGGGAGTGCAACAAACCATGTACAACCCAGATTCGGCACAAACAAGGGACTAAATTCTTTTCGCTCCTATGCCACCAAAATGTGGAACGCCCTACCAACAGTCATTAAGACATGTGAATCCCTTGACTCCTTCAAAACCGCTCTCAAAGGGCACCTACGGATGGCTGCAATTCGAAACTGGCCTCTGTAAAATCTGAATCCCCCCCACCCCCCCCACCCCACTTTCCCTCACTGTATATTGTATCTTTTCCCTTTTTTGCTTCCCATATGATGAATTTAGCTACATAGAAATGTCTATTTGTATGTCTCTAAATGTTTGTATGTCTTTAAATGTTTTGATGAATTGAACAATGTGGACCCTGTTGTAAACAAGTGTAATGCTTAATTGGGTCGTCCACTCACAGTTGACAGTCTTTGTATTGAGTTTGTGCTTAAAATGTACTGTAAATTCTACAAACTGTTAATAAATATTTCAATCAATCAATCAATCAATCATGTATTGTAGCCCTTCACCAAATTTGACATTCGTTAACAGGCTACCCTGACAATAACATGTTCTCTTGTTCCCCCTGCTGGATGGGATTGTGCAGTGCACTATAGTGTCATAATTGTAATTTAACGTTTCCATTTTGCACACACACACACACACACACACACACACACACACACACACACACACACACACACACACACACACACACACACACACACACACACACACACACACACACACACACACACACACACACACACACACACACACACACACACACACACACACACACACACACACACACACACACACACACACACACACACACACACACACACACACCTAGTTTAGAAAATTTATTTTCCATATGATATAGCAATAACATTAAAATAACAATAATACACAGTTTTATGTACGAGCACAGTTGTAAAAGTACAAAGAAGACAAAGGGTTCTTTCCCTTTGCAAATGTAATGGTCTCACAATACACAATCGCAAGAATGGGTCCTTACTAAGTTATACTGAGGACCTGAGTTCCTCTCACCCTGTATGCTAAATCTAATTAAACTGTCATAGCCTAAGATTTAGAGTTTTAGACATTTTCAATCTGCGAAAGTCTAAGGCTTAATTTCCCTGAGGTGACACAGCTAAGACCTTACGGGCTCTGAACATGCAAAATAATTGCTTACCCTGATCCCCCAAATGTCAGATAGGCGTATGGGGTGCTTGTGCAATGTATTAGTTCGTAGTTTTCAATTAAATGTGTTTTAATCCCGTTTTTGGCCGAATGCCATGTTTTCCCCCTCGTGTTCTTTCCGTTTACGTTCACTACCGCCCTCTATGTCCATTGGGAACTTCCGACAGAATCGGTGGCCACAAACAGGATTAAAACACTTATTTATTGAAGACTACGGACTAATACATTGCACATGCACCCCGTAGGCCTCTCTAACATTTGGGGCATCAGGATAAGCACCTTATATTTTGAATTTGTACTTGTTCTGAGCCCTAAGGTCTCAGCTGGCTGACCTTCCTCCACCCTCAGGAAAATTAAGCCTTGGTTTAAAGGCTCATACATAGTCTGGATTTACGGTGGTGGGGTGACCACGAACTACAACATGACGTCACGAGCCGCGGTGAAGAGCAAACCACCGCCACCGCTCCAGCCCTTCTCTCTGTTTTTACTCACCACCGCTCAACGTTATTTCAGCTCCGGTGGTCACCTCCCCACCGAAAATCCAGACTATATGAATGAGCCTTTAAGGCCTATTCATAGTCTGGATTTTCGGTGCGCTCCGGTGGTGAGCTGACCACCGGAGCTGAAATAACGTTGAGCGGTGGTGAGTAAAAACAGAGAGAAGGGCTGGAGCGGTGGCGGTGGTTTGCTCTTCACCGCGGCTCGTGACGTCATGTTGTAGTTCGGTGGTCACCCCACCACCTAAATCCAGACTATGTATGAGCCTTTAGACTCACAACTCCGAGTCTAAATCTTAGACTAAAAACAAGAGCATCTTGTGTCACCCTCCCAGTTTCAAAACATAATGGGTCGAAATGACCAGAGTATCAGTACCATAGATTATCTCATCAATTAATAAGTGCAGGTTTGATACAGTTAATAGCCCTCTAAAAGGTGCACAAGTCGAGCTAAAATTAACCGTGCGGCTGGGACAAGACGATATAAAACACCACCACCTAGTGGGCACACGGGAGAATTGAAGGAAAGTGGTAGAAAGACAGGAGAGGGAGGCGTGGAGACAAGCATGAGATAGAAAAAGAAAAATGGAGAGAAAATGGAGATGCTAGAGAGAGAGTGAGAGAGAATGGGAGAGATACGCCTCCACAATCAACAGTGAAACTATTTCATCTTGGTTTTAGGACTGTTTTAGTTACAATATGGTCAGTAACAGGATTCTGTGAGGAAAATGTCACGAGCTTCGGTAAAGGGCGTTAATAAATCTGTGTGTTAAAGTGATGTGTTGGACCGATAACGGGTTCAATAGGTCAAATTAAATTATCAAAAGCCCCCTAACAGACAAGTATGGCGACATTACATTAAATATGAAATAACTATATATTTGAAAGGTTGGACTCAGTGTGGACAAATTCCTTGAATTTTTGTTGTAAACCTGCTACTGGCACCAAATTCTTGTTCTCCTCTTCAACAGGGGTTATCTTTAATACTGGACAGTTCAATGTGCTGTAAACACAAATTCAAAAGTGTAATGAAATAAAAATAGGTACCGCTTTATCTATTGCCTAAAACATGATTTGGAATTCATATGCTGGCAGACATGAGTGAGCTCAAAACATTGCTTTTTATATTTACACAATTTGTCCTATAACGCTGTTGTACTCCCAATTACACAGATACACCAGTGTGCATCTGATATTAAGTTAAAAACAGTAAAAGCACAATAAAGCTAATTAGAGGTACTATATTTTATACAGCAGTCGTAAGCCAAAATCCCCTGAAAAAGAGTAAATTCATTAACACACAGCCCTTGAGTGTTAAGATACAAACACAGTTTCTGAGGCTGAGAGAAAAATAACACTCACATTCCTGTGTTCAAAAAATATACTTTTTTGGCAAGAAGTTCTGTGTGTGTGTGTGTGTGTGTGTGTGTGTGTGTGTGTGTGTGTGTGTGTTAATAGCTGTTGCTGTGCCTCTGCCTTACATACATAGCCTACTTGCATGTACATGCAGTAGTATGAGGGCCTATTCGTACATAGCTTTGTATACAGTATAGGTTCACAGGAGTGGCTGTGCCTCAGCGTGAGAGCTTTTCTGTACGAATAAGGACTCTCGTTCCCTTATAGTTCGGTTCAAGCAGCTTGGGACGAGGAGAAACTCCAGAGAAAAGAAGAAATATTTTATTTCTTTCCTCCACTGGACATTCCTAGAGCCTCTGGATTGTCAGACCACGGGTGATGGAGGTGGGAAATTAAGTGTGGATCATTGAAAGGGGAGGCTTGTTTGACACTTTACACCATTCGGTACACGTCATGTCGAACAAATACTGTTTTATAAAGCGTGAACAAATACAGATCCTGGTCTCTCCATGGCACTCTTCCTTCTGATGATAATTTAAAACCATTGTTTAAACGAGTGTTCAAAGCAGAGTGCCCCCCTCTACTCGCCCCAGCCCCTCCAATGTGTCCTGCCTAAAGTCTGTTCCGATATCGTCCCTCAAAACACATCATTGTTATGCCCGTTGGCGTAATCATCCCGTCGCACCCAGACGGCATCACAGTCCCGGTCAGTGGCCCCTTCTGCCGCACACTGCTTTAGAGGAGTGAGCTTCAGGGAGGGGGCTGTGCAGAGGGAGAGGGGGACGCGAGGACACAGAAGGGAGTCATCCGGAGAAAGGGCGGGGTCTGACTCCCCCCTGTGGTTCCCTGCCATCCTGATGTGTTTGACCGCACTACCCCTCTCCGTTTCCAGCCCTCCATGCTGGTCAGGGCTTGTCCCCTCCCCATTCCACAGGTCCAGTCCCTCCATTCTCCCCTCCAGGTTGATGGGTTCTGCAGAGGCGGCACGGACAGACTTGCAGTACTCGTCATCATCGCTCAATATGTCAGTTTCCTTCACGGGGCTCACTTCCATTCCCACACCCCGGTCATCATATCGACCCAAGTCAAACTGCTCTTCCACCCAGCGGTCTGTGTCCTCTCCTTGAGGCTTGGTGGAATGGAGCATGGAATGATGGGGCGATGGCGCTGAGTGGGCGGAGAGGCCAGACGTGTGCTGAGAGTGCGAGGCAGAGTGGTCGGAGTTGTTGTTGCCATGGAAAACTAGATCAGTGTCAATGGTGAAGCGATTTCTCACCAGTTTCCTGCGTCCTAGCGTCCGAGATGGAGCCAGCACTAAATGGGCAGAACACAACAGGGTAAATTAATAAAGACTAAAGCAAATGGTTACATTTTAATTTTAACCCATTATGGGCTATTTCTTTATATTAAAGTTCAAAATGTAGCTAATTAAGCCCAACCCAAATGATCAATTATCCACTCTGCCATCTACAATGACCTTGCTTTCAAGTTGTTACTATTTTCTTAAGTTCAACTCAAACCTCAAGTCTCAACTCTACTGCTCTGGGTACATGTAGGAAGTATGAAGTGCAGTGGTGCTTAGCTACAGACAGTTTTCTACTCAGATAGATAATTGCATTTACTGAACAGTGGCTTGTGTCTCAGTTCTACAGTAGCCTACTGTACGGCCCCGATTGGATGAATAGAATGAAAGTCAACAGTATTGTGAGGTAGTACTGTGACCGGACTTGAAAAGCACCAATCTAGCTCAAATGCTGCCATGGTGTAGTAAGTAAGCAAGTAAATGAAGATTTGGCATAACATAGTAAATGCTGCAGAATGATGTATTAACATAACAATTTATAGATCTCGTATGTCCAATTGTCCATCACAAATGTGTCACCTTACAGCTGTGCTATATCTGACCTTCTCTGTTCAAGGACCGCCGTGCTCCTTTGAGGGCACACAGGCGTTTGCCCCCGAAGGGAACGTACTGCTGGCTGGGGGGCAGAGACTCTGTCTTCATCAGCTGCCGACGTTGCTTTTCTCTCAGGATGGAGTGGACTGCCTTCAGAAAGTCTTTTTTACTGTCCGGTGAGCTGTTAACAGAATATACACACACACATTCATTACAAATATAGCCACAATGATGCAGCCACATTGAGTAAGGGCATGGCAGAACATACCGTTGTCAAAACACAGTTAATCTAGACACCAAATATAGCAATGCAGCACAACCGCCAACAAAACGACAGAGTCATGGGAATTCACAGTATTACACAATGCATGCTGTATTATTCATTCAAAAGCAGCATTACATAATATATCATAAAATTCAGATCATAACTTCAAATGCTTTGATCTATAGAGTCCTAGAGAGTTCACGATAAAATATTCAGTGTTAATTGAACTCTTAGCTTACAAATATAACCAAATGGACCCGCAATGGTTACATGTGTACACACCGAGTTAAAATAACATTCAGCATTTGAGAGTATATTAAATTAAAGTAATGGGGGACATGGAGTCTGCAAAGAAGTGTAAAAATCATATTGCTATGAGAGGTACAGTACCTGCAGCACAGCTGAAAGATCCTCTCTGGTCTCCCCTCTGACTCTGACCTTGTGTGAACTATCTCACACATCGCTGTACCGTCTGTGTCTGAGAAACAACCAGAGACAGACAGGGAGAAAATGAGAGGTGGAGACAATGGTCTCTCCTGAGGCAAGTCGTGGCGATTTCAGGTTCACAGGGGACTGAACCCATTCTGACCTGAGATCAGATTCTAAAAATGTCTTCTACATCCTGACAGTTTTCATTCTGACCTGAGATCAGATTCTAAAAATGTCTTCTATGTCAGTCGCGCTTCGGTTTTTCAAAAATAGCAGACCTACAAGCTCGTAGTGCGCCACTCGGTGGCGCGCTATGAGCTTGTAGATCTGCTATTTTTCAATAGCTAAAGCACGACATGACGCTAACACCAAAATGGGTTCCTGCCCAAAATGGGTTAACATGAGTGACTGCATGCAGTACTACTAATAAATATTTATCCATTTGGTTTATAACAATATCGTGTGTGTTTTTTAATTTTTAATCACAGCCCTTTTGGAAACACTTTCTTTGAAAACAATGTAAAACATAACATAATGTATTATAATCTGCCTATAAAACTGTATAATTATACGCACTCATAAATAATTTATAAGATCAACTATATTGTAAATGCATTATAATCTGCTTTACAATTACAGTTACAATCATTTAATAATTGTCACTCACTGAAAACCTTTATGCCAATATTTTTGCCAAAATTGTATTGTAATCGTACTGTAGTTAATATATATAAGCATGATTTATACGTAGTTGTGCAGTGGTGAAAATAGCAGATCTAAAAGTTCGCAATATGTGGGCGACGTGACACGTTCTGCCATTTTCGGTGCGGATACGATGCATGACTCAGCACGACCAATACATCAGGTATTATAGAGACATACTTGCGAGGGTGCGAACTTGAAGAGAGTCTGTTGAAATCATGTGACGAAACCGGAATGGGTCCTTGTCCTCACCAACTGATGCACGATGAGAGCCACCCTGGAAGACAAAGGTTTGGAATAAAGAGTATTTAGCTTTAGTATTTAGTAATCTTCCTTAACATCTGACAACAGCCGTTTCAAATTCCATCCTAACCCCTCACCTTTTACCTTTATTTAAATTTACTGTACGTTTTGATTTACATTCTTGATCCAATATAACTCAAAGACAAATGGATACTGATCAGCATTCAGGTGCTACATCAACATTAACCAACAGGGGGAGGAAGAGAGCAGCATTAGATTTATCTGTGACTGAGTTCTCTTTGGAACTGCTGTCTCTTCCACAAATGTTACTGCCTCTCTTTCACAAACTTGACCTAGTGTGGCCATAATGGATAGCGTTGGGCTTAATTTTCCAGTGGCCCTAATGTGTATGCTATGCACAATGCTAATCCAATTTATAGAAAGTATGCCTGATGCAGCCTGGGGGCTCCAGAAAGCCAGTCAGCGTGATGCCCTCCTTCCTACACAGTCATCCAGATAGGAATACATGCTTCATGAACAGCCAACATAGGAGGAAAGCAGCACTTACGATTTTCTTCCTTTGCTTGGAGCACTCTTTGTACACAAAGACAACAGCCGTTTTGAACACTGGAAAAATAAAAAAAAAGGACAAGGGACGGGAGAGAGGAGAGGTGAAAAATGAATGCATTCATTCGTTAGATACTATACATAAAATGCAGCACAGCTTAAGGCAGTGCATTGACACAAGCTTTTAGCGTTTCATCTCCACTTTTGAGGAAAATAGCCTTCCCTGAAGCCTGTGATAAAAGTTACCAGCTCAAATGGACCAGTGTCACATTAAGGCAATTACAGAACACTGAGTTTTTCCTATTAGCACACTGTCAGGGAATGCCCTCGTACAGTACATACAGTAATATTTATCGCTTGAGAGTGTGAGAAGAATAAGGAAGGCTATGCACTTAAGGCCGTGGATATCTCTTCATTCTCTTGTGATGAAGTTGTGAGGTCCTTTAAAGTAGAAATATGCAAAGCTGTGCTTCGCATGAAAAGCATGCCTTTCAGAAGGTTGATTTCTGTCCCATCTAAGAAATGCCCAAAAGGCACATAGTCTCATAGTGGCTGTGACTGTTCTGATGGGTGGTTTACATTTCACACCATGAAGGAGGTACTCTGCTGCACAATATTTGTGCCTTTTACAATGGAAACAACACATATGTTTGCTGCTTCTAGATTGTTAAATAAACCCTGCTGAATACAATGATGTCCTGGAAAAGGGGGAGGACACAGGCAACTGTATTGGACAAGTTAAAATATAAACAAACACGCTATAGGGAATATTGATCTTTGTCCATGGATCGACAAACACCATCGACTACTTCTTAAATAGTTAGTACACAAACATGATCAATTTCTCATCTTATTGTTCATCTCCAATCCTACAGCATAATATCTTTGCCTCACTGTAGTGTAAACATAGATATAGGCCTATAAAGCCATCCCAGAATAAACCTTTGAACATTCAACATGTTGGAAACGTTTTGACGAATTAACCTTTTGTCTGTTAGAGACCAATAAAGTAATTATTACATGGGACTTTAAAGTCAACCAAAGTCAAGTCCTACCAAAAGCAGCCAACTCTGGGTCCTTCTTGCTCTTGACTAAGGATTGTGGAGGATTGATCCACACCACGGTAGCATGCAGCAACAGGTCCCCCATGGACAGGTCAGCCACCTGGGAAACAGAACGTTAATGGAACAACAATGACAGGAACACTCGCTGGTTACACCTTCAGGCAGGTTGCTCAGACAGAAACTAGAATGCAATTCATACCTCTTTCTTTTCTCCTGTCTGCTCATTGATGAGCTGGTCGAATACTGCTCCATACTCCTCGTGAAGCTTCTGCATGTCATTGATGTGGCTTGCCACCTTGTTCATGGCCTTCATGGCAACTGCGTGAGACAGAGAAACGCAGGCTGAGACGTGTACAATTCATAACAATGAGCGATTAACCCAGACACTTAACCCAGATGGATTTACCAGATGGATTTACCAGTGAATGAGCAGGTAGACGTTTAGATGTTTAAGCGATTTGCTCAAGGATACAGGGGCTTTCATGAAAACCTCAAGAAGACAACTAGTCTAGTCTCTGGAGGGGGGTCTCCTGCACCCCCCGGAAATATACTTCTAATCAATGTTTTCTTATTGGAAAAAATGTGCTGAAAATGATGAGCTATGATAAAAAGTTGTCAAAATGTCCCATCTACCTCAAAACCCCCTTTTTGGTATATGGCTCTGGCGAAATTGTGTAAAGGCAAATATTAATTCACTAAAATTACATAAATAGACATGGTAGTCTGAAATTGGTCATGAAGTATCTTGACACATATGGGTAAGTAGCAGAACAGGATTTGGCGGGTTGCTACCATTATATTCTTAAATATGACCCACATCATCCTCAAAAACACAAAAGAATATGGTGTCCGCTTGACTAATAACAACAAAGATGGTTATTTTCCAACACATTATGGTGAGTATCACTGCCTCACTTGTATATAGAAAACTTCCCATATCCCTAAGCTTCAATTTGAGCCCAAGATAACCTTTCTATCTTGTAAATTAGTCTTTCTGTAGCCAAAATTCTGAACTATACCTCAAATCGGTGAAAATTGTATATTTAGTCAGTATCAGCTATACATTTGGAATAAATGAATGACTGAGTTTGAACTGACTCCACATCATGGAATATTTCTTACTATGTTAAAAAGTTTGCAAAGTGTCCCATCTACCATTTTTATGCAAATGAGTGCCTCCATTATCAAAATAATCGATTTTCACTATATCTCAGCCAATATTGCACTTAAATGAACAAATAAGGTGTCTAGACCTATGTTTTGAGGGTCAAGGATCTCAGTGAAACTATTCTTAAAGTGACCACATGTGCCCGTGGCATGCTGGTGTACAAATCAGTGCCGATTAAATATCTATCTCGTCGGCTTCTTGTCCATGCTCTCCAGACAGTGTCAAGGAGATCAACCAGTGAGGTTGGTAGGACTGCACCGCAGGACACACTGGATTAAAAAACTCAACCACCCCTGTCCTTCATCATAGGGTTTTGGTTTTTCCAAAAAAGCTTCATCAGCTCGCTTGTATAAGGCAACACGGTGGTTCTCTTCAGAGCAGAGTAGCATGGAGCAAGACGAGCCAGGTCAACTTTAGATTTAGAAATTAGTTTGTCATCTGCCCCCACCACTCTTTCACTGAAGACTCACAATTCAAATAGCTCTATAGCTCTAGCCAAGCCATGTGGCTCATAGGGCAGGAGCCTAACAAGTACACTCCCTGGCATGACTAGTATGTACCAAAGGGACCCTTTGGTATATACTATACCTCAAATCGGTGAACATTGTATATTCAGTCAGTATCAGCTATACATTTTGAATTAATAACTGAGTTTGAACTGACTCCACATTATGGAATATTTCTTACTTGAATAAGCTACGGTATGTTATAAAGTTGGCAAAGTGTCCAATCTACCATTTTTATGCAAATGAGTGTCACCATTATTAAGACAATCGATTTTCACTATATCTATATTGCACTTAAATGAACAAATAATGTGTCTAGACCTATGTTTTGAGGGTCTCAGTTAACCTATTCTTAAAGTGACCACATGTGCCCGTGGCATGCTAGTGTACAAATCAGTTACATTACAATAAAGTCACATTTATACGTAAGAGATACCAATATTGCATATAACATCTAGACAGGTGCTGTGTTTTTAAGCAAGCTTTATAATTTAGAATATACTGTAGAATAACATCACAAACTAAAAACATCCTTAGTATGAACAATAGTATACGGCAGTATACACACTAGACTATAGAATGGCCTGCAATATGCAGTACAAAATTCAAACAGTCACACAATCCTGTAACAGTATTCCATCCTATTCCTGTACACACTCAAAGGCAAACATGTAAGCAACAGTGTACAAACAGTGACCACCCTAGCCTGCACCATAAAGGACAAAATGCACAGTCACATGAATGAGTCATCGTGTTCATAGAACTCATCAGTCTTCTTTGTCTGCTTGTCCATGGTCTCCAATGACAGGGATTTTCAACCATCTCTGCCCTTAATATGGTTTTGGTTTTTCCACAATAGCTTAATCAGCTACATCAGCTATCGGGCAACACGATGGTTCTCTTCAGAGCAGAGTAGCATGGAGGAAGACGAGCCAGGTCAACTTTAACCCACCATTATCCACAGCAACTTGGCACGGGTGACGTCCACTGGGGCGGCGGTGGATCAGGGGTAGAGTGTCTGGATGGTAACCAAAAGTTGCCAGTTCAAACCCGGGCTCCCCCAGAGTTAGTGTCGAAGTGTCCTTGAGCAAGACACTGAACCCCTAACGGCTCCTGGTGTGCAGTTTGGTGCCTTGCATGGTTTCCGCTGCCATCATTGTATGAATGTGTGTGTGAATGGGTGAATGTAATGCACAATCTATGTAAAGCGCCTTGGATAAAAGCGCTTTATAAATCCACCATTTACCATACTGAAGACTCGCAACTCTGTCCATACAGCAGACAGATTAATTGCTCCAACTATACTAATTAAGGATCTGTTCTATATAGTGTAGCACAAGGCACATTTCAAGGACCCCCATAACCCTTACAGTTCCATTTGTACATTCAGAGTTCAGAGTTGCACACCCGTAAGGGGCCCTGGATATCAACAGCTCAGTGGCCTTGTGGTCAGAGCATTTGCCTTGAGCCTGGGAGGTCAGGGTTCGATCCCCGGCTGGGTCATACCAAAGACTCTGAAAAATGGAACCCAGTACCTCCCTGCTTGTCCCTGCTTGGTACTCAGCATCAAGGGTTGGATTGGGGTAAGTCCCTGCTACATACTAGCGTCATGTCCAGGGGGTGTACTTGTACATCAAGCTGCCTCCTACTACAGAAACGGGAGAATGGCTCCTGCCCTATGGGCCTCATGGCTCCGCAAGGCTTACAGGTCCATTTGGTTCCATTTGTTACCCGTAAGAGGCCCTGGATATCATCAACAGCTCAGTGGACTTGTAGTTAGAGCGTCCACCCTGAGACTGGATGGTCAGGGGTTCGATCCCCAGCTGGGTAATACCAAAGGGTCCCTGCGACATACTAGTCATGCCAGGGAGTGTACTTGTTAGGCTCCTGACCGATGAGCCACATGGCTTGGCTAGAGCTATTTGAATTGTGAGTCTTCAGTGAAAGAGTGGTGGGGGCAGATGACAAACTAATTTCTAAATCTAAAGTTGACCTGGCTCGTCTTGCTCCATGCTACTCTGCTCTGAAGAGAACCACCGTGTTGCCTTATACAAGCGAGCTGATGAAGCTTTTTTGGAAAAACCAAAACCCTATGATGAAGGACAGGGGTGGTTGAGTTTTTTAATCCAGTGTGTCCTGCGGTGCAGTCCTACCAACCTCACTGGTTGATCTCCTTGACACTGTCTGGAGAGCATGGACAAGAAGCCGACGAGATAGATATTTAATCGGCACTGATTTGTACACCAGCATGCCACGGGCACATGTGGTCACTTTAAGAATAGTTTCACTGAGATCCTTGACCCTCAAAACATAGGTCTAGACACCTTATTTGTTCATTTAAGTGCAATATTGGCTGAGATATAGTGAAAATCGATTATTTTGATAATGGAGGCACTCATTTGCATAAAAATGGTAGATGGGACACTTTGCAAACTTTTTAACATAGCTTATTCAAGTAAGAAATATTCCATGATGTGGAGTCAGTTCAAACTCAGTCATTCATTCATTTATTCCAAATGTATAGCTGATACTGACTAAATATACAATTTTCACCGATTTGAGGTATAGTTCAGAATTTTGGCTACAGAAAGACTAATTTACAAGATAGAAAGGTTATCTTGGGCTCAAATTGAAGCTTAGGGATATGGGAAGTTTTCTATATAGAAGTGAGGCAGTGATACTCACCATAATGTGTTGGAAAATAACCATCTTTGTTGTTATTAGCCAAGCGGACACCATATTCTTTTGTCTTTTTGAGGATGATGTGGGTCATATTTAAGAATATAATGGTAGCAACCCCCCAAATCCTGTTCTGCTACTTACCCATATGTGTCAAGATACTTCATGACCAATTTCAGACTACCATGTCTATTTATGTAATTTTAGTGAATTCATATTTGCCTTTACACAATTTCGCCAGAGCCATATACCAAAAAGGGGGTTTTGAGGTAGATGGGACATTTTGACAACTTTTTATCATAGCTCATCATTTTCAGCACATTTTTTCCAATAAGAAAACACTGATTAGAAGTATATTTCCGGGGGGTGCAGGAGACCCCCCTCCAGAGACTGTACTAAACTGGGTATTCCAGATTGTTACTTAAAAGAATACATTGACTGAACAAGTCTCAACATACAAATACCTGGGTTTTCTCCTAGAAGAGAATGTGTCTAAAATATAACTATTCTTAAATTCTTACCTTTTTGCTTTCTTTCTTCTATCTACCTTTCTTTTTTTCTCTTTTTGGTTGTTTTTCCATTTCCAAGAGCACTTCAACTATACAAACAAGCACGCCAGTCCTTTCCTTTTTTATCACTAGACCGAGGAAGAGGAACTATTCATTGAAAAATTGGATAAATGGACTGAATATAGAAATCAACAGAACGACACCGATGTTAACAATGACGGACATTCATAAATGGACTGGAAAACGTTGTTTATTAATGATATATTTGAACCTTTGCACTGTGATTTTATGTTTAACTCCAAATAAAGTCCCATAAATAGGCATGCCCATATATGGGCAAAGAAGTTGAGGACAAATGGATTTCCATATGCCTATATATGGTCTTATCGGGTTGAATCAGCGGTTCTGGACACCCAAAGAAAATATCAAGTATGCTCACAATGAATTAATTATGAAAGGAACCTGATAAAAGCAAGCACATAATAAGTTCCGACAAGACGTTTGTTTGCTCACCATCCAGATGGTAGTGTTCCTCACTGTCAGGGTCAGTGAGAGAGTACAGCTCCTTTAGTAACAGTGGGTACTTCAGCACCCTCTGGATGGGTTTGATCAGGTAAGACTCCAGAGTGGACGAGTGCTGCTGCCGGGGGTTTCTCTCTGCCAGGAAAGCCTTGAAGTCTCGGTCCGTTTTAGCTGGAGGAAAGCAAACCCAAACAACAAAACAGATGATAGATACCATGATGAGAGACTGCAGGGCAGTCACTTGGAATTTGTTCCCAGTGTTATTCATATATATCGTTTTTTTGAGGGGCGCTAGCCCCTCCTATATACAGGTTTAATTTTGTTTTTCCTTAGACAAACATTAAAAACGACAATCGACAATGAACAGAGTTTAATGTTTGTTTTGTCTGTGTTTGTTTTGTCCTCGATGTTGTAAGATGATAAGAGCGCCCCTCACTTCACATGGGTGTGATTTTTTTTATATACTATACCTAAGGTTCCATCTTTACACTCTCAGAGTTAACCTAACACTGAGGATGAAGCTGTCTTGGTCTTCCAAAAAATGACAAGTGATTGACAGCCAATCAGGAGAGAGTATTTATCAGCTTCAGTTTAAGTGTTCCAGTTCAAAATTTGTCTGCTCAATTCTTTGTGTCAGCACTTCCATTTTCACTTGTTTGTCCCCTATTCTGATTGGATCAAATTGGTATCACAGTATATCAGAATCCTATGTAACACGTATCTGCACACCAGATTGTTGCAGGTGCAAAGGATTGGGCCACTAGTTCTCAACCCTGAGTCCCCCAGAGGTCCTTGAGGGGGTCCCCAGCTAAATGATTGACCTTTATAGGTCTATAACTCAGAGTGTGTACAAAATGGAACCAGATGTGTGTGTGCGTGCGCTCGCTCGTGTGCGTTGTATGTCTATACCTTTAGTCAGGACCTTGGGGACTTTGGTATGGCTGGCACAGAAGGCGCTGTAGATCTTAAAACGGTCGGCATAGTAGAGGAATGAACCACCCAGGGAGAACAGCACTTTCTGTGGAAAATATGGATATGTAAAATTGTAACTATGTAAACATTCAGGTCCATATTTAGACTGATACTACAAAATAGGTTAACTAAATGGAGCCTTGGAAAGAAACCTCATAATGATATATTGTACATACTTTGACACCTACTGTGTATGCCCATTGGCATTCTTGTGGAATAAAACATTTACTTAATTTACATTTAATTATAAATAAATTAAATGAAATGAAACCACACACACACAAAATGTAGGCTGACCTTAAACTGCTCCACCCTCTCCAGTCGATCTAGATCTGGTACCAATCCGATACCATCCTCCAGGGTCTGCAGGAACTCCACCTGGAACTCCAGCATCTCCCCGAGGTTTCCAAAAAGAACATCCAGCTACAGTACCCCACACACACACACAGTACTGTACATTATCACCATGGTAAATAGCGCATTTATATAGCGCCTTTATCCAAGGCGCTTTACATAGATTATGTATTACATTCACACACACACACACATACACACATACTCCTGAGCCACCGCTGCCACCATGGGCTGTGCCAGCAGGGACTGAGACCAACTCAGCTACTATCATGGGTTAACAAAACATTTACTGTAGACATCACATTTACTGTAGTTATGGGGTAGTCTAGTCTGTATAGTTATGTAATAGTTCATCAGGCACAGAGTACAGTACCTCATCCTGAGAGAGGAAGTTCTCCTTCTGCAGCGGTGTCAAGTAGCGTTCTATCAGACAGCTCAGGTCCTGAAACGCACACAGGGAATGGTTTACTTAGAACACATTTTGTGCAATGTGGAGTCAAGTGGAGTCAACGTGACTCACAATAAACAAAGGACAAACATATACAATAATATTGCACATATTCTTCTGAGGACATCTCAGGTCCTCACTTAGATAGAAGTACAAGACAGATAGTATACACAAACACACAAAACAGAAAACTGGCACTCACTTTGACATAGGTTTTCTCTGTCTCCACCAGTTCACTGATGACTTTACGCAGCTTGTCTGCGTGTGAGAGCTGTTTCTGAGTGGCTGCCGAGCCCACCGTGGGGGGCATGGCCGAAACAGGGCTCGGAGAGAGAGACGAAGAGGATGATGAAGAGGAGGAAGACATGGGGCACTCCGAAGGATTCATGTCATGGAGACTCCGGCAGAAAGCAGTGACCTGCTCCGTGCTCTGCAAAAGAGAAGAATAAAGAGGAAAAAGAGAAGGAGATGAGAGGTAAAGAGAAAAGAAGAAAGAGAGGAACAAAGGATAATGGATATCATTTGGTGAGTGCTGCCTGTGACACATTTTGAACAGTAAGTAAAAAAATGTAATACAATTATTCATCATGCATTATATCTGCAGGAAAAATGCACAGCACCTTCTGCAAAAGCCCTATATACTTCCCTCTGCATCTAATCGCTTTGCTAGAAAATCTTCAAGCTTGCATAGTGAGCTTTTAGATCTGTTCTTTTCGTCAAATGTACAGAGAGGGGTAATAGAAAGGTCTGTGGTAGAAAGGTATGTGAAAGGTCAATTTAATGAATGGTTTGCTTGTTTGGGGAGTTTGACCAACAGTTAAGCACTTACTAGCCCTTGCAAGCCCTATGAAATTCTTCATATGACAAATTGGTGAAAATGGCAAACTCACAACGCATGGCAGCGAGGTATTCTTGGAAAAAAACATTTTGCCTATAACGACACGCCCCAAATACGGACGCCAATTTGAAAGTGATGTGCTTACTGCCTACCACTTGCCAAAGCCAGCACACACCTACGCATCAAAAAAATACCAAACAAGAGCAGACCTGCAGGGGCTATAAGACTGAGGTACAGTAGTAGGAGTAGCCTTTGAGTATTAGGTGGATATGCTCAGACTCATGTCTACCCACTCACTACCACCTTTGAAAGATAGTGTGTGTGTGTGTGTGTGTGTGTGTGTGTGTGTGTGTGTGTGTGTGTGTGTGTGTGTGTGTGTGTGTGTGTGTGTGTGTGTGTGTGTGTGTGTGTGTGTGTGCGTGCACGCCTTAAAATGTTGACTTTCCCTTGGCACAGAACAACTTATATGATGTACAGGGTATGTACGGTAACAAACATTCATGAACATTAGGAATAATTACAGCTGGGTCCATGTTTACATGTGGATGCAAGCATGGGTGGATTACAGAACAGGCATACCAGGCCCAGGGGCCCAATAACTCAGGGGCCCCCTAAACCAGAGCCTCTGTGGGAAGTCACCGTTATTATCTTTACAGTTCTTGTCACACAGTCAAAGGGCAACATTTTGCCTCAACATTCACTTTGAAGATGTCACAAGAAAGAAACATAATACCTTTTAAGTGAGTGTTTAACCATTCAGTTTATCTATCAGGTTTTAGAGGGGCTAAGAAGTACTCTGGGCCCATCAACTCCATCAAGAAATAAAAAAAACAGCATGAAGCGGTCTATGCGAGTGTGCCGGTGCTGTAAATCCTGTTGAGATGCATTTGAATCTAATTCATATAGTGCATGTTCACAGATGTTTGATGGGCCAGGAGAAAGGTTTTTTAATTTTAAGTAGTGCAGCTGGTACAGGATGATAAAGAAAATCTGAAACACAAGCTCACGAAACAAGCTCACGAAACACTTCACGTTGCGTGCAGAGCTTGTTGATTGGCTTTTTCAAATAGGCAACACCACAAGGGGAAACTAGAAAAAGACCAAAACACTAAACATAGAAGTACAGACACTAGGCAGAAGACAACAATTACAATACATAACACAACCTACTGATAACCGATAAGCTATACTAACCAGTAAGACGCCTGGGGTTCGAGAAGCACCTCAGGGCGAGGTCGCGTGCACGCATCTGCCTGGGTGACAGCAGACTGCTGGGCGAGCGCTGGCGCTTTGGAATTGGGGATCAGATCAACATATCCGCCTGGGTGACAACAGACTGCTGGGCGAGCGCTGGTGCTTTGGCATGGGGGGTAAGATCTTAATTCTCGGGCCTGTTGAGAACTCATCAGCTGTCATAGTGTCTATGCTAATTAAATGTGGCGTGGTGAAAGTCTATTCCATATTTGGGATTGAATTAATTGGGTCTTATCAGTACAGTTAGTGCTTCCATCACACGTTACATGAGGGCCATTTAGGTGCAGAGGTGGGTGCATCCCCAATGCGTGTCGACATGATAGACATTGCTTGCTTGTCAGAGGACAGTGTTACTTGAGGTCAGGATGAGATCAAGTTCTACCAGTACCAAACCTAATTTTATTTCTTTGGTAAGGTAGCTTCGATAGTTGGTGACAGCGTGATGAGAGCTACAGTATGAGTGTAAGGACTGAGGTACCATATGGGGCTAGGGGTAACAACAGAAACCTGAATACTGTGGAATTGTGGAAGCAAATGGAGCGCTGGGCCCTAGTAAACCAGACACCACATCGACCCAATACTGATTCTGGTAGTGGGATGCGTGTTGTAAACCCTGTGGTAGGCCTATAGGTGAATTTAGATTGCATGCATGCGTGTGTTCAGTACATCTAATGAGTGTCATCAATGATTCCACGGTGCTGTTTGTGAGTCTCAAGTATTGACGAGGACAAACCAGATGGGCGGTCAGTTCAGCTCATGAGCCGTCGCTGCCGATTCCACAGTCTGTCTACTTGTGAGCTACTGGGAGTTATGACATGAGCTGTTTTACATTGTGGTATTCAAAACAGATCCATCTGGTTGAAGCTTAGCCTATACAATTGCACCCGTCGCTCTGGATTAAGTATCTTGAATAGGTAACTATAGGTGGAATAACCATTATAGAATTATTTTGTTTATTTCATATTATTTGTCTTTGCTGCTACATCATTTGGCTATTGAAACAAATGAGTGTCCCCTTGTTAATTAAAATAAATTTGTTCTCATATCCATTTCTATCTTTTAAATTGTAAAATGATCCACTATTACAGTTTGTGCTTTGTCAAATTCATCAGTTTAGAAAATAGTATGTTTATACAGAGTAAGTAAAGAATAAATAATCTCTCAATCACCTGGTAATGACTGTGACACAGTCAGGTCAGATGTGCAGTCCTTGCAACCACAATGTTTCCAGCCAGACAGGTCTAGTCCAGAATGCCACTTAAGCACCATATACTTTGTTGTACAACAAATAGCTAAAATAGTTGACCTACAAAGTGGTTATCACTTAACATACCTACACCCGCACAGTATAATTGGTATGAAGTGTAACTGAATATCGCTGTTTTAGTATCCCCACTTAAACCATTAAGACCTGAGTTTGATTCTACAAATGTTATGTTATGGTTATGGCAAAACTTAACTTAAATAATAATCACTATTATGGATCCATAAATCATTTATTCAGCTCTTTTGAATGCATTAATTGCATACACTATTCGGTGATATATTTTCTGCCTATTTGGGCCGAAACCGAATAGGCCGAAAATGCATTTTTAGCTATTTTCTGCCTAATATTTTGACTACCGGTAATAATATGATGACGATAACTGTGGGGGGAAGGATGGGATGAGGGAGAAAATGGAAAAAGAAATGGTATGTTCAAACTAAACTTAAATTGCTGAAACCTGCTACCAATAATAACCATATAAATAAAAGCCCATTTAAAAAAAACAGATCCGTGCAGCCGTACCTGCATAATTCTTTCCTATAAATATTTAACTTCAATTTTATATCCGTACATTCCGTAGTCTATGGGGCTCTATTCCGGTCATACATCACAGACACATCATAGACGACTGATACAGCTGGCCACATGAAGCCTGAGATTCACACTGGAGCTGGTCATTCCCATGTGTATCTTGAGATCAAATAAACTTCAAATAAAAGAATGGACTAGAATACCGCAATAATTAAAGAACTTGTACTTAATGTGTTAATATTGCACAAACTAAACACACACACACACACACACACACACACACACTTTCTCTTCGGTTGAACTATTTCAGGTGGAGGTGGTGTAATGTCCCTCAGTCAGACAGTCAGTATCCCAGACAAAGCTACTTCCACCACTAAAATAGAGTGCTTTTATGGCTAATCCAGTCTAGTAAAGAGACTAAACAGGTGCTGGGGATACATACAGCAGAACTGTCCATGGTCAGAAAACCATGCCATTAAAACATACTGAATACAACACATCCTAATATTATATATACATTTAAAAATCATCAGCAAACCTTTCACCTTACTCCTCTGTGGCATGAAATATCCACTCCAGTCTTTTCTGAATTGATGATCACCTCTGGATGCTTCTCCGTTACCTCCGTCTCTAGACTATATCCCGTCTGTCAGTGCTCCTTGTTGCCCGTCTCTCACCATCACATTGTCTCTTTAACCTCTCTCTCACACATAGCAGATCAGAACACAGAGTAATAACAAGCATCACTTCCTCCACGGATGGATAGTAGATGTTGTGAAAGAGACAGCCGTGCACTCAAACAGGAATGCACAGAATGCACCTCGTGAGCCTCTCCCGCTCCCCCTTTCCCTCTCTCCCTCCACGGCTTAGAGACTTATGACATCACACTGACTGGAAAGGCGCAGGTGCAAAGTATGATGTATGCTTTTGGTCTCTGTGCTACATCTATTAGAGCCAAAAAAGCACTTACAAAAATAGATCTCGGCGTTCACTTTAATCTGCCTTGACTGTTAGATGGGTGGTGTTGGCTACATCAGGTGAGACAACAAAGCTAATATACCTAGTGAAGATGTTCCCAGGACATAATAGATAACTTTTCTTGTGACCACTGCACTCTGACTTATGGTGCGTTACCCGTTCAAATCATAACATGAATAACGGAAATAGGTCGCACGCGCCAAGATAGCATTTTTTTAGTTTTTATTCTTGCATAATCGAAGACAAACGTTTCGGCTTCAGCTATCCAGCTTTCATCAGTGTCTTGACACTGATGAAGGCTGGATAGCCGAAACGTTTGTCTTCGATTATGCAAGAATGCAAGAATGGGGGCGACTGTGGCTCAAGAGGTAGATCAGGTCGGCGGTTTGAATCCCGGCTCATCCTGTCTACATGTCGAAGTGTCCTTGGGCAAGACACTGAAACCCAAATTGCTCCCGATGTGCTGGTTGGTACCTTGCATGGCTTCTGCTGCAATCAGTGTATGAATGTGTGTGTGAATGGGTGAATGTAATGCACAATCTATGTAAAGCACCTTGGATAAAGGCGCTATATGAATACACCATTTACCATTTACCAAAAATGCAGTCTTGGTGTGTGCGACCTATTACCGTTACCCAGGACATAATAAACATACTTCAATGTATTTATGACATGATTAACAAACGTACCCGTCTGAATTGTCCTGATGCGTTAAACACCACTCATCTAGCGCTCTAAGCAGAGCAAAACAATGTTCAACTACTTATATACTGTCTTGACTCAAATGTTCAAACAAGTCCCCTCCCCTTAGAGTCCACAAAACTGGCCAGTATCATCACTGTAGCATTAGTTGGGTCGTATTAACTTAAGGTTCACCATTCCAGAAGGACCAGTTTTGTGCAATACTGACAGGACTGTACGTTGTAAAATAATTCCGATGTATTTGCAGATCTCAGAACACAGATAAGAAAAGAATGTCTCAGACTGTTCAAGGGTCAGATAAAAGAGCACCATAAAAGGAGCACCATAAAAGACTACCCGTTCTGCAAGTTGCAACTGGTTCGGCTACAAGTTTTCTGGACAGCAGAAATACCCCCCCCCACCCACACACACACACACCTACCTGTACTAATAATGTTATATTCAATCAATCAATCAATGCTATGGACAGGACATTCCTAACTTTTAGTGGTTTAATACTGACTTGCAATGACAAATCAGTACGAAAGCTTGATGGGAAAAGAGAAAAAGAAAAGCAATGGTGAAAGGTATCTCGTCAGACAGCACTGTTTTGATCATACTGGTGGTGACTTATAAAGCAAGCAGTGACAAATGAGCACCAAGCATGCCCCCCCCCCCCCACCCCCACCCCACACACGCACACAAGAAGTGAACGACGTAAATCAAGCAATATCAAATAAGTGCATGCGGCAAAAGGAAACTCATTGGGGCATGTCACACACCATCACCTGTTAGCAAATTTTGGCCCAACTAATAAGGAAAGAAGTTGTGAACACAGAAAGGTGAGAATGAGCAGCCATACCTTTTCTCTCTCCAGTCCGGTCAAAACAGCCCATATCCCCAGTCAGTCCCACCCCTTAGGATAGACGAGCAGAGCAAGACAAACCAGGGAGGGAGTGAGGGAGGAGTGTAGGCTAGAGGCAAGCACAAACCTGCAGTTTCACACCTCCTCTAAAACCATGGAATCTACAGTAAATCTGTGATAGACAGAGGCTGCCGACTGTACTCCTCGTGTTAATGTAACTCTGAGCCTAAACCCTGAGTAATTGTATCCAAATGGACCCGCAAGGGTGTTATTTGGTAACACTAACAGAGATTTTCACTGTGTACTGTATGAATGCACATACACAATAATCTGAATTGCTTCGTCGTTACCCTTTTGGTTGTCTTTCATACTCCTCAAACATTTGTGATCTCTTTTCCAAGGGAGACCTAGTCAGCTATGGGAGCTTTAAGAACTCTCAAAACTACACCACTCCAGAAGGATGCAATACATTGCATTGTTTGCACTGTGTGGCTATATTGCCTTGTACATATGACCCGGAACTTGGCATACACACATTGATGACGCCCATTGCAGCCACGTGAAGCCCTCTTGAGCAAGACACTCAAGACACTGCTCAGTACAATCCTCAGTGTTAATATGAGTCCATTTCGGTCCATTTTTCACTGACCCTGGCATCCTATTCTGGGGGAACATCTGGTGACATCAGCAGATGTACAAGCTCACAACTGCGATACATTGTGCTACATTGAGCTTACAGAGCGGCAATTTTCAGCAAATCCGGGCTCGGATCACAAGTCGGACGTAAAAGTTACAGACTGAAGCTTTCACTGTGTGCATATTCATATTTTAAGTGGTATCACTCTTAGGAGGATTGCCCCCACAACAAGGCAACATAATCACACTGGATATTTAATGCCATTGCTTCATCACTAACATTTACAAGCCAGGACAGCTTCTAAGGGCCCTTGGCATCTCCCAAACTTTCCACCTACTGTATTGATTTGGCACATTGGTCTATACACATGCAAAAACGCAAAGTTTTGTCTCGCTTCAATAAGAAAGATTGTGGACCAGCTGTGGTGATGTCATCCTTGGGTCGGTGCATGTGTAAGTTGTACAAACAAAATACAAAAAAGCTTTGTGCGCATGCTGGGTTATCTTATCAGATGTAAATTCGTTTCTGCTAGACTTATCAATACAAACACAGCACACATCACATATATATCACTCTGTAAGGGAATCTAGTCTGCAGATAACATTTACAACAACACAATTAATATATATTTCCTTCAATAAATCCAGTTCGACTCGAATCTGGCATCTGGGGATGTATGCAAATCCATAAATCCTAACCAGAAAGGATGAGATACATCATACGTGCCATGGGTGGAGGCGAGGTGGGAGAACCTTTCATCATTTAATCTTTATGATTAAACGAGTGTGTGAGGATTAGATGTTATGACATGAGTCACTGGGAAGTCTGTGTATGAGAACTGTGAATTCACAACTGACTTTACATCGGGGCACTAATGTGTATTTTCAAGGACACAATCTAAACCTACATAATATTACACTAATACGATGAATTGAATATAATGCCAATTCAACTCAAAACTGGACTACCGTTTTATAATTCCTATCCATATTGTGAATCATAAATTATGGCTCATCTTGAACCAGTTTTATTTTCTTGTTCGTAGGCCTTGTCGTTTCATAAATCAGTGTGATGCTCCCTCTAGTGGATGACAGAGGTGTGAGTGTGAGAAAAGGGGAGCAGGAGGGGCCAAACGCAGGAGAGGAGAGGAGGCTTGAGACTCATTTGGGAGGGTTAAATAGGTGAACACTCAATGTCACTGTATGCCTTGATTTCACCATGTAGAATGTACTCATTAAAACAAAAAAGGAAATCCAGGGACAGTTTTTTGT
>NC_139697.1:60803782-60806282 GCF_964188405.1 Protomyctophum parallelum
GCATTCATCTGCATCAGAAAATTATTTGGGTTTTTCAGTCATTTTCAGTTAGAAATGCACTCTTGTGAATTAACTTGGGCTTCTAAAGACGTCTAGTTTACATACGAGTGCCTCTCCAGTGGCTGGTTTCAGAGCAGCACGCACACATTTCCTCTCTCAGATCTTCACATTCCAACCAATCCACTGACCCGTCTTTAAAAAGGTCACATATATCAAACACACAAGAAAGAATCTAGGAAAGAACACACACACACACGACCTGCATGAGGTCATCTTGACCCTTCATGTCTGTTTTTATAACCAGAAACAGATTGAACTTGAAACTGTTCCACATCTGTTATGCACACGCCACACTCTCATATAATACACCGGCATCAGAGTCAGGTATGCAAGTTGGTCCACACACAGATGTGCGATCTGCTCTTTATGAATGCACCTGACCAGTGGCTGAAGAAGTTGGACACTCAATACCACTCTGAATTCTCATACAACACTGTACTCTTTATGCTGCCGTTAAGTGGCCATCTCTGTACCAGCATTTCAGCAGATTTAAAATTTGTTCGTTTTCATATAAATTGCTCCTGTGTTCTGTGTCCAAAACTGTCCATACATGAGCGGCCAGAATCCACAGTCAGTATGGCCTGCACTCTGGCGATACCTGACAGATGTTGGTCCCCAGAGGTGGAACAGAAATAGACTAAAAAGCTTTTACACTGCACTTTCCATCTGGAATAACGCACAGAATTGCCAGAGCTACTTACCAGGGGTAATTTAAAGATTGAGAAAATAATACTCTTGGTCAATATTAAAACAATAAAAATGTCATGAAATAAATTGGATATAGTGTGCGACTTAATATTTGGTTACTTGAATTGATCATGGATATTGTTGCAGTTACGTTGCTACAATATTCATGCTGCTCTCTTGGCCTTTTATCTGGTTAATTACTGTATATACTGTACTGTCTACTTGTGAGGGCATGTTTGGTGTATGTCATTCTCTAACCTCTAATAACTATACTTCTATCTTCAAATATGGGAGCACAAGTATCGCCCATACATATCTTTGAGTGTGCGAAACGCACACTCAAAAATATGTATATGGGCGACGACGTCACTGACAGAACGAGATGTGAAAATTGCAGCTTTCCCCTGAAGCCAAAAGCAGCTCGTCAACAGCCTGAAAGATGGCAACGCAACAATGCAGCTCATCATCCACACAGAGCCAGGGGTCACATGCTGATACCAATACCAACAAGTCATGGTCTTTGTCTCTGCAATGCGTCCTAGTGCACAGCAGGCATCCTGTTCCATCCATCAACAGATTAAAGGCTCAGTCTGCCATTCCCCATCCTAGTATTAGTAACCCATGAAGGTTTCCAAAGTCGTTAATTTGAAAAAGATATCCCGCACTCTTAAACAGGGGAAAATAAAACTCTACAGTATGTCTATTCCAAATTCACCATTTAGAATGAAACAATGACACCCAATCTTATGAGTTCAAAAGCTGCATTAAAAAACAATAATATCAAAATAAAAAGACACGTAAATAAAGATACTTAATTGTGAGTAGTGGTTTGGAATAGATGTCTACACATGCTCCCCCTTGCCTTGGGTAACATCAGAAACATTTCTTTACCTTATGTCCAGCTTCAGTGCTGTTCTTGTCATCCAAGTGTCCTACAGGGCTCTGTGGCACAAACTGAGGGCTGTCCAACACCGTCTCATCCAGACTGTCCACCGTCAGCCCTGACACCTCATCCAAAATGTCCTCTGCACACAAGAAGAAGGAAGAAATCGGCTTTACTGAATAAGCATTGCGTGCGTGTTATATCAAAATGATGAGTTTTCTCAGATGGGTGGCTGGCATCTCCCTTAGGGAGGGTGAGAAGTTCAGAGACTCTGCTTCTTCACTTGCCTCTAATTCACTTGGAAAGGAGCTAAGGTGGTTCGTATGTCCCACTGGGAGGAGACAACCAGGCAGGCCAAGGATAATATCTCCACACTGGCCTTGGAAGTGGAACGCCTCAGCATGCCCCCAGGATGAAGTTTTTTTTAATCTATTTGACGAGCAAATATTTTACAAGATACTTTTTTATATCATGCAGCCGTCACGATATCTAGATATCATATCATCGTGCCCATCTCTGTCACCATCAGACGACTACCTACAGTACTGTATCAAACCTTCCCCTTTGTGCACGGGTAGCTCAGAACAATAACACCAGACACTGCTTGTCTTGTTGACTCTCGGCCCAACACCCCGAGTACTGCACGCCATGCATAACGACAGCTTCCCTCCATTTAGGGATTCACATTAATATTCAACTGCTACTGGAGGCCGAACATAAAGCAATGGCAGTTTTGTCAGCCTGAGCGCTGCAACGCTCCAGTTCGGAGGGAATACAAATGACGTCCTTGCATAGATAAAAAAGGGAGCAGGTCAGAGAGCGAGCAGCGTTCTGCCCATCTGCCAGGAGGTTGGATGTCAGACAGTATCT
>NC_139697.1:60811282-60841282 GCF_964188405.1 Protomyctophum parallelum
GGCTGGCCAGGGGGAGGCAGTATTACTGCATGTGTTTTGTAAGAGACATGGGGAGAACGTGCAAACTCCACACAGAAAGGCCCTTTTGAAATCAGTCAGGTTGGAGGCAGAGTTATAATACACAGTTACACACACCTTTGGCTGAGGCCAGTCCTGCTGCTTTCACCTCCGTGACGTGGAGCTGCTGCGCTCCCTCCTCATCAATGACAGCCACAGAAAAACCTACAGACAGACAGACAGACAGACAGACAGACAGACAGACAGACAGACAGACAGACAGACAGACAGACAGACAGACAGACAGACAGACAGACAGACAGACAGACAGACAGACAGGACAAAGTACATTTATTTTATTTCCCAGTCAGTAACCTTTTGAAAGGACGAATTACAGCATAGCCAGTTGAGTAATGGAGACAATTAAAATGAATTACAGTCATTCTGGTTCATCCCCACAACATTGTCATTGAGTCAGTCTGACTCAATCAACTCCATTACTTAAAGGATTTGATTGATACATAGTTCTCAATCAGTGGGTCAGGGCCCCAAACATGTGCTGTCAGAATGTTCTGGCTGGGTCACGGACAAGGGATCACTGTGACAGAGAGTCTTTGTTATTTAATGGGTAATAATTTACGGCTACGCATAAATGCTCTCATTCATTGACTTCTATTTTTACCTTTTTTCCGTCCTACTGTTTTATTATCATCTTGGCCCGCTCAGTGTGTCCCTGGCTAATAAATAAGGGTTTCAGTGAATGAGCAAATAAATGCGATTTTAATACACTGACTCAAGTCCTGACTTCAATGCCAAGTCCCAGGGTGAAATCAGACTATGATGGAAAATGCATTGTATGTGTGAATGTGCGTGCATGCGTGCACGTGTGTGTGTGTGTGTGTGTGTGTGTGTGTGTGTGTGTGTGTGTGTGTGTGTGTGTGTGTGTGTGTGTGTGTGTGTGTGTGTGTGTGCGTGCGTCTGCTATGTAATCTAGCTATGAGAGAGACCCATCGTACCATATCCTATGGAGCAGGACTCAGCCTTGTCAAAGTGGATGACCTTCGTTGCCTTGGGGCAGACTTCAATCTCTTTGTAGAGCTGCGAACACACAGATGAAGATGATGGGATTTAATTAGTGGGAAAACAGCAACGACGGCACGCATGTCTGTCTCCCCATGTTCATTTAACTCTGAGCATGTACAAATGTAAGTGTCTATTTGGTTACATGTGTACACGCTCTGAGTTGCAATGGGGCGAGTTAAGACTGTGAGGACTTTGCAGCACACGATCATGCTCCTTCATCGCCTTCCGCAGCAGGATAAAATATAGTTCAATCATGAAGAGAAAACAGAAATCAATGACACCAGCATTCTGTCTACGCTCTTCCACCTCATGGATCATAATAAAGGACGTACAGGCTAATGTTTAATTCAGCCTTCTTAACGGAGCAAACTGAGCGCGAAGGTTGTGGGGTCAAACCCAAGGTCAGACGTGTGTGTGTGTGTGTGTGTGTGTGTGTGTGTGTGTGTGTGTGTGTGTGTGTGCGTGCGTGCGTGCGTGCGTGGTGGTGATGGTCCCCCTCAGAAAGGCTTTGAACTCACATGCATAGACACAGCTGTGTGTATGCAACAACAGACCTAAACAGAAGCAAGCACAGTGTGCTTGTCACTATGATGAAGGAAAATATATAATGATGATAATATAATATTCTTAGCCTGGGAATAAAAAGAGAAAAGTGGATTGAGATCAAAGGCTGGAGATAAAAGCATGACAAGATGAGAGAGAGAGAGAGCAAGATCGAAGGGTTAAAAAAAGGCTACTTGAATAAGACTGTTACAAAGATTGTGCTGTGAAAGAAGATTGTGCTGTGAAAGGGCTCAGTGTACTTCAGTTCAGTGCTTTTGAAGTTACAGGTACTGAATAAAGTGGAAGTTAAGGTCTTTTTCAAATACTAGAGTACTAGAATTCGGCCCTGACACCTACTTTATGCTAGGTCTGACCCTGTCGAATCTGTGGCTCTCGACAACCGGATCTGTCGCACAATAAATTGTTTGCTTAGGGTGGGACAATGTCGGGTCTCTGCTCTACAGTAAGTAGTAGTAGTAAGTGTAAGTGTCTTGAGACAACTTGACAAAACGTAATTGCATTGAATTGAATCATGGTGACATGTCTATATATGGGCGAATCGGTTTTGTTTACGATTACGTCTGAGTCATAGTGACATGCCTATGGGCTTAAGCACTAAGCAGTTCTACATGCTAACAACGTGTGAGTTTGTAAGTGGGTAGCCTTGGGAACCAGCGGTTCCCCAGCCATGTGGCCCATATATCAGGATGTCACAGGGCCTACCCCCTTCCCCTCCCAGACCCCGTCCCCCGTCCCGCCCCGTCCCCCAATACAACCCGTGATGCTGAGTGCCAAGCAGGGAGGCATTGGCAATCATTTTTATCTTCTTCCGTGTGCCTCGGCCAGGGAGTGAACCCCCAACCACCCAACGTTAGAGCGGACACTCCAACGACAAAGGCCACCGAGCTGGTCACTTTTGTGAGCTTGTACAGTAGATATAGCGTCATATGATGGGAAGTATAAATCAGGCTTTATACGAACATGAACAGATATGCATCCACGCATACAGAGCTTGCGCTTGGAATACAATTTTGCATAATTCATTACATATGTGCAGTATATCTTGGGAATTTCGCACACGCTTCAACACTAATCTGCAAGCGACTGCGAGTCATAAAACATGCGCAAACATGCATTTGGGTCTTGCCTTGGTTACAAAGGAAGCAGGTCAAGACCCCTATATTGCTACACGCGCCTCTAAATAGTAAGTGAAACACAATGCAGGGTAATTAACACACAACGCGTATCGTTTCCTTAATTACTTGAAATGAAAGTACTGTAGTTGCGTAGGTTGTAATTTAATTATTTAATGGTTGATTGTGCTGGCTATAGTAGGATCAAGGCAGGCAATATGGAACATCACAGGGGGGGGGGGGGGGGGGCTACCGTATAAAAACATGATTCATTCTAATGAATCATGTTTTTATACCCCACTGCTGTATAAATACAGGAATTAGTCATAACAGAAAGATGAAGTCAATGCACTAGTTCATGCTCACTTGGATATATATTTTATTATTACCAACATTTTATTCTATATCCATGTAAGCGTGTCCACGTGTGTGGATTCTTCTGTCTAGCACCTTGGATGTTATTATTTGGATGTGATGCCATTATACACTTTCTGTATACAAATAGTGATCACTTCATAGAACTAGAATCAGGCTGTGAATAGAGTGCAAAGATGAAGAAAAAAAAGCCGTGCAAACATTACGGATTCTACTTCTTTACTAAAGTAAAAGTAAAGAAAAAAGTACATGCTCTGAAATGGACATTTCTCCCGGCTATTCTCTGATCTCAGTTCACTTCGGGGTCAGCTCTTGCCTTCAAGAGGTGTGCGCTACTAGTACTACTCTTTGATCTTGTATATACTTTGATACTTCCCACCTCCCATAGTGTCAATTCAAGTCCCATAGAGTAAAAATGGAGGGTCCATTTTTACACGGTAAAATTGAAACTCAGGGTTTTGCAGTGTACCCATCAGGCTGAGACACCAGGACGGACCCCCCCCCCCCCCATGTTGGGTGCTTTCTCACCAGGTCAGAGATGTCCTCTTCAGGCTTTGGGACATAGAGGAGAACCTGGCCCTCCACACAGACCTTGAGACGCACGTAGTGGTTGGATGGATCCAGCTTATGGGCCTGCGAGACACAATGAAGGTCCAGAGGACAGGAGGAGTGTTAAAGACTGTTAAAGACATACTTTGTCATACGTTGTTGCTGAAAATAGCCGACATATAAGCATCGCATCGCACATCGGCTATTGGCGGTGAGAGACTCCAGGATGCAGGATGGACTATAAATTCAGCATTATACTCAAAGTACTGATAAACTAGGAAATGACAAACAATGAATGTGATTTCTCTGTAAGCTGCTGTGGTTTCATCCTCTTTAACAGAAAGCTTACAATGGCACACTTGCACCGTGTGGCTCAGTACTGTACAGTGTACTGTATACACACTGTAACACAGATGACAATTGACTGCATTAGAGGATATACTGTATGTATTCAATCATGCATGTTCTTCTACATGTATGCATACTGTATAGGGGACAGATTAGGCGCTCCAGTTATTTATGACATTTCATCACATGCACAGTTGCACACGCACATTCAGACGTACAGATCGGCTTCATATACTGCACATGTGTCATAGTGGATAGATCCCGATGGGACATATAGGCCTACATATGCAGTATCATTAAGAATGATTCTAGTGTGCAGCCAAGTATGGCATTTACTAATTATTTAAACTGATAAAGACACAAAGACTATAGGGAGAGAGACAGAGAGACTGAGGTGGGAGGGTTTAGCAAGTCATGGAGGAATGAGAAAGAGTGAACTGTGCGTGCTTGCATGCATGCGTGAAAGAGAGAGAGAGAGAGAGAGAGAGACATTGGGATAAAAGAGGGAGATATTGTTGATGAAGAGTACTGAATCCATAATAATAAGGTTAAGGAATGACCCATATTGTATAATAGGGCACATCGATACAAGGAAGTGAACATCTGTTCTGTTCTTTACATACTTGAACCACAGACAATATTACATAACACCTCAACCATCCCAGGTATTGCAGACACTCCCATCAATACACACTGACAGGAGGAGAGAGAGAGAGAGAGACCTTGCTTTGCCTTGCCTTGCCTAATGTGTACACATTAATTTAAGGGCCTTTCAAACGTGAAGCGATTTAACGCGCCTAGTTCATTTCCAATGAGACCTGCGTTGTGGAGCAGTGGCGGTGCGACAACGCAAGTGTAACTATTTACGTGAGCGCGGTCCCGTGAATTTGTTGCGTGCGTGCTCGTTTCGTGCACACGCCCGCGACTCACCAGACCTGGATTCTGTTGAGCTTATTTTTGTTACGCTTGTGTTGTCGCGCCCCTCTTGAGAAGACCTGTAGCAGACCTCTCGTATAGATCCAGGCAACAACGTGTGCGCTCCTCGCTTCCCATTTGAAAGGCCCTCCAGAGTTAGCTGTACAATCCATCCAAATAACTGATCCAACCCACATTTAAAACGCATCAGTAAACCAAGTCCTAATCCATTTTACATTTTAACTGGCCTGTCATGGTCAATTATCTGTCCAGTCTCTGGTGTAAGCCAATTGTTAAAACGGTTAGAAGAATTGAAACGCTTTGGCCGCAAAGAGAACATTAGCATAAAGTGATATGGTAGCGGGCAGGGTATGCAATTAACGAACGTGCCCAAATTCAGAATGGAAAGGTCTCGAGTCCAACCCCCACATGAGCCATGTGTCACATTAATGTGTCCTTCTCCTTCAGCAAGACATTGAACCCACTTGTCTGCCAACTCGTTGTGGAAACTAAACCGTTTTGATTTTAAGATAAGAGTTCCATGATGTTTGTACGTCTTCTGTTTTGTATGTGTCTATGGAGTTGACATTACTCGAGTACAGGGGTTTTCAACTGATTATGAACCAAGGACCACCACCACGACTAAGAATCAACCTGGGGACCACTTGTTGTGTTGGGTGGGGGGGGGGATATGGGCTTGGTGTGAAATGAAATATTGACTGTAAGAGCTTAATTTAATGTGTTAATTTGAGATGAATTAAATCAAGCCCTTAACAGTCACTATTTAACTGACATAATGCTAGCGGTCCAGAGCTTAAAAAAAAAAGAGTAGGAACCACTGGTCTATTCCATTCCCATAATTGCCCTTATACTGTTTTCTTAACCTTCCAAAGTTCCATATGAAACTCATGTCTGATTCATTGCAACTTATATTATATCAGCAAGCACATGCGATTGCATGATTATAATGGGCACATTTCCTAATAATGGTTATGCAACCAGTCAATCCGGTACACGTTCCCTTGAAATTCTCGACATCTAAACCACAACATTGACATGTCATCATACATCACCCTCCCCCATTCCTCCATTATCATACAACAGCTGTGGGTGCGGCCTCAGTTCAGGTGGGTGCTGCCAAGGTGAAAACCAGCTATTCTTAATGAACTGATGGGTGTGACCACACAAAAACATCATTTTTAACACATCCTGTACACTTTTTGGAACAAAATTGTGCTCCTACTATAATCATAATAACTGATGATCATGTTTTAGGGAAGAAAGAAATCATGGCACTCCATCTTTAACCAAATGGACCATTTGGTTCCACACAGAGTTAAAAAGTGTGCGTGCGTGCGTGCGTGTGAGCTGAGAAATGATGTTTGCGTGCTGGGAAAGGTAATACAGCATGGAACACAATGCACCGGATGCTAAGAGAAGGACAGGGCTGGGCAAACTAGTTTTACCTTTCACATCAGCTCATGAAACAGGTGAGGAGTTATATTATACTCCCTGTCGTGTGTAGGCCTAATGCGTTGCACCGAATGCGTGCGAAAAGAACTCCCAGGTGTTCAATATTTGAGTAGTACTGCATTTGCAGTGCAATTTAAAAAAAATCATTATTAGCAAGTGAAGACGGGTCTGAAAATGAAAATGTAGTCCGTGATAACATACTGTACCTTGCAGACGGTGCTCAGGGCATCCAGTGCCGTCTCTCCTGGATGTACGATAACCAGGACAGGCTGGTCGTTGGGCAGACACACCCAGGACGGAGTCAGGTAATCAGGGACCCAGATGTCACTGTCCACGTTCTGCTGGGGAACACCTTTCACGGAGTCTTCCCTCCGACTCTGAAAAACACAATGGGACGACCCCACCTTTACAATGAACATGCTCTGAAAATGCACGCCGGCCCACGCCGGCCCACCCATCTGACTGGCCGCCGTGTAAAGTGGTCAAGATCATGGGCAGGCCGCCAACTCCTTCAAGATTTTCAGGCAGGCCCTGGTCCACAAAAGGTTGAGGACCACTGTTGTGTAGGCGCACGCACGCAAGCGCGCACGCATGCACGCGCACACACACACACACACACACGCACGCGCACACGCACACACACACACACACACACACACACACACACGCACACGCACACGCACACACGCACACACACACACACACACACACACACACACACACACACACACACACACACACACACACACACACACACACACACACACACACACACACACACACACACACACACACACACACAGATGAATAGAAGATAAACCATGAGGTGATAAATGATTTACCTGTTCTGAACGTCTATTTTGTACATACAGCACGAGGGGATATCAATATTTGACACCTCCCAGACATCTGAATCGTTAGTCAAACACTGATCCTAATTCAGCTGTATTTTATTTATGCTATTCAGAGTGGCACAGACTTGTGTGTAGGCTGATAGCATCACCACTGAGTGCAGGGTACCAGATCATATTACCTTTAAATCTAATCTAATCGTCTGTGTGTGTGTGTGTGTGTGTGTGCGTGCACGTGTGTGCGTGCGTGTGTGTGTGTGCATGCGAGTGCGCTCGTGTGTGTGTGCGCTCGCACGCGCATGTGTGAGAGAGTCTCCACATCTGACATGAGGTCCATGCTCTGTGACCTTTGAGTCCATCAGTCTGACCTCTGACAATCTGCCCATCCCATCAGTACAGACAGATCCTCTCCTCTTCCACGGCAGACTGTTTGTCACTGATAACATATCTGCTCCTATCAGGTAACCAGACAGCCAAGATAGCCCTTTCTTCTTTTCATCCCTCTCTCATGCCTGCCCCGCCCCCATCCATCACTGCCTCTGCTACCCCCCCAGCCCAGTCCCCCCCCCCCCCCCCCTCCATCGCTCGTCACACAACCCCAACATTAGGATTTTAATTCTCACCACACAATCTGCTGATAGTTATAACAACCTAACTGCCATGGTGGTCCCTTGTTTAACTGAACTCAGACTTTTAGTATACTCGGTGTGTGTGGGTGCGTTTGTGCGTGTGTGTGTGTGTGTGTGTGTGTGGCCACATGCGCACGTGTAGCACTCTGCACATATATACTGTATGTATGCATCTATACACTACTTTAATCCCTTTAATTGTATACATACATAAATACATTTCTTAGATTGGAATAGTTTTTATTTTGACGCTTGCTTTGGCAATGTAAACATGTGTGTTTTCTCATGCCAATAAAGCTCCTTTCAATTGAATTTAATGTATATACCCATGTGCATTCACATATGTATATAATACTATATAATGTAAAGTAATGTACAGTATGTGTGTGTGTGGGCGAGAGAGAGAAATTGGAAGAGACAAAGAGAGGCAGACAGAGAGGGAGACATAAAGGCGCGCGCACACACACACACACACACACACACACACACACATTCTTATAGACAGACAGCAGCCTGGGGTTGGGGGGTGCCTCCTCCTCCTACTCCCTGAACTCCCAGGCCTCCTCGGCACCATCTGGCTCCCCTCCTGGCCTACCCAGCATGCCTCTGCTGGGGGTGGGAGAGGCATGGGCAGCATGGTAAACTAACACCCCACGCACGCACACACGCACACGCACGCGCACACGCACACACGCACACGCACACACACACACACACTCACACACACACACACACACACACACACACAGGCGTCTCCAATAATCTATCCTCCCTCTGTCAAAAGCAAACATAGTAGGCTCACAAAGCTTTTTTTCCTTTTTCTTTTTCAAGCGTTATCAGTCTTTGCTTTGTTTAGACAGGACAGTGTAGAACAGGGAGAGATATTTCAAAATGTCTTCCCACTTCTACTTTCCCTTCACTGGCTTCCGGATGCTTCCTGCATCCAATTCAACACACTGGTGGTGATGAACTACCAGGCACTGCCATGGCATAGCCATGAGGGACGGAATGCCCTTACCTGAAGGGCACGATCCACCCCTACACCCCTCCCACACACTTCAGATAAGCTAATACAGGAACATCCCTCCCACTGTCGTAAACTCTTCTCTTACTCACGTGCCTGGCTCTCAAGCTGTGCTATGTCTTCTCGCCCTGAGTCAGAACAGCAGACTCACTTTACATTTCCCCTCACAGTCTGAAAAGCCACCATCTCCAGAGACCACCTCAGGCCCTATAAGACTTCTTATTTCCTTGTGCAGTATCATTACTTGCTGTCTATTTCGATAAGATGATAGTTGTTTTCTTGGCACTTTATTCATGTGACCATTTACTCTGTTGGCTAACATTCACGCCAAGTACTCTGCATAAGAGCATAATGTCAAATGTCTGAATTCATGCAGCTGGGGGCAACTAGTGGGGGAAGTCATGAAACGTGGGTCCACCAATCCTCAACGCACATGGAGCACACCTTTAAAAAGTGTCTTCTGATCCTAACACTGCATTGTGCTAAAACCACTATCCTCCTGCACTATCCTAAAAACACTTACTGTAGAAAACCACTAAACCTTGGAAAGGTGCTGTTCGCCAATGCTGACTGTGCAATATGCAGTTTAGAAATACACATAATTAAAACACTGCAATTTGACTACCGGTATCTTTCTATTGCCTCCTGCGTGCTGTGTGTGTGTGCATGTGTGTGTGTGTGTGTGTGTGTGTGTGCGCGTGCACAGAAGGGAAATCAATCCCCTATAGTGCTGCCTGTGGTCCTCTAATCATAGTGGTTCGGTGTTCCTGCAGAAAGTGCTACCATGAGCAGAGTTGTGACAGCATGCTGGTACTCTGCCTGCCCTCTCTCCTCTACCGTACAGACCAGAGGTCAGCATGCTGGTACTCTGCCTGCCCTCTCTCCTCTACCGTACTGACCAGAGGTCAGCCCGGATGGAGCTGACGGGAACTGTCCTTGACACAATACGGGCATCCAGCCCTAGTATAAGCTATGCTGTCGGTCAGTCTGTCGGTCCAACATTTTCAAGCACAAACCAAGATGCACTGTTAGCTTTGTTTTCTGCTTAGATTAACAGGCAGAAATGGATTGCAGTCATTTGACTTGATCACATAGCTTAGTTAGTAGTTACAGACGACTGCAGCCGAGTGGCTATAGAGAGAGGCCAGCTGAGAATGGACAGGTCACTGGTTCGACCCTCGGCTCACACAGTCGCAATGTTGAAGTGCCCCTGAGCAAGACACTTAACCCCGCACAGCTCCCCTCGTACATTCATCTGTGCCATCTGAGCAGCCATCTGCTGGCTGAATCAGTAAAAGTACCTTGAGGGGGTTCCAGTGGGTCCCCAGTTAAATGATCAACAGATCGATAGTAGCATGTACACTCCTCAGAGAGTTCCAGGGATTACATTTTTTAAATAATAATCATATCATATGCATATTAAAATGAAAAAGGTTGATAATCACACTCCTCCTATACCAGGTTCAAATATCTCCCATCAGGTGAAGAGTGAGTCTTAGAAACACATGGAGCTGACATATTAACAGCCTTGTTGGTTCATGGCCTCGTAGTTCTGTGATGTCCCTCCATGGTTATCACGGTGTACAGAAATGCACCTCGCAAGCTTTTACGGAGGCTAATGAAAGTCTGGAGTGTTTATTTCACTCTGAGAGGGTACTCTCATAGTTAATTAGACATGCTACAACCTCATTTAGTGTTTGTATGTTTTGTATTTGTACACTTAACTTTTTGTCTTGTTCGTTTTGGTCTATATCTTTCTATTACTCTCTTAGCATTATCTAACTATTAAAACAAACTTGATTGAAAATTGATCTACTGAGCTGAGTTCAACAGGTTAGATGCATTGCGTCAGATGTATTGCATCAGATCTCGTGTACTGGTCATTTTTGCCGAGGGCTGAAGTCAGTTAAGTTCTTACAGATTTCTCGCTGGCAGAATCTTCAAACATGCGCTCCAAAGGCTTTTTCACTGGCTCCATCCTGTCAACAAACACCTGCAAACACAAAGTATTGTACAATAATTCACCTCTTCATTTAATCATTTCATTCAAAAATGTGACACGTGCTGTACTGAATGCTACAGAGAAATGTTTCTCCATAAAAACTCTGACCATGATGTCAGCGTTAATTTTAGGTCAATCTCCTCACATGGAGAATGTTGTTTTCAAACATATGGTGCCTGAATTCATATACCAAGTGAGAAGTGGGAGGTTTATGACCTGGAGCTTTACACCTCAAAGCATTCAAGTGGTTGAGGTCAGAACAAAATGGATCCCTGAAATAAACGTGCCTTTGTTGGTCTGCTTTAATTCACAGTATGTTTTACACCGGCATTTTTCACAAACCACGGCCCCGTCATTTCATGAGACAAATTCCAAATGACGTGTCCTGAGTCATTTGCTTCTCGAGGACCCGAGAGGAGGCTCTCCAAGGTGTTGGAATGAGGATACGTTTGCATTTGCAGATTTTATTTTTGTCAGAAGGAGTGACGTGAGAATGTTTAGGTTTAGTTTTACTTTTAGTTATTGGATACGGCAACAGACAGGCTTGACAGGCTCTTCGGGCTAAACTATACACTGTATGGGAGATGGGATCCAAATCCAAAATTGAGTTTATTTTTATACTCATATTTGTAGTCTTACACTTATACTGATATCCTGACCTACACATATCCAGTTACAGGACATCCAGAGGCCTTGCTGGCTTTCGTAATCAGGAGTTCATCAATATCGGGACTTTGCCCAGACCGATACAGTGGTTCTCAATGTTTTAGCACCAGAATAGGCAATAGGGATGCTAGGGCCCATGTGATTAATATAATAATATTCTGTTAGATGATGTGAGACTGTATAGTCACCTGGCTGATGGAGGGATGTCCCTTAGTCTTCCTCTTGGCGGTGGTGTCCAGCCCCCAGAGGGAGGAGAAGCGACTGCGTCGCTTGGTGGAGGGGCGGGGCATGGCTTGGCTCCGTCTCCTGATGCTGTTCTCCGTACGGGCTGCGACCTGTGAGGGTTTGTTTGGGGAAAACATGAGTCACAATGAAAATGGTGCAGTGACACTCATCCTGCTGTGGCATCATAGCCCATTTGCTGTATCTCTGCTCTCAAAATGTGAGTTTCTTTTCTTAGATACACAGCCAGATATACAAACTTTTGGGTGACCGCGCTTTTGCTGCTGCTGCCCCCAGGCTCTGGAACAGCCTGCCTCTTCACATTACGCAGTACACTGCGGTTCTTAAATCCCTACTCAAGACTGACTTATTTTCCCTTGCTTTTAATAATTTGTGTGAGTGTACACTTATTATTCATCTATATTTATTCTCCTTTTTGTGTCATGTCTTATCAGGAAAAAAGGAGTCGAGAGAGAGAGGATTTGAACTGATGACGATGTATTCAGGTGGTGTATAATGTGTTTAGCATACCAAATGGCTCAGCCAAGCCCCATGTGATAAACCTTGGTGTGCTTTTTCCTGACTCATGTTTTCAGTTTGATATGCAAAGTAAATTCTGTACTATAATCAAATTCTTTTAGCTTTGTATCATCGCCAAAAATCAATCAAAGTTCTCCACACCCATATATAGTCTCCTGTTTGGACTACGGCAACTCCCAGTACACTGGGATTAGTCAGTCATCCCTGCTTTGCAGGCAACAGGTCCAGAACGCCTCAGCCAGGCTCCTGACAGGTACTCAGAAGAGAGACCATATCACCCCTGCCTGCTGTCTCCACTGGCAGTGAGTATAATGGTTCAGAATACATTTTAAGAGTCTCTTGTTTGTTTATAACACTCTAAATGGGCTGCCTCCCTCCTGTATGGCAGACCTTTTCACCTCTCCTTCTACCTGCAAGGCCAGCTGACGTGACTTGCTGTCCCAAGTCCAAACTTAAGTTCAGGGGTGACTGCACTTTTACTGCCGCTGCACTAAGACTACCTTCCCCTCCTTGGAATTTGGCAGCCGGAGTTGTTTTGTGCGGTTACTGCTTTTATGGAAATGCACAAATATTTCAAGTCTGTCAGTCTACTGCACGCAAGAACGCACTTTCATGTCTGATAATGCACACTGGTGCATGAACGCAGCATTTTCAGTCGCTTATCTCCCCCCAAGTGACCTGAACTCACAGACAGAAACACTTCTTGGCTTTTCTGGGTTAGTTCACATTAGGGCACTCAGTTGTGAACAGCATCGTGCAGACATGCACGCACACGCAACCACATTGAGTGTTGCGTGCGCATGTGTATGTGTATGAATTACTACACTTGTGAGCTCTATATTACCCCACAAATAATATAGTCAAATTGGAGAAATAGACATTGTGAGGAACATTTCCCTGGTACTCAGAAGACAAAATGTGGTTGTTGTTTGGAGGTATGCTTACAATTAGGAAAAGGACTCAGGTTGGGTTAGGATAAGCAGGTTTAGATTATGCCTGATTTATACTGGTGTTGTGCACCGAACAAATAGCTGATCTACAAGCTCACAACAGCTTTAGGCCAATCTGTAACTGTCCTTCATAAAATTGGCTTCCTAAAAAGTTTGCGTGTGTGTGTGTGTGTGTGTGTGTGTGTGTGTGTGTGTGTGTGTGTGTGTGTGCGTTCCTCTCTTTGTCTCTTCCAATTTCTCTCTCTCGCCCACACACATTCTTACTTTACATTATATACATAATTGTGTGTGTGTGTGTGTGTGTGTGTGTGTGTGTGTGTGTGTGTGTGTGTGTGTGTGTGTGTGTGTGTGTGTGTGTGTGTGTGTGTGTGCCATGAGTCAGTCAGTCACGCACATGATTGGTCGGATATGTAAGACCCTTCTTACATAAACTGTGTGCAAGAGGTCCTTTAATGAGATTCTCATAAGAACACCTCCTTAGGCAGAGGACAATAATAATCCTTATGATGCGGACGGACGGACGGGTGCTGGGATAAAGAGATGTTCTTTTTTTTAACGAGCACACTGAAGTGAAAATGTGAGACAAACACAACAGAAAGAAGACACATGAGGTTATGGCAAGCAGTTTCACACCTGAGAACCATTTATTTCCCAGTCTGGTCTGGTTAAATAAAGATGTTTTTAAAATAATAGAATTCAGCCAATCAGCTGAACACAATCCGTGCTCAAACAGACAGACACACATACTAGGAGGGGCTATAGCGCCCCTCAAAAAAATCGAAAGAACAGAACTAAAACATCACGTGTGCAAGAATAGTAGTGTAAAATAAAATCAATGAGAGAATCAATACAATTTTCAACACCTAAATTATGGAAAGGCCCTTCGATAAAAGTTATCAATAAAAGAAAATGTGTTCTATGGATATGAAACGGTAATTCTTAGAGGTGGTGGTGGGTGGGTGGTGTGGCAGGGGTGATGCAGAATGAAATTATTTTATCAGTTCACCCTTCCAATGCACAACAGGAACGGAAAATAAACAACAACAACATAGAAGCCGAGAGACAAACAGAAGGGCGGGGGAGGGGGATGGAGAGAATGGAGGTACGAGAGAACAGAAGCCAAAGTACTGTTGATAGAAATTAGGAGTAAGTTTGGAAAGATGAGAGGGTGGGAGAGGAAGAACGCCAGGGCTTAATCCATTCTGAACGGGCACCCATTTTGGTGTCAGCATCATGTCGTGCTTTAGCTATTTAAAAATAGCAGATCTACAAGCTCATATTGCGCCACCGAGTGGCCTGCTATTTTTTGAAAAATCGAAGAGCGACTGACATTTTTTAGAATCTGATCTCAGGTCAGAATGGGTTCATCAGACCAGTGTGTGTCCGGTGGAAACCTCGTATGAATCTGATCTCAGGTCAGAAGGGCTTAATCCATAATTTCACTTACGTCGCACGGTGGCATCATGTGCCAAATATAGCAGACATACAAGCTCTGCTATTTTCGATGTGCGACACCTTCGTGCAATGAAGTATGAATCAGGATTTAGGCAGATACGAGGAGGAAGGGGAGGAGAAGGAATGACAGGAGGGGAGAGGTGTGGAGGGAGAGAGAAAGAGAGACAGAGAGCAGACGTGGCTAAGCCTGCTTGTGGGAAACTGCCTCAGGGTTGGAGGCCTGCTAACCGACACACTATTGATCCAAACATCCAGGAATAAAACACAATCACACTTTGTTGACTGTGGGTTTGTGTGTGTGTGTGTGTGTGTGTGTGTGTGTGTGTGTGTGTGCACGCGTTTCTGCGTGTGTGCACATGTACGTGTGCGTGTGTGTGTGTGTGTGTGTGTGTGTGTGCGTGTCTGTGTGTGGAGATAAGACATTCACTCACCTCAAGCTTTTGCATTCCCCCTTTGTGTCAAATATCTAGATATACTGTATGCATCGCGTGCCTGGCACACAGCACTTACTGTCAATACATCCACGCGCACACCATCCACATGACCAGGTATGCATGTCCTGCGTGGTTAAGGTATGCATGTCCTGCGTGGTTAAGGTATGCATGTCCTGCGTGGTTAAGGTATGCATGTCCTGCGTGGTTAAGGTATGCATGTCCTGCGTGGTTAAGGTATGCATGTCCTGCGTGGTTAAGGTATGCATGTCCTGCGTGGTTAAGGTATGCATGTCCTGCGTGGTTAAGGTATGCATGTCCCTGCGTGGTTAAGTGGCACGTTATGTCATGACAAAACATTCCCGACCGCTGCGATACTTCATTCAGTACATTCTTTGAGGGCTCGGCAGGGTGACATCGGGGAATGCAGCGGTTGGTGGGTGTGCGCCGAGCACTGAGCTCATGGCTGGGCCTTTAGCCAGATGGGGGGGTGGAGTGGGGGTGGGGGTGGGGGGGGGGGGTTACTTGGAAGGGAAATGACTGGAGAACGCAATGGCAGGATGATTTGTTTTGCACACCGCCTTCCTCCTCTTAAGACACCGATAAACAACGGAGAATGAAGAGAATGATCTGAATGTGGTGAGGTGAAACCCAGCGTATACGGGGCTGGTTCTGGACAACCGCATATCCCAACGACTCAGCGGCGGGCACTGCCCTCCCTCCCATGAGTCCTTGCCGATAAATGGTGCATTTATTTATATACAGTAGCGCTTTCATCCAAAGCGCTTTACATAGATTGGGCATTACATTCTCCCGTGCACACACACATTCATACACCCATGGCAGAGGTAACGATGCAAGGCACCAACCTGCACATCGGGAGCAATTAGGGGTTCACTTCAGAGTCTTGCTCAAGGACACTTCAACACTAACTCTGAGTGAGTGAGTGCATGCATGTGCATGCGTGCGTGCGCGTGCGTGTGTGTGTGTGTGCATGTGTTTGTGTGCTCCTATATTACCAGTGCATGGAATGAGGACACAGAGAAGATGCCTAGTCGCCCCATGGAGAGCTTGGTGGGACGGGAGGCAAAGCCCAGCAGGCGTTTGGGATTGGGGGGCTCCCCTCCCTGGAGACTGGCCAGATAGCAGCGACAGCGGAACAGATCCATGTGGAACTGCTCCAGGTTCTGCTCCCACAGGAAGATCTGTCAAGAGAAGTAGAGGCGAAAGAGAGAGCAGAGGGGCGAGAGACAGAGACAGAGAGTGACGGAGGGAGAGAGCGAGAGAGGGATGAGTGAGAATGAGAGACACACAGAGGTAATGAGACACAAACACTCTAGAGAAGTCCCAGTAGGTCATGGAAGACACTCCATGATCTCCATCCCAATTCTCTTCAAACGAGAGGTTCCAGCCCGCCGATCGGTCTGATATCTCGGAGTCATCATTGTCATTATTACCTGTTGTACCCTTTTGTACCCAAACTGCCATATATATGTCTGTCTGTTTCCCTTTTATGCCTGTATAAAGATCCCTGTATGCTCATACCCTGTATGAGGGCGTGCCCATATACTGTATGGGCAATTGGGCATATTGATTGGATGGGTGGTTCTGGACAACGACTCGGCGGTGGGCACTTCCCTCCCTCCCTCCCTCGAGTCCCTGCAGATGTGGGAGCCGAGTTTGAAGTCGGTCGGTCCATGTGGCCCTGGACAATCAGATCTTCTCCATATATGGGTTTGTTTTATGGTTATGTCTTAGTCATAATATAGTGACATGCCTATTTATGGGTGTATCAGAGTGACGTGGCCGTGGTCCTGCCTATATATGGGCGCATGTGGTTTGTTAATGGTTGGGTATGTCTGATTCAGAGCGACCAATTTTAATATAGAATCAGCCTAAAACAGCTCACTTTGCAATTTGGCCCATAACTCTTGAACCACGTACAGGTCATACAGGAGGCAACGTCATAAACAGGGCCATACATATAAACATTGATCAAGGTTTGTGTTGAGGGGACAAACAATTAAAATAATAATTAATACAGAGTCCAAATTATTATGGATCCCACCGCAGTTCTAGGAAAGCCCCGCTGTGATTGGCCAGTAGTCGTTGTGATTGACAGTTCTCGTTTTTGCGACCAGTCCATTAGTCCTACAACTACAACCTATATCAAACCCTCCCCCTAAACCTAACCTCCCACAGGTCAGCACACCTAAACCTAACCTTAACCCATGTCTATATGAGCTTGTAGATCTGCTATTTTTCAATAGCTAAAGCATAACATGATGCCAACACCAAAATGGGTGCCCGGTCAGAATGGGCTAACCAATGACTAGTCTAAACTAAGTTATGCACCCCCCCAAACCTAACCCGAACGGCCTAACCATCAGTAAAACTATGCCTTCCCGGGAGCCAATCAGACACATGGTGAGGCGGGTCTACCCTAGAACGTTGGTGGGATTCATAATCACGCGTCCAATCTACCCCAAATTTGAATGAATCACACATTGAAGGGCATCTAAACAAGACAGAGCTAAAAGCCATTTCACTGCCTGGTGGAGATATGCGCTCCGAGTGCCCTTCTTTTCTGTTTTGTTGAGGGCGTTGGCGTAGGATGAGTTGTGATGTGGAGAGTTATTACTCAACAATGCAAAAATACACTAGTCACATGTATATACATGATACACAAAGTAGGAGGACACATGCAGTGTGTGTGTGTGTGTGTGTGTGTGTGTGTGTGTGTGTGTGTGTGTGTGTGTGTGTGTGTGTGTGTGTGTGTGTGTGTGTGCGTGCAGTGTGGTTTTGTGGAATAAACAAAAGCAGTTGAATATAAAAAGAAAGTGAAGCAAATAAAAAACAACTACACAAATCATTTTTACATTTTTTTCTGCATACAATACTCCATTTTGGTGTGCTCGCAATGCAATATAAGACTGAACATGCACACTGTACGGATTGTATTATATTAGAATACACCATTAAAACTGAATTATCTCGATCTGTCGTCAAAATAAACTGTAAACAATAATTACAACAAAGACCTAGCCACAAATTAGTTACTTTTTGTTTACCCGACTTCGTGTGCAAGGTTTAATGTGTTTTAACACAATGCGAGATGCACTCTCAAACCATTGCTCTAGAAAAGTGCTATTTAATACGTACAGTATTCATACGAGCTTGGTACATGTAGGGACTTTTCCGCATGCGGACACAGCCTCAGTGAATGCATGCATGCAGTACAATGATGTACTTTAGTATGCAGAGACTTAATCTCAGCATATGAGCACCAGAGACAGTTCAAACGCTCAGCACTGTCTGCATATCAGTGTATGTTTGAACATCTGAAGCCATTCTCTTGGGTGTTTAGCGCTCCAATCATCTGAAGGTCAATGGAGACACGGCAGCATGCTGTCAATGGAGACACAGCAGCATGCAAGACACGCAGGGCTGGCAGGAGACTTTGAAACCGGTTTGTATCCCCATAACTGTGTTTACAAAGCGCTTTAACAAACAAACCTGTAGTTATGTTCCTTATATAGAGGTTAAAGGTTAGGGTTAACAAACAAACCTGTAGTTATGTTCCTACTTCCTTATATAGAGGTTAAAGGTTAGGGTTAACAAACAAACCTGTAGTTATGTTCCTTATATAGAGGTTAAAGGTTAGGGTTAATAGGGAATACTGTAGGACAGTTCATGTGATGTTGGACAAAGAAGACGGCTTGACTAATCCTCCCTCTTCAGGCCTGATTGTCCTGTATGCATATGTGCAGTTATGTACAGTAAGTACAGTACATGACCTACTATGAGAACTGGATTGAACTACTGTGCATATGGGAGACCTCCACATAGTATATAACAAAAAAAAAAAAAAAAAAAAAAAAAATAGAACACGGTATTATAAATCATCAGAGTGGTTCTCCAAAGTGCTTTAACAAACAAAATGAACAGAAACATCGTGTTGATCATAATAAACGAGTCCAGCCAACCCCCCACCTGTTCCAGGATGGTCTTCCTCTTCTTGGCGTCAGTGACGGTGGACAGCTGCATGTCTCCCATCTTCTTCATCTTCTCGTCCATGTCTATCTTCTGTTCCAGCTTGCGGATCTCCGTGCGCAAGAAGCGCACCGTGTCCTCGCGGTGATGCTGCCGGGCGAGGGCCGTGGCGCACGCCGAGTGGATCGCCGTGATCCAGTTCTCTAGCTCTGTCTGGCCTGACGTCTGGGTGGAGGGGGTGAGGGGGTTTGGAGAGAGACGGAGAAGAAACAATAAGGGGGTGGAGGTTGTGTTGGTGTGTGCGTGTGTGTGTGCGCGCGCGTGCGAGACTTGTTCTCATGCTCTCATCCATGCTCAAGCACTCTCTATATATTTCTAATTCCCGCTCATACACGCGGGTGACTTTGTAAAATCTGATCCATATAGTCAGTGTTTGTTTGTTTTGTGTTATATGAGCTTATTGTAAGTCTCTCTGGATTAGAGCGCCTGTGAATACCTGAACTGTAAATGGTAAAAAGGGCTGTGTGGCTGTCTACAGTCTGTCTACACAGTATGTGCATACTATACTGTATATGTCCATACAAACCAAAACACAAAGACTACAATAACATAATAGTTTCTTAATATTTCTTATATCTATCCAATTTCTTTTAAATACACATTAACCACTTATAGCCTATCGTATTGTATTTCGTTGTACATCGAAGAGCAAAAACAGCAGATCTTGTAAATCAGCTATTTTGACAGTTTCAATTCCCCAAATAAGACATTATTTGAATTCTTCAGAATTTGTCTTTGACTTTTCTTTCTTTTTTTCTCTCCTTTCTTTCTTTTTTCTTAGCCTATGATGACATGCCCAAAATAGAGACGCCAGGTTGAAGGTGTTTAAAATATCACAGTGAGTATGAGTCAGAGAAACAGATGCTCTTTGGTTTTCAGGATTAAGGCCACATGGCTTCGCCTCAGTGATGAAGTGTCAACCTATGTGTTGCCAACAAACGACAAAATTACCCACAATCCAGCCCGGGCCAGCGTGGGCAGCACACGCATGGATTGTGCAGTGACTGCAGTCATTTCCCTCTAGACTGTAAATGTCTCTTTCATGGGTAAGTACAAGCGTCTTTCTTGGTATTATTCTGTCACGAAGAAATTGAGACGTGCGAATGACAGCCAAACAATGGCGAGTGAGAGTTATCATTAACCTTTCTGAGAGGGACCTGAATACAATCCCATCATCGTTTTATCATCAGTCATCTTCCCATTCATTGATTGAATGCCACCCAGGACAGCTGCCATGAATACAAATGGAGGCGCCGTATGTGTGTAGCAGTGGTAAGTGTGCCAGATCACTGTCATACTGTGACAGCGTGGCCTTTAAACATGTCACATATTAAAATAAACACACTGACACATCACTAGCTTATCTAGCACACACAGTAGAATGTCATGTGCGCAAATAACCACTGTATTGCTCTCTCTCTCTCTCTCTCTCTCTCTCTCTCTCTATCTCTCTCTTACACACACACACACACACACACACACACACACACACACACACACACACACACACACACACACACACACACACACACACACACACGCACATGTGTACTGTACATGTATGTATGCATACATGCAAGAAAGGATGCAGAATACACATACAGATAGGTGTGGTCAGTAGCTCTCTCTCTCACCTGGAAGAGGAAAGCATCCCCCACAGAGTTGCTGAGACAGAAAACAAAGTCCTTCTTGGGATGTTCCGGCACAGCCTGTACGATGCTATTTTCTGCCCACACGGCGTGCTTGGGAACACTGTTGTGGTCAATGCCTGATCGACCGTCTGTCTCATAGAGGAACAGAGTGCAACCTGGAGACAAATTAGAAGAGAAAGGAGGGGTAGGAGAGGAGAGAGAGACGGAAATAAAACAGGTGTGAAAATAGCATCGATTGCATACCAGACTTGTGTTTTAGAAGACTAATTTAACTTAGAAGGTGTATGAGAGTGTGTGAAATTATATTCCTTTATATTAGGCTACACCTCTACACCTTTTCAAATGTGTTTATGGCATGGCGGCTCTGTAAGAGTCTGTCTCTTTGTAAGGGCATAATCTGCAAATCACTGGACCAGTATACATAAATGTTGTTGTGCAACGCTGACAATAAGCCTTTTTTCCACATATGTTTACTATTTTTTGAAACATTTAACTTGGCCCGCACTTTTCCTCAATGTAGCCTGACAGCACGTCGCGGGTTCGAGTCCCGAGCCCGGCGGCCTTTGCTGCGTGTCATTCCCATTGTCTCTCTTCCCATTTCCTGTCTCTCTTCAATAAATGTAATACTATCCAATGAAGGCAGAAAAAGCCCACAAAATATATATACTAAAAAAAAAAAGAGTGAGACATTTTATAATGTTAATGAATGGCAGTCGGATCAGGCTGAAACATTGCACAAAGTCACAGATGACATCACAGAATGGCCATATGAAGTCAAGATGAGAGATGTCCAAGATGAGAGATGTCCAAGATGAGAGATACATTGGCAATAACCTCAAACCAACAAAACGGTGTAAAGCACAATAAAGTATAAAAACCAAGTGACTATGTTGTTTTCATTGTCACGGTGGGTGATAAATACGACAGGTTTGGCTCGTGCAGTTCATCCTCAGCCTTAACAAACAGCACAAGGTCTGGAGGAACACAACGAGGACTGATGTGATTATGCGTTTGAAGAATGAGCAGCGAGCGGAAAGGCAGACAAGAGCAGGCATGCCAGCAGAGAAGCTGTTTTGTTTTCCACGCGTTTCAAGTGGGTGAGATCGCATTAGATGCGGGCACCGCAACAATATTAGATTGTGATGAATCGCAGCAGGAGGAAACATAAAGCAGAATAGATGAGGGTGAGAGGGGGACGGTAAGGGAGGGGCAGAGTCAAGGGCACAGGCTTGATGTGATTATAATAGAGTCTGGGGTCCATAGAAACAGGTGTGCAGGATGTCACAGACCGAAGGGTCATGCGGTGCGTGACCGAGATCAAAGTCGAGATAATGTATGCTGTTCAATCATCGCAGTGCTACAGTACATTTAGTACTAATTTAGTAATAAGTTATTGTGCTTATTTATCCCTGGGCAATAGGATCCGTTGCCTCCAACATGTGGAAAGCACAATTAGCTCTACTTAACAGAAGAGAGAAAATCTAGAGGTGTGCAATCTGTGCATAGTTGGACCAAGTTTGTTTTAGTATCTTCAGTACCCACTGACCCACTGACATTTGCAGACAGAGAGACATGCGTGTCTGCTATTCCCTAAGTTGTATGGAAATCATAGGTGGAATTAACATGGCTCGGCTTGCTTACAATACATTATCAACAACAACAACAACACATTTTCAATGAGTCTTTGTTTTGACGTTCTACATTCTATAGTGTTTATGTACTGTATGTGTCACCTTTCAGAGAGACCCAGTAGTGTTTCCATTTGCGTCTGGTGGCAGGCTCCACCTTCTTGTTCTTCTTGTGAACCAGGAAGTTCTTCACAGCCAGAGCTCCCGCCTTCCTGACCGTGCCACCCTGGGTGCAGCCAATCAGAGTGTCTGACGGATAGGCGGTGCTCAGGGTTCCGCTGCTCCGCTCGTCGCTCAGAGCAGACCCCGCCTCCTCGATGCAGTCCCGCCTCCGGCGCGTCTGAAAGGAAGAGAGAGAGGAGAACGTTCAGTTTGGTTATTCACACAGCAGTGGTTCTCAAAGTAAGACCCCGCAGTGGTCCTTCAGGGTTTCCAGGTTGTCTCCAGCCAAATGTTTATATAGCATCAAAATCTGTTTAACCAGTACAGTATACAGTATCTGCTATTTGAAGCCATCTACAACAAGCTCACAGAGCATCACACAATGCAATGCTACAATGCTATTTGCAACAAATCTTGAAAAAGTGTGAAAGATATTTTTCTTCCGCAGCCAAATCATTTGGGGGTCCTTGACAGTTGAGAACCACTGATTTGCAATGCAGTAACATGAACACACGAGCGCTTGCGCACGCACACACACACACACACACACACACACACACACACACACACACACACACACACACACACACAGTCACACACAGTCACACACATGGACATGAACACTAACCCCCCAGGGTTGATTGTCCAGTTCCTTCCGGAAGTTCTCGTACACGCCTCCTCTTCCTCCCTCTCCCGGCCCTCCTCTTCCTCTTCGTCCGTACCCACCGCTGCCCTCCCCGCCTCCTCCTCCTCCCCCGCTGCTGCTCCCGCTGTCGCTGCCGTTGAAGATGCTGCTGTCCGCCGCCGAGTAGACGGAGAACGAGGCCGACATGGCCTTGCAGCGCCGCGACCCCAGCTCCGCCTCTCCGTCCATCTCCGCCGTGACGCCATCGATGCCACTGTCGCCGTATTCACTGCCCTCACCCAGGACGGCCGAGATGTCCTAGAAGACAGGAATAGACGCACGAGCACGCGCACGCACACGCACACACACACACACACGCACACACACACACACACACACACACACACACACAGGGGGGGGACATGATGATGGGAACAATGCAGCATAGCCATGACTTATTCAGAGGTGTTCTAAATGTGGCAAACAATGGGCCATGACAGGTTTCGTCTGCTCTTCATGTAGACTGAAGAATAAATGACACGAGTAATGTCATTTGATTGGGATACTTAGGTTTTAATGCATTCAACCCTTTTCCGACGCTCTTTTATTTGTAAATCTGTGTATATAAAACATATGGAATTTATTATATACAAGAAGTAAAATATACAGGCCCCAACGTTAGTGATCGTGTGACAATTTTCGACGTTCTAGGGTTAATCAGTACTGAACAACAGCAGGATCCTATTTATCAGCAAAATAGTTTGTTTAGAAAAAAGCTGCAGCAGTCTGTCTGTCTGTTTCCAGCCCTGTTCCCTGCAGTCCTGTTCCCTGCAGTCCTGTTCCCTGCAGCCCTGTTCCCAGCCCTGTTCCCAGCACCGGCCAGCGAAAGCCGCCTGTGTCCACTCTGAGAAGCAATGTGGCCAACCAACCACTCCCCCAGAGCATGGGAAGCGATAGCAGATGATGGGAAAAGAAGGCTGTCCTTCAACCATTCCAACCAATCATCAAAAAGTCACCAGAAAGTCTTGCAAAACTCCACATTCTGACATGAAGACAGAGGACTTGTTATGGTATCCCAGTCAAAAATAGTACACACACACACACACACACACACACACACACACACACACACACACACACACACACACACACACACACACACACACACAGAGTGAGGAGTGAGAGCACCTAGCCTCTATAAACTGATGAAGTCTGCCAGTCCTGCAATACTGCAGCAAGAAAAGAAAAAAGCCTCTTCTGTCTGATTAGAAAAAATCCTTCTGACAGCTCACATTATACTGGTGGTTAGATCAGCATTTGGAGTGAACGTGTGTGTGTGCGTGTGTGCGTGCGTGCGTGCGTGCGTTGGTGTGCACAAATCACACTTGGATTAGCGGTATCTAGACCAATAAAAGGATTACGGAAAGCTCACTCTCCATTAACAACCACAACATGTGGTGGGTAAAGGGAGTGTTCGCGGCATAGATGCTGCACTCTGCCATGCTTCTGGGGCTCATTTCAATGGTTTTCAAACTGTTCCATGTCAAGTCATTTGGCCACAGATCCCCATCTGAGAACATTTTGCACCAAGATTTGTGTTAATTATTTATGATTGTTTTTCAACAACATGTCGTCACTGTTGGGTGGAAACCTTGTATGTCCTCTCTCTCTAGGTCGTCCTCGGACGAGCCCTCCATCGTCGTTTCCAGTCATCCCGGTTCTCCGTACATCTGGCCCAGTTCGTTGGTACTTTGAGCTCCTGCGTCGTTCTTGAGTACATCCACGTATGTTAGCGTGGGGCGTCCTCGTGACCGGTGCCCGTGTGTTGGATCCCACAGCACTAGTTTGCTGGCTGGCAGCTCTTGGTGTCTTTGGCAGTGTCCTGCTAGTCTCATTCTCCTGGCTGCTACTTTCTGGCTCGCACCCTTGGCATTGCATCATACAGATTTGTGTTGGTAACATGTGTGCTCTTATTGATGTCCAAAGCTATTTATTTAACTCACAGCATGTCGCAATCGTCGCATTGTGACACTTTTTTGAGCTAGTACATAATGTTATTTTGCTACTTTTGTGCTACACTGTTGTACGTCGGTGAAGTAGGGCACTAAATAATGGGGTAAAAAACAACAACAACAAAACAGATAATGATGAAATATGGAAACACAAGCTTTCTTCCAGACACCAACAATATTGTACTGTAAGTACTGTAAACAACATACAGCACTTAGCAGCATCTATCTAAAATAAATAGTCAACACACAAAGTGTATAAGCTGTGTAACGCGCACGCACGCGCACACGCACACGCACACGCACACACACACACACACACACACACACACACACACACACACACACACACACACACACACACACACACACACACACACACACACACACACACACAGGAAGCATCCCTGGACGTCGACCAGACGTTAATTGCTCGGGTGACTGGTGTCCTCTGTCATGTCAATGAACTCCCCAACTTCCTGCACTCCACTCCCACACAAAGAACTCTATTTTTCTGGCTCTGCAGATGCGCTCGTGCATGTCCCTGTCCATGTACAGTATGTGTACGATGGAGCTTGTGCCCTTACAGTATGTACATGAGCCAGAGCCACTGAGACAGACTAATATAAGGAAGAGGCAGAGGTCTGTGTTGCAGTCTCACACCAGCAGTTTGTAGCTCAGAAGTTATTTTTTACAAAAAGTACATCACAGGCACAACGTTTTGGAGTTTTGGCCAAACAGCCGAAATGTTGTACTAGTGACACATTTTTGCACCATTAATCCTCTCCTCTTTATACTGTTACTTATTCTGTCCTGCACCAGCAACAACGGCATGTGCACAACATATCTCTTTATACAGTTACTTATTCTGTCCTGCACCAGCAACAACTGCATGCTATTATTATATGTTATTATTCCGTCCTGCACCAGCAACATCTCTTTGAACCAGTCTCACACCAGACCACCCAATCCATCCACACAGTACAATCATTATCCATCTGTAACTCTGAGAGCGTATACAACCACAAGGGATACGTTGTTTTGCAGTTGCACCCCATTACATTACTGTGCAGTCAGCAGTTCTCAGTCAGTACCTGAGTGGTTTGGGCCCGGCGGCCCTGGAAGCCCGGGCAGGGTGCAGCAGGGAATGGGATCCCCAGGCCGGACAGGCCCTCCGACAGGCAGTGAGAGCGCCTGCAGGGCAGGGTGAAGGCGCCGTACAGCCCACCTCCGTCCTCCTCAGAGGGGGACATCAGATCGGACTCCTCTCCCTGGCCGTCCATGTCCGCGCCGTCTCCCCCGTTTCGACGGTTCTTATTGGCACAGCGGCTCCTCTGGCCTCTCAGGACCGGGGTCTTCTGCTGGCTGCACAGATGGTCCAGGGAGGACGCCCTCTCTGCGGAGCCTGACACACACCAAACAGATGGGTGCTTTGTGCATGCATTTGTACGTTCCATGTACCTTCATTTAACGAAAGATAATTATTTTAATTGAGTACAGCGGAAGCCTTTTCCATTTACTGTGGTGTAGCCTCCCTTTGTTTATAACCACTTTTATAATTTCATCAATGATTAATTCCCCCTTTTCCGTTTGTCATATTGTTATTTGTTATTTTGGCCTCTTGGCCAGTTCATTATTGTAAAAGAGACTCAATGTTTTTACTAGATAAATGAAGGTATATTTATTTGTGCAACTGTATTGTGTGTGCCCACACACTGGTTTGCACATTTCGTTTCCCATGCGTGCGTGCGTGCGTGCGTGCGTGCGTGCGTACGTGCGTGCGTGCGTGCGTGCGTGCGTGCGTGCGTGCGTGCGTGCGTGCGTGCGTGCGTGCCTTCACCAGCCCTCACCTGCAGTGCCCCGCGAGCATCCAAACTCCTCCTCCTCCTCTTCCTCCTCTCCTCCGTCTATCATCTCCTCTGTGCTGGTCATGTGCTCCTGGCTCATGTCGGACAGGGAGAACTCCAGGCTGTCTTCCCTCCACATGTCCGCTGACTTGGACCTCTTCTTCTTGAAGCTCCCGCCCTCGCGGGGCCCCTCGGTGACACGCTGCAGGTACGTGACCTCCTCTCGGCCCCCCTCCACAGGGCCCCCCTCCATAGGGCCCCCCTCCATAGGGCTGTCAGGAGAGCAGGACATGACAAATGGCTTCAATATAAAGAGATATCTGACAATGGGCGATACCAATAATCAACATATCAACATATGGCCAAATAAGGCCATATGTTTTTAAATAGTGAAAATAGCAGTTCTACACAGTTCTCACAAAGCGTGTGCTTGTAGATCTGCTACTTGCGATGTCCTTGAAAATGTTTGAAAATATATATGAAACAAGTATCACTACGATGACTATCTCAGATAATCAATCGGCGGTCAATCAGCGGATTATGTCATAACTGCACCGGGCCTACCCCTCCCCCGAAGAGTCCTCCATGGCGCTGCCCCGCGTCAGCGTGTCGGCCTCGGATGTCTCCGGCGTGGGCGTGGCCAGGGCCTCGTCGTCGTCGTCGTGCTGGAAGGACGACTCGGGCCTCAGCGTCATGGCGACGCGCTGCGTCCAGTGGGGGTTGGCCCCGAACTCGGCGGCCATGAGCGCATCGGCCGGGTCGAAGGGCTCCAGGCCGCTCTCGGCCAGGGACTGGGGGATGCTGGGCGTGCTGGAGGAGCGCGTCGACGCCTCGGAGTTCCGGTGCTCCGGTTTGGCCGACGCGCCGGCGTTCTGGGAGCGCCGGGTGACCTGCTGCTGCTGCTGCTGCTGCTGCTGCTGCTTGGTGCCCGAGAGGCGCAGCGAGCGAGACGACGTGTGCTTCCGCGAGAGGTGGCCCGCCGTCACGTTGCCGTGGAAGCCGCTGTCGCCATTCGGACTCGTCTCCACATTTCCCATGATTCAGCTGCACATTGTGAGGGATTGAGAGAGAGAGTCACAAAAACAGGACATACGTTCCTCTCGAATATTGCCTTTTATTTCATATGGTGCAAAGATACCGGGTTGTGGCTCTTTCAGAGCGGGAACTCTGGGGGGAGGGGAGGGAAAAAAGGGAAGAAAAAAAAAAGTTCGAAAAATGTTGTATAATATTAATAACATTAATAAAATAACTTTGATCAAAAAACATATTTGCTTAACCACTTGAACACAGTGCTTGACAGTAACAAAGTACATTTACTTTAGTTGTTGTGCTTATTTGTTTTCTTTCTTTTATCGTATCTGTGCTTTACTTGAGTATTTGTATTTTTGGATACTCATGAGTCATGACTCATGGCCGCTGGTGGTAAATTATATTGAAATGTATTCAGTGATGTAATTTAGTTTGTTTATTCCATAAATGACGCTCTGTGCTTCCATCTTCACTAAGGCAGACAGTATGTAAAGTTAACATGGAGGACAGTATAGTCACTGGTTGGATTTAATCCTCCATCCTGTGCTCTGCTTCGGGTGTATATATTGCAGTGTCAGCTAAACACCTAAAGACAGACAATAAGCACATCAGCTGTGTGTTGTGTTGTGTTGTGGTGTGCTTGTTGCTCTAGAGAGGAGCGTCATCTCCCGCCTATCGTTATCTAAACTAGTGAGCAGGGGTGGCTTCTTGGGCCGCATCCCCGAATGTTTTCACAAAAGCCGCACATCTTTTAGATTTTTTAAATAACTTCATATTTGTGTCATTTCTCTCAGCCTGACTGGACCAGCATTGTGTGTGTGTCATTACTACTAAAGTGAGAGGCTAGCAAGACAAATGTACGTGAATTGTTGTTAGTAGGAATGAAAACAAAGATGCACCACCGGAAGAGGATGGCTGAAGTAGACTGAACGGGCCGACATCCGGTCTCTACACACGGACACAGGTGTCCCCAGAGGCAAAAAAAAAGGCTTTTGGTCAACAGGCCAAAAGCAAAAGAATATACGTGAGCTAGCTTACAAGCTCTACAACTAACAGTATGGTCATTGGTCATAAGGACGTCTTTCACAAGGAGCCAATCCCAGAAAGTAGTTATGAGTCATGTCTTCTGGATCATAGACGTAAAGGTGATCTAATCTGACCAGTGACTTCAATCTTCTATCTGAGAGAGTGAAAGGGACATTCCAGTCACTCAATGTTAATAGTATTTGTAGTAGATAACAGTAGCACAATTTGAAATGTTCACTCTATGGCCAGACAAATAATGTAGTCTGTGTGTTTGACTAGAGTTTGACTAAATTGCTGGATTGTGGCCCTTTACTAAAGATGTGATTAAAAGTGAAATGTCAAAGATGGTTGCTTGCTTTTATAGCAGGTAGCTCATTGTAAATTAATTACCCCACAATTACTCAGCTAGAATGAAAAGCAGCAGGGTCCTGGGAACCTGGGACCGAAGTTCTTCAAGACCGTAATCGTAAGCTCTCCGACAACTCACTTCACCACGTTCTCTCTGTTATATAAAGGGCTGCTGAGTCAGATACTGTCAGATCACTGCAACCTCTGAGTCACAGATCACATGCATCGGATCCTATTCTGCACGGGTCCTTCAGGCACCCAGAGAGAGGGCCCACACTGCAGAGGAACAGGACGGGGGAGGCAACGGAAGAAAGAAAGAAAGAAAGAAGAGTGCGTGGGAGGGTGTGTGTGTTTATGGATGAACAGATAGACAGACGGACGGGACGGACATCTTTCTCATGCAGATAAAGATGGGCATAATGAAAGAGTGATAGT
>NC_139697.1:60846282-60858782 GCF_964188405.1 Protomyctophum parallelum
AGAGAGACATTGGGCCATGTGTGTTATTTAAGAGCTCTACACCATAACTGTCAGACTCCCAGCCGGGTGTAGTTGTTGTTTTGTTTGGAAGAGACTCTGCATTCTGCTAAGTCTATCATCAAAGACACGCACACACGCACACACACACACACACAAGCACGTACACACATGCAGCCTGTAAAATATATACTGTTATACAATAGCACAAAGGCAGGCACAGTTCCACTCGTACAATCACATGCGCACGCAAAAACACATGCGCACGCACGCAACTTACGCAAAAAACGCGTGCACACGCGCACACACACCCCTGAGGGTTTCAAATCCCCGGAGAAACCTGAGCCAAGGATTTCCCACAGTAAAGTAAAGTAAAGGCTAAGGGGCCTGTCAGAACAGTCACCAGGCACACCCTTCCTTCCTACAGTATGTCAGTCTTTTCATCTTTGCACCTGCTTCATCACAGCTCCACCCAATATGACACACCCCTCCTCCACCTCCACCGCTGTTCTCTGGGGGAGGCGTACTGTCTTGTGCCGCGCTGTAGCATTAAGCTCTAATTGGCGACAAGCCACAGTGCAGTGCCATAGTTCGCTTAAAAACATAGCCAACTGTCTAGAGTCTAGACCTTTTACTGGAGAGCTCATTCATACGACACTGACAGTGCAGGAATCAGGCAAGCAAAGTATTAGTATATCTTTTATTTTTTATTGCATTGTTGTGTTTATTTTAATACCCTCTTTTATTTTTATTGCATTATTTTGATTATTTTAATACCCTCTTTTATTATTTTTTAATCTGTCATTTGTTTTATCCAGTTTCTCTTGTCCAGTTTATTTTATGGGATTATGTTTTACATAGTTTTGCTTTGGTTGATTTATGATTTAATATGCCTATCATGTTTGTGCTATAATGAAGATGACTTGACTTGAGTTCATGACATGCCTGTTCGTGGGCGTGGGAAACCATTGTTGTTGATGAAGTTTCAATGTGAAGCTTCATTACTGGGGTGTGTCTTGCAAGCATAATTCCTCGTCAGAGCCTGTTATGCATTGCACATGGGGATCAGTACAACTTCCACGAAATAGAGGAGAGGAACTGATTACTGAGAATTCACGATTTTTAAAACCAGCCCACGTGATTAGATGTCACTCAATCTGAGAAATAACCCATCGTCAAAAAAAGGAAAAACAGCGCCCTCTTTTTCTTTGAACATGCTAGTCTCAAGAGACTAGGGGCTGTATTTTGCGTGTCTTAAGTACCAGGTCTTATTACCTAACTTGAGTAAACTAAAGACCTGGAGGCGTGATCAATGCTCTTTGGCCACTCAGAATAGCAAAATGGCATTGATCACGCCTCCAGGTCTTTAGTTTACTCAAGTTAGGTAATAAGACCTGGTACTTAAGACACGCAAAATACAGCCCTAGATGTCACTTGACTAAGGCTTCAATGTCACTCATTGCCCTCTATCCAAGAACCTGCAACCCCCCCCCCCCCCCCCCCCCGCGCCCCCGCCACACACAAACACACGAGCATCAAAGTGTAACCACCCTCCTCTAGGGCTCCCTTCCACATTCCTGTGAGGGTATTACCTTGCCCCCTAGGGCAGGCTGGGGCACAGCCACTGGCTGGGGGTAGACGGAGCCATTTTCTGGTTGGTGGAAACCATCATTCCAGAGGAGTCAAAATACAATACCGAGAGAGACACAAACACACAGACACAGACACAGACACAGACACACACACACACACACACACACACACACACGGTGAAGCCTTGCTCTCTGGAAGGGCTTTATCTGTATTCACGGCAGGTCCTCCGCGGTGTTGTTGTTTGTTTATGCTGAGCAAACCTGCCCTGGAAGATAACAATGCAGCCATGCATGAATGACATATCACTATAGTAGGCTATCTAACTAATACATCAATTGTCCCAGTGAATGCGTATTGAGGAGTGCGTGTGTGTGTGTGTGTGTGTGTGTGTGTGTGTGTGTGTGAGTGTGTGCATGCGTCTGTCTGTCTGTCTGTCTGTCTGCACACACATACATACACACCTGTATAAGTGTATGGTGCACTATGTGCTATAGCGCACGTGTGTGTGTGTGTGTGTGTGTGTGTGTGTGTGTGTGTGTGTGTGTGTGTGTGTGTGTGTGTGTGTGTGTGTGTGTGTGTGTGTGTGTGTGTGTGTGTGTGTGTGTGTTTATTGAATAGACCCGTATCCGCGTGCATGCTGAGCGACAGCACTCAGATGAGCTCAGATAACAAACCCATTGTGACAACAGCAGCTCGCACTCCAGCGCACATCCCACAGGCCCTCTGAGACAGACAGGAGCGTCTCGGCACTGCTCCCCAGCAGGGAAGATTAGCTCCCTATTCATCCTTCTGGGATCCCAAGAGCCCCCCCCCCCCCCCCCCCTTCCCTCCTCCCCCAGAAGAACCACAGGCTTCACTGACTCTGCCTCAATGAAAATTAATTTAAGTTAGTCAAACGATAATGTCTCTTTGATAGGGCTTCATTTTGAGACTTTGAGAGACTGTGTGTGTACATTTGGGTGGGCAGTGGGAGGTTCAATATTGTTTTAAGTGTCTTCTATTTAACGTTAATATTCTGAGCCGCATAAACTGCAGATAAAACCGAGCAGACACAATTTCACAATGAGATTTCATTTCATTTCATTTGATTCCCACTGTCAGAAGGATCCTGTCATGTCTCACTGTCCCAGGATCCAGAAATAGAAACGTACAAATGCAGCAACAAACAGAAGGCAATCAGAATAAGAACCAATGTTATTGTAACATCACTGGTTTCCAGGTGTAAAGAAGTGTTTGCGTCAGCCCCATCATTTAGTTGTTTTCCACAAAGTGAGAAGAAGAGGGCGGCGGCGGCGCTGGTTGTGCAATAACGACAGGAAGCACAGTAACATCTTGTGCTACTTAAGAGTGCAAAAAAGGACCCTCGTGGTTCTGTTTTTATACTGTCTGAGGGTTAAATGAACACTCAGGATAATGCTGTGTATAGAGTAGCCTGCCTAATACTGCAGCGTATTGTGGACAATGACAAAGAAGCTATCTCAGTGAGCAGAGGATATGGGACACTAGATACCCACACACTGTCAAATCCTCAGTCTTACTTTATCCTCAGTATTTACTCTGAGAGGAACAAAATGAACACATAATTCACCACTTGGTTCCATTTGTATAGATAGACTACTCTCCGAATTAAATTATCACCCTGGATTTTACTGTGTAGTACTGTGTAGAAACTATATACATTCTCTTTGCAAGGGTCCGTGCTTATTGTGTTCATGTACTTGTACTGTGCTTTGGATAAGAGCCATGTGCTACAGTAAATGCCTACACTGTGTTGTATAACATGGTATTGTTGTTGTGGTGGATCGACCAGTTAGTACAGATTCTCCTAATGAAGACATGCTGACATGGCCTTGCAGTCACACTCATGGCCCATGTTCCGTTCTCTCTCCATAACAACAGCAAAGTCCGGAACGTTCGATGAACTCTAAGAGTGTAAAGAGTTCATTTTGATTTAGGTTTAGGTTTAGTTTGATTTAGGTTTAGTCGACGAAACATTTAATGTCATAGTTTTAGTCGACGAAATGAACAGCGTGTAACCCAACAAATGAATCACAAAATGTTCTTAGTAAGAAAGTAATAATACACAAACTCACTGTACATAAAGTACCTAATAGTAAATTACTTACAAAAGCATGGTTGTGTTTCTCTACACAACACGATTAGGACAGAGAGAGGCAGTGAGAGAGCGAGAGAGAGAGAGAGAGAGAGAGAGAGAGAGAGAGAGACGGAGAGAGAGAGATGAACAGAAAACCTATAGTGAAGGAGAGTCTGAAGGGCCAAGTCAAACAGATATATAGGGCAGTGGAACCCAAGTCTGGCATCAGCCAATTTACTGCTACAGTTGACTCCTCAAGTGTCACTACCCTCACAATGCACCATCCCCAGCTGGGCTTATACTGTACGCTGCTTAAGTCAGATTTTAGCTGACTGCCAGGGCCGCTGCATGGTGCAGTCAGGGGGGATTACCATATTTTAAGGAAAATCCCTCTGCCACAAGCTCTCCATTGAGTGAGAAGCTAACGCGAGTCAATGAGTGTGTCTTTTGATAACTCCCCCCCCCCCCCCCCCATTCCCCCCACCTCACTCACTCTCTGTGGAGTACAGTGTGGGATCACAGCGATCTCACCGACGGAGAAAATGACATCGATTTAGAGATCAGACCATTTGAGACCATATGCTGCTGTATATCTGCTGGTTCAGGAACACGTGTCACTCTTTAAATCCCGCTTTGCAATCTCAGTGTCTCTGTAGAAACGAACAGTCCAAAACCTGCACAGTTGCTGTCCATGATCTATCAGTGGTATTATGTTATTTTCTTCTCATACATCATCTGTTTCTCTCGGCAGATGAGATCAAGCTTTGTCGGTCTCGGCACTATAAAAGAAAACAAATCTAGAACACTCCCACTGGAGGCTAGGTGCAGGACCAAAGGAAATCACAGACGATCCAAAATTAAAGTCAGCACACACTGCGACTTCAAATGTTTTACAGTCAAAGCTTTAGTCGTTAGCGTTTACTTACTAAAAAGTCTTCTTCGGAATGAAGCATGGGCAAATAAACAGTCCTCCTATAGTAACACCACCAATCTGTATAGCGAGGTTCAAATAAATTAGCTTTAACCAAACAGAATATGTGTAAATGTACAAAAGTAGAACACATGCAAAGCAAAAATAAGGAAATGCTGAATTTTCTTTCTCAGTTCTCTATTCTCAGAGTAAAAGGAAACGTATGCTGGAGACAAACTTTGTCAAGACAGCTCAAGTCAAAACACTCTTGTATTGACACCGAAAGCTGAAGTATTTTCACTGGAAACCTTATTAGAATTAAATACGGACTTCTGTGAGGAAGAAACAGCCAATGTCAACAATCCTACATAGCTATAGGGATGAGTAGATAAGTAGAAAGAAGGAGAGAGGTACCATAATGCACAGTACAGTGTGAATGACTGTGGCTTATATAATATATCTTATGGTTTAAAGCAGTGGTTTTCCACCAGTGGTCCTTAAGGCGGTTCCAGGTGGTCTCTAGCCTCGGTCCCAGGCTTACTTATCTGCGAAGAGAAAAGCCTGGTCACAACCTAAGGCAGAGAAGCTATCGGCGGTTGTATCCTCCGGAACAGCCGTCACATGTATTTCCTCCGGATACGATATTTCCCCGACCAATCACAACACTTGTTTCATTCGCGGAGAATGTAAACTGATTTGTAAAGCATCAACGATTTCATTTCCGCTAAAATCCCGCAACTTCAGCTTAGGTCTTGCCCAGGGTGGGTGGTCCCCAGCTAAATGAAGGAGAGTTGGTAACCAAATGTCATTTACGCTCTCAAGAGTTACATTATTGTTAAACATCTGCATTACTTCATTTACAAGTCTACACAATTAGATAATGTAGAAGAATTGTTATTTTGTCCAGCGTTTGCCAACAGCATGGAATTGTAGACAAAATCTTATCCAACAACAGCAAAATATTCTGTCGTTTTGAGTCTGAGAGGCTGAATCTCGTCAAATGGTGGTACGTGGCTCAAATGCCAAATAAGTAATGGGCCTTGAAAAATGAAAAGGGTTGAAAACCCCTGGTTTAATGGGCAATACTGGTATAGTATGGCATGTTTAGCACATTGGCTACAACTCACGGTAGAGGCCTACTTAACATGACTGCCTGCAAGTATATTTGGGAATTTTTGCTATTCTTATAATTCCAACTTTCATAATGAACCAGTATCATTTTCAAGAAGTAATTGATATTGGTTTTTTTTCTTTATTATATATTTATGAATCAATCATCTCCAGACTTGTCAAATCAATAATAATCAAAAACCCAATAAGGTATAGCTTGACAAAAAAAGAAGAAAACAAATTTCATTATGTTGGATTACCTATATCACAAGCAGGTTTCAAGACTCTGCTACAGTAATTGGTTTTCAGACCGTACTGAAATGAATGAAATCCAATAGCTCCACACATAATAATGCTTTGGAAAAGAGCCACTCCAGTGAGTGACCATATAGTCATTGAGCTAAACGTGCCAGACCACCTGCAGTATAGATGACCCCTTGGCTACAGGGAAGGAGAGTACGTGGAGCAGAAAGATGGTGAGAACCACACCAAGGTCTGCACAGGGAGAACAAAGGGCTGTGTTGAAAAAGAATGCAGGAGAGGTGAGAGAGGGGAAAAGAGAAGTCGCCTGACATCCACACACCTGAGTCAACAGACAATGTCTTCCCTCCAAGAAAAGACAAGAGACAATGCACATGGCTTAGGAAGAGCTTTCCCCCTGCGGCTGTCAAGAGCCACGAACATGGACAAAATAAATAAACAAAAAATAGGACAATGTTAAATTAAATAAAAACAAAAGCTCATTCATCCATAAATATCCATGCTTGTTTTAGCTTACATGGTCACATAGATAAATGTACTTAGTTGATGTATAACACTTTTGTCTTTACACAGATGTACATACTGTAGATAAGTGTACTTGATGTACAGTATAGCATACAGGATATCCTAATTCACTGTACATTTTATTATTATTCCCCCAATTCGGCACATTCCCCATTTCACATCCCATAAAGAGTAAAAGAGGGTTTTAAAGTGGGATAGTGTGTGTCTTAACCATTTTTAACCATTTTCTCAACCTTATTTTTCCGGTATCTTATTTTCCTTTATTTATTTGTTATTGTTTTATTACAGTCCAGTCCAGTACTATTCTTATTATCAGGTAACAAACTAGTTTTCAATGCCATTTCTAAAACAATTAGTCATATTAACACATATGTTAATAGAATAACTTTCCTAGTTGAGTACTATTCTTCTCAGTATCTTGTCGTATATTGTGTTGCTGCTGGTGCACAGCCTTGCAGAACATGTCACAGTTGTACCTGTATGAGTGAGTGAGTGAGTAATAAATGAACCCCTCTTGATTATTGATTGTTGAAATGCACCAGAGCAAAGCACAGGGCTGCAAAATGATGATGGAGAGATAGATAGATAGAAAGATTCGGACAAAATGCAGCACACTGTGGTGCTGCGTCTAGTCTCTGGATGTCTACCTGAAATGGCAGACCGTATAGAAAACAAATGCAAATCTACAACTATAGCCACTTGTACGTGTATTGGACATTAGTATGCAGTCACTGTGTGCAGTAGTGCTATGGCAGGCTAGACAGTGACAGAACAATGCCACAGCATTGAGACAGGCTTGGTTATTTGCTACCGGCATCAATAGTGGCAAGACATTCGGAGCACTGGTGCCAAAGTCTTTAAATAGCAACACATTAGCGTGGTGTGTGTGTGTGTGTGTGTGTGTGTGTGTGTGTGTGTGTGTGTGTGTGCGTGCGTGCTGAATGACCATTTAATAGAGGTCCCTCCCTCTTTGCTGTCTTTGTTAGAACTACACACGCACTCACTCTCGAACACACAGACATCATTTTTGTTGTGCATTAAAATTGAAATAAAAAAATGAAATCCATGCAACCATGAATGCATAATGAGACTGGTGTGACCAGTAGAATGGCCCAGTCTTCATACAGGTGATCTCGAAGCCGCTTAGAACATTTCGACCAGCTATATGACCACATGATCACAGTTTCCTCACTTTCCTAGGTTTAAATCCATCTCCAGACTGTTGCCCTTTTCTACACTCTCTTTTCCATCTCTGTCCATTGTGCCATCAAACAAAGCAAAGAATAAAATAATAACATTTAAATTAGCATTAAACCCAATGGTTTCCCAATTCAATTCCATGCCAATTAACCTTTGTTCTTCAGAACAAACAATACAGTACGAGGAACCCCCTTCTAGAGAAACGGTTCCGCACGCCAATTGATAGTTATAAGGAAACAAATTTGGATCCATTTTTACGCTCTCTTGAGTTGAATTAACAGTAACACTGAGGATTTTACAGTGATTTGGGGTCCCATATCAAATGGAAGTGCATGGCCCGGAGTTCCTTGACATGCAAAAGGTTGAGAATCACTTAACTATATCAATTCAACATCAGTAAATACTACGGACGGAATTCCACAGACAGTGACAGCCTTTTACAGTTTCCAAGATGCCTGAGCGCTCAGGTCAAGTGTCAGTAGCACGGTCGGCTCCTGAGCGTGCCAGTGATGTGCCGCGGCGCTGGATCCAGGTCAATGGGTCCACTCCACTGCCTTTAGGAGCAGAGAGCTTGTGCTGACTAGCTCTGCTCTGGGTTCATTGTCTGGGTTGTAAGTGCATGCTGGGTGTATATGGGTGAGCAGAACTCTGCTCTCGGTGCATTAGTGACCTGCATCAGCTCCCCACCACTCAATGACTTCTGAGTGCAGGCCTGGGGGGTAAAGCACCCACTCATCCACACACACACACACGCACGCACATTCACGTACAAATGAACCCGCTGACATTAGGCAAACTCATGGCCGTGCACACTATCTCACACTCGCATGTGCAAAAACACGTCCATTTGCAAATACATGCACATACAGTGCAAAAGATACAGGCAATTGCAAACACTATCTCTGTCTGTCTCACAAACTCACATGTGCATCAACTGAAAGTTGATGCACATGGCAGAACAATAACAGAGTCCTGTGGAAACCTTATCCAGCACTCACCATGGGGGTTTCATCCCCTAAAGAAACACAATCCAGTCAGCCGACTGGCCTACTAGCATGTATCATGCACGCGCACGCGCACGCACACGCACACACGCACACGCACACACACACACACACACACACACACACACACACACACACACACACACACACACACACACACACACACACACACACACACACACACACACACACACTCACGCACACGCACACACGCACACACACACACCTTCTTCTGTGATTCCATTGCATCACTTCCAGGTCAGCAATCGGGAGCATGCAAGACAGAGTGCTTGGCCAAGTTCTTTCATGCCGTTTGGAGGAGAGGAGAGGAGAGGAGAGGAGAGGAGAGGAGAGGAGAGGAGAGGAGAGGAGAGGAGAGGAGAGGAGAGGAGAGGAGAGGAGAGGAGAGGAGAGGAGAGGAGAGGAGAGGAGAGGAGAGGAGAGGAGAGGAGAGGAGAGGAGAGGAGAGGAGAGGAGAGGAGAGGAGAGGAGAGGAGAGGAGAGGAGAGGAGAGGAGAGGAGAGGAGAGGAGAGGAGAGGAGAGGAGATTTCTTTACTGAACAGTGACACAATATATATAGTAGAGGAATATACATGGTGTACTTCCTTCTCATATACAGCATAGATAGAAGAAGGAGACAGGACTGCATGGAGGGGGAGGTCAGGACAGCATAAGTGACTTAATGCGATGGACAAGTGGCCTATTTCTCATGGCTTAATTGCACAGTCACACAGATATAAAGATGGAAATGCCGTCCTTACACGCCAAGGCAAGAGGAGGGGGTGGAAAGATTTCCGAGCAGAGATCAAAACAGAGATCCTAGCCAGACCAAATCTCCCAACCGCAAACAGAAACAGGGCATGAACACAATCTTTGAAGATGCGCTCCTTCAGCCACCCCCACCCTCTGACACAAACACTCTCTTTCCACCGTCTCACTCTTAAGCTGGCTTCCTCTTCAGCTATCATCGGAAAAACATCTCTCTATTGTACTCTTCTATCGCTCGAGTTTTATGGGTAAGTCTCCCATTGGCTTAGAGGCAGCCAATCATGAAAAAGTGTCTACTAAGGTCGTCATTGCGGTCGCTAGTCGAGAAGTAGCAAATGTAGTTCAGGCGCTTTTCAAGCACCTGGCAAAAATACTTGGTGGGGAAATACTTGGTGGAATAACATGTTCCGTCCAACCGGGGAAACTCCCCCTGTCAGGTGTTAAGAATTAAGCGGCCGCCTCACTCCTCATTCATTGAAGGCAGCATGAGCTCAGTTCGGGGCTCTCCCGAACTGAGCTCACACGGCAGAGGGAGAGTAGCGCCCAGGATTACAGCTGAGGCAATTGGTGCGACCGGGTGAAAAATGGGTTACAAAATCATGGGATCAAATTCCTCCACAATAGGCCTATTCCCAATTAATAATAACAATAAATAAATAACCATAATGATAATCATCCCATTTGTATTACATTAAAATTACATCTACCTAATTAGGTTCTCCTAACATTTTCTTAAATAATTATATTATGGGCATATAGCATCATGGAAATAATGAATACTTCATATACTATCAAAACACAGTGCACATTTGCACGTGCGAGCGAGCGCGCGCACACACACACACACACACACACACACACACACACACACAGAGAGAGAGATAAATCGGCAGCCGCCACGGATGTGTGGAGCGGAACGCAACAGTGATCAGAGATAATAGGCCGACATGACGCTGTCACACGAGGAGAAAGGAAGAGGAGAAAGAGATGGATGGATGGAGCAAGAGAGACAGCGGGTGTGAGAGAGATGGGGATGGGAGGGGGGGGGGGGGGTCAGCGGGGGCACCCTCCGCTCATCAGCAGACGCTGGAAAACAAACAAAAGAGGGGAAATGAAGGAGCGCAGACGCATGGCATGGGGCACCAAGACGCCCCTCCCCCTCAATCCACACACCCCTCTCTCAACCCCTTCCTCATCTCTCCCTCTGTATGCGTAAAGCGCCTGGGATAAAGGCTCCATTTATCCAAGGCGCTCCATTTATTTATTTACCACTCTTTCTGCTTCACCCTCTCCCATCTCCCCCCCCCCCCCCATCTTTCACCTTCTCCCTCTCCTCCTCCTGGCACTTCATCCCTGGTTCTCAGGTCTTGTATACCTCTGGTCCCATCAGGGGGTGAGTTCTCAGGTCTTGTACCTCTGGTCCCATCAGGGGGTGAGTTCTCAGGTCTTGTACCTCTGGTCCCATCAGGGGGTGAGTTCTCAGGTCTTGTATACCTCTGGTCCCATCAGGGGGTGAGTTCTCAGGTCTTGTACCTCTGGTCCCATCAGGGGGTGAGTTCTCAGGTCTTGTACCTCTGGTCCCATCAGGGGGTGAGTTCTCAGGTCTTGTACCTCTGGTCCCATCAGGGGGTGAGTTCTCAGGTCTTGTACCTCTGGTCCCATCAGGGGGTGAGTTCTCAGGTCTTGTATACCTCTGGTCCCATCAGGGGGTGAGTTCTCAGGTCTTGTACCTCTGGTCCCATCAGGGGGTGAGTTCTCAGGTCTTGTATACCTCTGGTCCCATCAGGGGGTGAGTTCTCAGGTCTTGTATACCTCTGGTCCCATCAGGGGGTGAGTTCTCAGGTCTTGTACCTCTGGTCCCATCAGGGGGTGAGTTCTCAGGTCTTGTATACCTCTGGTCCCATCAGGGGGTGAGTTCTCAGGTCTTGTATACCTCTGGTCCCATCAGGGGGTGAGTTCTCAGGTCTTGTATACCTCTGGTCCCATCAGGGGGTGAGTTCTCAGGTCTTGTACCTCTGGTCCCATCAGGGGGTGAGTTCTCAGGTCTTGTATACCTCTGGTCCCATCAGGGGGTGAGTTCTCAGGTCTTGTATACCTCTGGTCCCATCAGGGGGTGAGTTCTCAGGTCTTGTACCTCTGGTCCCATCAGGGGGTGAGTTCTCAGGTGTTGTATACCTCTGGTCCCATCAGGGGGTGAGTTCTCAGGTCTTGTACCTCTGGTCCCATCAGGGGGTGAGTTCTCAGGTCTTGTATACCTCTGGTCCCATCAGGGGGTGAGTTCTCAGGTCTTGTATACCTCTGGTCCCATCAGGGGGTGAGTTCTCAGGTCTTGTACCTCTGGTCCCATCAGGGGGTGAGTTCTCAGGTGTTGTATACCTCTGGTCCCATCAGGGGGTGAGTTCTCAGGTCTTGTACCTCTGGTCCCATCAGGGGGTGAGTTCTCAGGTCTTGTATACCTCTGGTCCCATCAGGGGGTGAGTTCTCAGGTCTTGTATACCTCTGGTCCCATCAGGGGGTGAGTTCTCAGGTCTTGTACCTCTGGTCCCATCAGGGGGTGAGTTCTCAGGTGTTGTATACCTCTGGTCCCATCAGGGGGTGAGTTCTCAGGTCTTGTACCTCTGGTCCCATCAGGGGGTGAGTTCTCAGGTCTTGTATACCTCTGGTCCCATCAGGGGGTGAGTTCTCAGGTCTTGTATACCTCTGGTCCCATCAGGGGGTGAGTTCTCAGGTCTTGTACCTCTGGTCCCATCAGGGGGTGAGTTCTCAGGTCTTGTACCTCTGGTCCCATCAGGGGGTGAGTTCTCAGGTCTTGTACCTCTGGTCCCATCAGGGGGTGAGTTCTCAGGTCTTGTACCTCTGGTCCCATCAGGGGGTGAGTTCTCAGGTCTTGTATCTCTGGTCCCATCAGGGGGTGAGCGCTGCTAGGGAATGATGTTCAAGAGGCTTCCTGTCCCACATCATTCTATATAGCGCTGGTTCCCAAACAGTGGCTCATTCGGGACCCATTTATGGGTCACGCCAATTTTATTTCCCTAC